>NC_079514.1:17248619-17591600 GCF_000801105.2 Raphanus sativus | reverse complement strand
TCATTCGGTGAGCTATCGCTCTGAATCGGGAGGTTAAGGTCAGACGGGGTTGTTGTCTGATCGGTAGGGTTCATCCTCGAGTTTAGAGTAAGGGATTCGATTGTTTCTTCCCCACAGACGGCGCCAATTGTGAGGGGTAAAACTCACACATAGATTTTAGATCAGGTTTTATGTTTAGAAAAGGTTAGGGAAGATTATCGCGGGCTGAATCCCGTAAGAACTTGATGAATGAACTTCGATTTGTATTAATACAATAGAAATGAGATGGTTACAAAAGATGATCTTTGATGAATACAAAGATTACGAGAGAATTACAAGTAAGGATGTTTCAATGAATGTTGAGTAAAAATATGAGTAGGATCAGATCCTTTTCTTGGTCTTCGACCTTCTCCTTTTATAGCCTTGGACTCCTTTAGGTTATCTGCAACTGATTTCCGAGATCCTCTCCGCTTGAGGTGGAACCCGCAACAGCTTCCCTTTGACCGGGTCCTGCGCTTCTTCTGGTTATGACATGAGCTTCCTCTTTGTCGTGACCTCCTTAATGATCACCTTAGCTCTCAGCCTTCGGCTTCAACTTAGCTCTTCTTAGGTACCGAATTTGTAATGGGCCAGTCGCGGCCTGTTTCCATCCTTTACCGTTCAGCAATCAGCTATCGGGCCATATTGGGCCCAACAACAATGTGGAGGTTTGTGGTATTATTCACTACAAGTCGGTGGAACCCATGGGTAGTGCAGCGAGACTTCAACTACCTCTCCATCTTCACGCTCAAACTCCACTACCGAGGGAGTGGCTTAGTCAAGTCCACTTCCACTTTTACATGTGCTAGAGTTAGACTCACCAGGTTTTTAGTAAAATCATCAGTTTCTTTTAGTTCACCCACTAAGCCAGCTACTAAGCTTAATCCTTTGTCATAGCGTAGGTCCAGCGGGATACCCGTGAGGTGAGCCCATATCTTGATTTCTTTGAGTGGTGGAATTGTTCGGGAACCAGTCGTTGACCATTGTGCCATATGAAACATTGATTCTCTGACGTACCAGATGTACTTCTCAAGTCTATCTTTTCAAGATATCTTTTCTCTAAGGCATTCACTTTGAATCCTTACAATTGCAGAGTTATTCAAAGGATTGTTGTGGATTTCTAAGTGTTTTCCTTTACCCCATAAGTGGTTGAAAACGCTTTGAATATGGTTGAATGAGGGAGCTCTCCAATTGAAGTAGCAAATTATAAATTTTTTATGTAACTCTGCTCCTTGCTGGAAAATTGAATCAGGGATTAGCACACGAGGACGCCCATTATAACTAATGGTGAGCGGAGCGATTCTTTTCAGAGTCTTGTCTTCAGAGCGTCGAATTCTGTCTACCAAGGAGGGAGGATTTGCTAAGTTTTGGGTTTCATGGGGGAAGAATAGTCGTGTTTTTTATAAAGTTTGGGTTTCAGTTTGGGAAGGGTTTGAAGACTTAAAGGGAGGTTCTAGACTGGGTAATGGAGGGGCAGAGTTTGAGGAGGAAGCTTTATTAGTAGTTGTGGGTGGAGTTTTGAAGCTGTGGGAGAAGAGTCTGTCAGGGGGTCACCAGCAGCTGCAGACAGCGGAGCCAGGGACATGCTAAGCATTGTGCATCGAAGTTTGTGTCAGAAAGATTTTGACTTTTTTGGTTTTTTTTTTAAAATAAAATTACAAGGAGTGATTCTACTATATTTTCTTTATGTTTCCAAGATGGTTCAGTTGGGAAAATGAGCATTTAAATCCTCAACTATTTGAAATCAGCAAGTTTAATCCCGAACTATCACTTGCATGATTTTATTCCTCAACTAATAGTTGACTTGGCAAATTAGTAACTAAAAATTCAATCGTAAAATCATAAACGATTCTCGTTAGTTTTATATCAATTATCTCCGCCAATAAACTTGAAAACTTCGAAAATTCCAAATTCAAATCTTTAATTTTCAGTGAAGAAGATTTCTCGTGACGGAAAGACGGTTTCCGGTGATATTTATTTCCGTGATTGCACCGGATTTTTTCTTTCTTTCACCGGAAACCGTTTTCCGTCACCAGAAATCGTATTCACTCAAAGTTAAAGATTTGAATTTGGAGATTTCTAGTTTTTCAAATTTAATTTCCGGAGATAATTGATATAAAACTAATGAGAATCGTTTATGGCTTCACAGTTGACTTTTTGGTCACTAATTTGCCAAGTCAACTGTTAGTTGGGAAATAAAATCATGCAAGTGATAATTTGGGATTAAACTTGCCAATTTCAAATAATTGAGGATTTAAATGCCCATTTTCCCAGTTTCAGTTAGAATTGTAGGCACTGCATTCCCCACGACTTTGGCCTTAGCCGCTGACCCTATTGTCTCTTTCACTGTCTGTGTGTTTTACATATTAGATTCTGATGACAGAAAACAGAAGGCAGAAAAAGTAAAGTGCATGGTGTCAACATCAACGTCGCTGATTATAGGGTTATTGTTGGGTCTCGTACGTGCAGGCTAAATTGCATTGATATTAGGTTCAAAGCTTCTTCTAGGGGGATGAGTTAAGAGGATGCAAGTCCTAAAAGTTTCACTATTGGGTTTATTTTTGCTGGCTCAACAAAAGAGTTGAACTATTAGACTTTTCTTTTTAATAATTGGAACTATCAGACTTTTCTTTTTAATAATTTGAACTATTAGACTTTTCTAACACTTATCTTATATTAATGATCATAACTGAAGATTTAATGGATCTCTCAGTACCCTACATTTATTGGTATGTGATATGTGGCTATCCTTGTGTTTAACACAGAGTTTCTTGAGCAAGGAAATTTGGTTATAAAATGACAAACCAGTTTCATTTAATTAGTAGAGTGTAAAATGAAGAATATGTTGAATATCATAACTATAATCCTTTGTGTATGGCTAAGCTGGGGTCGTACTGATGGAGCTCAAAAGAGAGAAAGTGGAGAGGTTTCTTTTCACAGAATTCAAGCCAGCTCTCTTTTTCCTTCATCATCAGCACCATGTGTTCTTTCGTCAAGAGGTGAGACCTATCTTAAGCTAATTAATATGAGTGATTCGTGATCTTAATATACACGATGACTGGTGCCGATAGAGGTTAATATTTTTAACGCTAATTAATTCAGAATCTAGTACCAAGTCGTACTGCGCGTGGCTCACAGATACGGCCCATGCTCGAGTCTAAGCAGCAAGAAAAGCCATGACGAGTCCCGACCATGACGACATCCTCAGACTCGACCAGGCGCGCGTGAAATCCATCCACTCAAGGCTTTCGAAGAAACTAACAGCCGAAGATAGAATCAGTCAAAGCCAGTCAACAGATCTAGAGGCTAGAAGCGGACGCACACTCGGTTCAGCGAACTACATAGTGACGGTTGGAATCGGGACGCCGAAACACGATCTGTCCCTGGTTTTCGACACAGGCAGCGACCTGACGTGGACTCAATGCGAGCCATGTGCTGGAAGTTGCTATCCACAAAAGGAGCCAATCTTTAACCCTTCTTCGTCATCTTCCTACTCCAACATCTCCTGCTCATCGCCGGTTTTTGATTCCCAAAGTCGCCGTAAATATTGCTCGGCTTCCAGCTGCGCCTACCTTATCGGCTACGGCGATAACTCGTCCACCTCCGGTTTTCTCGCCAAGGAGAAATTTACGTTAACGGACACAGATGTCTTCGACAGTGTTAACTTTGGCTGTGGTCAGAACAATTCTGGATTTTTAGGAGGTATTGCCGGACTTCTCGGTCTTGGCCGCGGAAAATTCTCGTTTCCGTCGCAGACGGCGATGACCTACAACAATATATTCTCCTACTGCCTCCCTTCTTCCCCAATGTACACTGGCCATCTCACTTTCGGATCCGCTGGATTATCTAACTCCGTCAAATACACTTTGGTTTCTACAGTCCGTGAGAGCGCATCCTTTTATGGCCTTGATATCGTTGGTATCTCTGTGGACGACAAGGAACTGGAGATACCTGTAACCGTGTTCTCTACTCCCGGTGCTATAATCGACTCCGGTACCGTGATTACTCGCCTTCCTCCACAGGCCTACGCGGCACTTCGAACCGCGTTCAAGGAGAAGATGTCGAATTATAAGACTGCGCCGGGACGATCGCTATTTGACACGTGTTACGATTTCACTGGCTTGGAGTCTGTGGAAATCCCTAAAGTCTCCTTCTCTTTCAAAGGCGGCACCGTCTTGGAACTTGACTTTAAAGGGGTCTTGTACGTGTATGATGTGTCGCAGGTTTGTTTTGCGTTTGCAGGGAATAGCAACGATCATGACATTGCTATTTTCGGGAACGTTCAGCAAAGGACAATGCAAGTTGTGTACGACGGTCCGGGCGGTCGGGTCGGGTTTGCTCCCAATGGTTGTATGTAGTTGATGACAAACAAAAGTATAACTGTTGAGTTTTTGTATTTTTAAAGAGCTTTATCCTTTAATCAAGTGTTTGTGTGGTTACAAAAAAAAAGTCAAGTGTTTGTAAGCTTTATTATTAGTGGCGGGGTCTGAAAGCGTTAGAGTGTACGTGAATAATAAATTTACTTGGATGCTACTGTTTCTTTTCTTTTGTACTAGATTAGGAATGAACATTATATATAAATTATTTTTACGTATTATATTTTTTATATATTATAAAATAATAAATATATATTAAATTAAAGATTTAGTAACTATTATGTATATAATCAAATTGGTGCAAAGATTTAAATAATTGTTATTAATTCAAACAAAAACTATCTATTTTATATGTTAAATAATTAAATTTAAATGATATTTATATTTTTAATATTGATATCTATTAACTAATGTTTTCATTCATATTGTTTTTGAACATTTGCATTTTTATAACAAAAAGTTTAAATTACTGATGACAAAATTTAATTGTGGGATGTTTAGATAAATTTAGTAATTTATATTTTTTTAAAAATCAATGCAAAATTTTAATATTAAGTTGTCAATATTTGTTCAAAACTTGAATACAAAAAAACTGTTCAAAGCTTCGAAATTAAATATTTATGTATTGTATGGTATATAGTTTAATTTAAATGAGACTTCCTACTTATATATATTAAATGAGACTTCCTATTTATATATATATATATATATATATATATATATTAAATGAGACTTCCTACTTATATGATTTTGTAGTCATTTGTATCTTGCAAAATTTTAAACCATGGTCAGAAAAATTTCAATGTGATATTTTTAACAGTTTTAGTAATTTATAGTCATTTTTTGAAAATTAAATTTTTATTATTAATTTATTTTCATAGGTTAGTTTTTTTAAAAATGATAGAGGATAATCTATTTTAATTTTTATTATCTAAAATCATTAATTGTCATATATATACTTTAACTACATTAGGCAATTCCGTAATTTTATTTAAGGAAATAATGAAGAACATTATAATTAATTTATGGTTAGTTTAATAAAAAATTATTATATATTTTTATGGCTTCTTTTTTAATGGTAAACTTTTAATTAACAATTTTTATTAAAGTTAGACCAAATATTTACAGGTTATACTATCTGTTACCACATATTTATATCAAATATGAACATTGATTTCATCTTAATAATTAATTAAAACAATCGCCTAAGTTTTGGTTAAAAAAGTAAAATAAGATTAAAATAGATAAAACCAAATAATTTAAATAATTACAAATATAATTAAATAAAAATATATTATATAGAATATGTATTGTCAAAAAGAAAATTTATGCACATTAAAATATAAAAATATATAAAATGTGTCTAATTTAAATATGTTTTAATATATTTTTGATAAATAAAAAATAATCTCGCGTTTTCAAAGTGCGGATCAAAATCTAGTAGAAGTATTAAACCACTACTGGACATGTAAACTATGCAAACAAAAGCGGTGATGCAACTCGAGCTTAAAGCATACAATCGATTGAATCACTTTGTGCAAAGACGACACAAACAATAGTAATGCAGAAGGTAAATCAGAGAGATAAAATACACAAGCACACACCAATAGCTTTATTAGAATCGCCTTGTAAACCCTATTACATGTTCTGCTTAATCAGCTTTACACGTCTAGTGTTACACCCTAACACACGCCACTGAACAATTCCTAAGCTACCCGCTTATGTCTCTCCACCGTCAAGTACTTCAGCCCCTGCTTCAGCACGACCCAGAACACTTCCAAGCGCTTCTCTCTCTATAAGATCAGCCTCTGTGTCTCTGTCTCTCTACAGACGACCCATAGCTATCTTATATAGTTCTCCACGTTCCCGAAACCCTAGTCTCCAAGGAACCACAATATGGACATCTTCCATATCAATAAGTGCAACTTTCCTTTTGTTGGAATGCACTTATTCCTCTTCCTTTAAGTCATAAACTTGCTCCCCAAGTTTATTCCTCTTTGCCTTTTCTTCAAGATACTCCCTTGCTCTCCAAGTCTACACGACTCCAGCTCAGCATCTTGACTCCACATGGTCTTCACCACTCACTACGACGTCTGCTTCAGCAACTACGTCAGCGACTACTTCAGGGCAGACATCTTTACATCAACAATCTCCCCCTTTTAGCTTTGTGTGCCGATCAAGCACAACCATCTTCTGGTTCAACAACCACGTTCCCCACCTGGAAACTTCCACGCTTAATGTGCTCTTCTCCCCCACGAGATGTGCACCACACCATGCTTTTCTCCCCCATGAGACAAGCATCATCTACTTCAGGACGTCCATCACTATGCTCTTCTCCCCCATGAGATATGCACTCCTTGGACCAGAACGTCACCATTCTCCCCCTGCTTGATTGCATACTAAGCTAAAACAGATGCTTAGATGTCAAGCCTTACAGACAAACCCGTCTGCTACTCCATGCGTAATCATGATACAGCCTCTGCTGCAGCGGAATAGATTACACTTACTGCATCACGATCTGACGCACCTGTCGAGCTACCTCTCGACCCACTTCTGTTGAGGACCAGGCTTCCTTCATGCGTTGTCTCCTTGACCATGAGCCTCTTCTAAACCACCCCGAGTGCCCTCTGCACTCGTTGCTACTGTCTTGGAGTGATTTCGCTATCACCCTCCTGAAGATCCTCTCGCATCACTTCCTGACGCACTTCGATCTCCTTCCCCTTTGTGCTACGGACAACTCCGTGTCCTAGCTCCAGACTTGATGCTTCTTGATCTTCCTCAAGATCACTCCTACCAGAGCTGCATCCCTCTTCTGTTGTCTCATCCTTGATCTCATCAAGTAAGCCACTCTTGGCTAACAACACCTCTTCAACCCTCTTGGGTTTAGTGAACGTCTTGTTTACCCTCTTGGCCATGTTTCTGCTCTTCTCACGAGCAAAACACTCCACCTTCTTGTGTCCAACCTTCCCACAGAACCAGCAGCACATCCGATGTTGCTTCTTCATTGGCCTGACACAGTTACTGATGCACCGATCAGTCTCCTTCCTTGTACCAGCTGCACAACCCTGTTTCAGAACCTCCTGTCTGACCTTCATGTTGCTGCACTGACGTATCACTTTCGGCTTGTTACTCACAGCCACGCGCTGTAGAACTTCCTGCCGCACTTCTTGTCGTACGTCCCGACGCACTTTCTGACAAGCTTCTTTGGCTCCACTTTTTGATGTGCTCCCATGCACGAAATGTGACAGCCCCTTATGTACTTCCTTAGTACCCTCAGCTCCTCGATATCCCAGACCCCAGTTCACCTTGGCTGGTTGTCCCATCGAGAGTATCTTATCCAACTCCTTGGATCCACTATTGAGCATCCTGATCTGTTTGCGATTCTCAGCCAAATCACGTTCCAGCATCCTTGCTCTATCTTGTTCCCCAACGACAACTTCCCTCAACTCGCTCACCTTCTGCTCAAGAGACTCATTCTTCTCATTCACAGCAGCAAGTTCTTCACGAAGTTCTTCAAGCAGCCCGTTCTGCTTCAGAACCATATCCTCCAATCTCAGATTCTGATCCTTGACCCTCAACCACTTGTTAAGCAGCACGTGATACTCCTCATCATCTGTACTGAGATCTGAACCAGAGGATTCACTAGATCCCTCCTTGCGTGCACCAAATGCAACAAGGTTCACCTTTCCATCTTCTTCAGACTCTGACTCATCAGACGACTGCAATGGACTACCTTTACCCTTCCTTGAGTTTGGACATTCACGCCGTGTGTGTCCAACACCTCTACACTCAGAGCACTTGAGCTCTCTTCGTTGTACCAACGGACAGTTAGCCCTTATATGACCAACTCCTTCACACTCGTAGCATTTGAGACCCTCTCTTCTTCTGCTACTGTCACAATCACCTCCCTGGCGACCAACCTGATTTCTCCCACCTGAGAAATTCATCCTCTTGCCAAAATTCCTAGCCAACATGCCCACGGCATCTTCAAGCTCCTGAATTTTCTCTGCTTCCTTGTCAACTACAAGGGCTATACTCCCTGGCGTATCTCCTGATGTAGACACCGAGCCACTGCCTGTCTCCATCTCTTCCGCCTTCAGCATACCCACAACCTTGTCAAACTTGAGCTCATCCGTGTTTGCAGTCATATTCAGGACCGCCTTCTGAGCTCCAAACCTTGCTGGAAGACAGCGTAGCAACTTCTTCACCAGCTTCTTCTCCTTGTACTTCTTTCCAAGTACACATGCTTCATGCGCCATAGCACTGAGTTTGGCACTGAAGCTCGCCACCGTATCCACATCTGACCACTTCAGATTCTCAAACTGCGACCCAAGATGATCCAGACGTGTCCTCTTGACACTATCATCTCCTTCAAACGAATTCAGCAGGATCTCCCACGCCTCTTTAGCTGAAGTACTCCCCTGAATCAGCTGGAACTGCTCTACTTCAACAGCTCCGAAAATCGTCGAAAGCGCCTTTGCATTAAACTTTGATGCATTGCGCTCTGCCTCTGACCAATCCTCCTTTGGCTTAGGCTTCTTCCCATCTGCTGTGACTATGGTAGGCTCCTCCCAACCAGTCTCCACAGCTGTCCACGCATCTTCATTGATTCCTCGAATCAACTGCTTCATGCGAGCCTTCCAATGACCATACTGGT
The DNA here is from genome assembly GCF_000801105.2 of Raphanus sativus. Taxonomy (NCBI): domain Eukaryota; kingdom Viridiplantae; phylum Streptophyta; class Magnoliopsida; order Brassicales; family Brassicaceae; genus Raphanus; species Raphanus sativus. The sequence continues at coordinate 17,582,549 of NC_079514.1, read as the reverse complement.
CCGCCTTCAACACGATTGCCTTCTGCACAGAAATAACCGTGTCCATCTTCACCTCTAGGATCACACCAGTAACTTAGGTGACCCGCTCTGATACCACTTGTAAGTGCAAAGACGACACAAACAATAGTAATGCAGAAGGTAAATCAGAGAGATAAAATACACAAGCACACACCAATAGCTTTATTAGAATCGCCTTGTAAACCCTATTACAAGTTCTGCTTAATCAGCTTTACACGTCTAGTGTTACACCCTAACACACGCCACTGAACAATTCCTAAGCTACCCGCTTATGTCTCTCCACCGTCAAGTACTTCAGCCCCTGCTTCAGCACGACCCAGAACACTTCCAAGCGCTTCTCTCTCTATAAGATCAGCCTCTGTGTCTCTGTCTCTCTACAGACGACCCATAGCTATCTTATATAGTTCTCCACGTTCCCGAAACCCTAGTCTCCAAGGAACCACAATATGGACATCTTCCATATCAATAAGTGCAATTTTCCTTTTGTTGGAATGCACTTATTCCTCTTCCTTTAAGTCATAAACTTGCTCCCCAAGTTTATTCCTCTTTGCCTTTTCTTCAAGATACTCCCTTGCTCTCCAAGTCTACACGACTCCAGCTCAGCATCTTGACTCCACATGGTCTTCACCACTCACTACGACGTCTGCTTCAGCAACTACGTCAGCGACTACTTCAGGGCGGACATCTTTACATCAACAAATTTTTGTTGACTTTCTAAGTGCATTGGTTTTATCTTATTTTTTTTTGTATTTTCCAGTAGTGAATTTAGGTATTCTGCAAACGAAGTTGGAATGTTAGAGTAGTGAGAGGATTTGTAATTTTTGTGTATGGTATACTTGGAGATAATGTGTTATTACGAAATGTTTTAATTGGTTTTAAAGTTTTTTCATTTATTGACATGTCATTTTTCAGAGCTTTAAAAATCCGAGGTGTTATTATTGTGTTGATTTTATATATTTTAGTTATAAAAATAAATATTATACATATATTTATTATTAAACTTTAAAGTTCAATAAAATTTCTTCAGTTTCAGAATTGAAGTTATAGTGGAAAATTCTGTAAATTTGATGAAGATGGTTCAAAAATAATTGGAACAACCGCTATTAGACTGATGGTCACGCTTCTTTCCGTGTTTCTTGGCACTGAAAATACTGCACATGATGGTCCTTCTACTTCAGAAGAGAACATAACTACTCCACTTCTGCAGGCTTGAGCTTCTGTTAGTTTTCTTTATTTCTTGTACGATGATTGTTGTTGTATCTTTATGTTGAACTTTCTCAATGTCAACAATGTTTCTTGAGTTAGTATATCAAGTTTTTAGCTGAACAAACCATAAGAGATATATAGTTCTTGTCTACCTACTCTTGCATCTGTAGTATATCAGAGTTCTTTACCCTTAGCCTCTCTGCACATGTCGATACAGACATTGTTAATCATAAAGTAAAGCAAACATTCCAAGCTCATTTGTTCAACAGTTCACAAACAACAGCACTTAAAAGCAAAACAGTAATACATCAAATACGAAATGAGAAGCAAATACACACAACAACAATAAGAACTAAAAGAAACAGAATACAATAGCAGAAGAAGGCTTGGAACAGCTGAGAACTCTTAGTTTACAGTTGCTTAGACTATTTTTGCGCGCCAGATTCCAATTCCATCGCAGGGGCAGAAGCTAACCTGAGGAGACTGATACTTGTCCAAGAACTCCAGCTTTGGAAAGAGTTCCCTCAGCTCCCTCCACTCCACTTTGAACCTGGGAAGAAATTTCAGACGCAAGACCTCGACTTTGCACTCCTTTGTCTCCTCAGGCTCAAACTTTCTAAATCCAGTAAGTTCAGTTCCTCCTTTAATGTACAGTTTCTCCAGACCACCAAGTCTATGTGGCTGAAGCCACGTAGGAAGCTCCCGATCAGGAAAACACTGCAGGTCAAGTTTCCTCAGTGTCTCAGGAAGCTTGGGAAGTTTTCCTTCTAGGGATGCTGGGGCCTTAGAAACCATTGTCAACGTTCTTATGAGCCCTCTTACTACCCCACCAGTAGATTCAACTTTCTTATGTTCATTAATACCTCCCCAAGCCACTTTAAACTTCTCAAGACTTTTGAATTCCTCAACAGCACGGAACAGATCACTTACACTAAAATCACCTTTGTTTATTGTAATGCTCAGCTTCCTCAGCTTCTCCAAATGCACCAACTCAGCCAACGTGCAGACCTTCTCCTCATCATTAGCATCACTCACAACAAACCCTTTCAGAACCACCAAGTTATTCAACCACGACAACCTCTTAGGCATGCGATCTATCATGTAACAATCCGTAATGTCCAAGTAAGTCAGTGCCTTGAGCGAATCTATCTTCTCCGGAAGCTTCTCCAAGTTATAGCAAGCTCTAAGGTCCAAGATGATCAGCTCACGGAGCTTACAGACAGCATCATCAAGCCTTTCGATTCTCGAGATCCCTTGAAAGCTCAAAAGCCTTAGTTTAGTCATATGCTTCAAGTGTCTCATGAGCTCTGGATTCTCCACTTCGATGTGGCGCTTGGCGGTTCTCTCCCACCTACCTAAGTAAAACACTTTGAGAGACTTAAACACAGTCTTTGACATAGGACCAAACTTCTTCTTCGCTGCTGGTTGATCCTCAGAGAACCATTTGAACGCGAAATCGGGAAACCTCTCGGAGACATTGAACACTGTCTCGATGAGATTCACGCCTGGCATTTTAGTAGCTTTTGCTTCTGGTTGGCTTGATGAACCTTCCACAAGACAGACCTTGTTTAGGTCTGATTTGTGCATGGTTGGCTTCTTCCCTTTGTGATAAATATCAAAGAGTTTGATCTCCTTTGAGATGAGAACCACTGAAGAATGCACAAACGGTGTCATCTTGTAGCTGTTCGGCTCCACTTTGCGTTTGTTTTCAACAGGCTCTATCAACTTTTCCTTAACGAACTCGTCAAGAATCTCCTTCACAACATCTTCAGGTCTCTCTTCACAAATCAAAATGCCTTCCCCGATCCACCAGTACATCAGCATCGTTCTGTTCACCTCTTGATTCTCAGGGAAAACAGCAAAGCTCAGGAGACAGATCCTGCGTTCAACACTAAGATTCTTGAATCTGTCTCTCACATCTCTGAAAACCGCGAGTCGTTTGAGATCTTCTTCATTGGCATGGATACCAGGCAAGCACTCGATACCTTTGCCATTGTTCTCTCCATCTCCACCCTCAGAGTCTAACCCACCAGGCTTTCTGCGTTTGTTGGGCAGCAAAGGGACCTGACACATCAAGTTAAAGATCTTCTTGTTGATGTCCTCAAGATCTTTCTTCATACCCTTGGTCAACACAGCTGTTGAAGAACCCTTTTCAACTTTCTTGAGCAGCTTTTCGAGCGGAGTGATATGTTTCCCGACCTCATCCGCAACTTCGCAGCGAAGATCTTGCAGCTTCACCACATCCTCCTTGAGAAGACGTAGGTTACGTCTCAGCTTAGGGATATAACGCTCGGTGTCATCCTGCTCTGTTGAAGAAGGTACAGGGAGACTGGTCGTAGTCCTCAGATGCACATTCTCAGAGACTTGTGAGGAGTTGTTAGCACCCATGCTTTTAGACGCTGTTAGAACTTGTTCCTTTTGGGATGGAGGGACAAACTTCTTATGCAAATTATCCACGATTTCGAGGATATCTCTGATGGCTGGCGTTGGATCATCTTTTGGCTTCTTTGGTGGCAACATCTCCGTCTGCTGGTTCGAGGGTTCCTCGGTAGCCATGAGCACTTACTTAGTGGTCAACGACCTTTCTTCTTAAGCTATATCAAACAGACAAATACTCAAAAAAAGTCAATCTATCTTTTCAAGAAAATAAATATATTCAAGAACTCATATCTGAATCTTTACAGGACTCTTAGTTCTCTCTTATAACGGTCTGTCTAAACACAAACTACAATGTCTCTCTCTCTTTATGTTTTTATTTCTAAAGTCAACTCAAGCTATGGAAAAAAAAATCGAAGAAGCAAAATCAAGAAAGAAAAAGTGTGTTAAACAGTAATGGATTTTTCAAGATTCTTGTAGATCGAAGCGATTCCATAACCAAATCGGTGATCAAATAGGAGAAATAAGGTTTAATATTTTCTGAAGAAAGCTTTGGAACAGAATCTCACCTGTTTCCTCGGAGGAGAAGCTACTCTGAGTCTCCCTTGCAACTTCAGGTCAACTGTCAAAACAGACAAAAACAAAAGAATTATGAAATTTGTGGACTTGATGTGGCTCGGTTACTTCAGTGGCTATGAGATTTTCGGTTCAGTTACCTTTAACAGGGCCCAATATAAGTATTTGGTTTAAGCCGTTTTATTTTAACTTTTGTGTTGTCCGCAAAAAAAAAAAAAAAAATCTATATATTTGAACTTTTATTTTCTGATCTTTCACTTCCCTGCTGTTTTGTAACTTAAATATATATATATATATATATATCTAAACCCGGAACACTAAACTAAATTTCTTTTTAAATAGAGATATTGGTGTTTGATTGAAAATATCTATAAAGTACTTTTTGGGTCAAAAAGCTCTATATTTTTTCTAGCTTACACAAATCATTATACAAAATATATTAATTGTAATAGTAGGTTAATATTTCTATAATATTATTTGAGAATTTCATAAATTCTGATTTATTAAGATTTTGAGTTGTTCTATAAATTTATGTGTAAAATTATCACTATAAATATTATAACATATTATTGTAATAGTTAACACAATTTTTTTATGATTAGGAATTTATATTCACTTTGATCAATTTTTTTTGCTTAAGACTTTAATCGATTTGTTATTCAAATAGTATTAGGATTAGGAATTTATTTGAAAAAAAAATACATAAAATTGTTAGGAGATTTTTTAGAAATTTTACATTATATACTTATCAAAAGTTACAATATTCCTAACGTAGGATTTTGCCTTTCTAACGTAAAATTAGAATCTAGAAGATATAAATAAATTGTTAATGAAGAAAAAGAAAAAATACTTCAAAAGGAAATTTCCTGTAAATTTGGTTAAGGTGACCCACATATGTAACTAACGTGAGGGTATCGTCTTTTTTAACAGTTTGGTTACAAAAATTCCTTTTTATAATAATGTGGCTAAATAAAAAAGAAAATATTAATAATGATAATTATAACAATTAATTCAATTCATTAAGGGTATAAATTTATTCAACCATCGTGAGAATTAACGTGACTGCGGCACATAATAAACTAACTTCTCAAATAATATTATATAGATTCGACTTTTAGATTTTTTTGTTAACTTTTTGGATAACTATAAATCATTTGCATATCAAAATTTTAGGAAAATTAGTGCTGTAAAAATTCAAAAAAAAATCTATAAATAATCTATGCATTGATGGTTTATTATGAACATATATTTTCATTATTTAGTAGTTAAATATTATTTGAGATTCCTTGCAAATTTTGATATATTTTCCAATTATATAGTTTTCTTTTATAGAATTGCTTTGACCAAAGAAAAAAGAATTGTTAACATGTATCAAAATCTAGATGTATATCAGATATACATGTCAAATATCTTATAACAATTACCAAAGTAACATGTCTCACATAGATACGAAAAGCTTATAGTCAAAACTTCAAGATACACTACCTCAAAACGTCAGCCTCTTACGAATATCACTCCAGCATCCATCTATATAATAACTTGACTATTGAAACCTCAAAATCAACTTCTCAAAAATTCTCAAAGGAAAAAAACAACAACTAGAACTAGATTGAGGGAGTGGCCAAGGATACAAAACCTGTGTTGGAACCCAATATCCATGAAGTTCACAGGAGTAGTATGCATTGCGTTTGTGATAGTTCTTGTGTCAGCTTTAGCTCCGACCAAAGCAGTCTTGGAAGAGAAAGCAGAATGCATCCCAACAGAACTTTTGTCATGCTTACCAGCAATACAAACCGGAAGTCAACCGACCGCCGATTGCTGTGGGAAACTGAAAGAACAAGAGTCATGTTTGTGTGGTTACATCCGGAATCCATTATTTTCTCAATATGTTACTTCTGAAAATGCTCATAAGACTTTAGCGAGTTGTGGTATACCTTATCCTACTTGTTAAATTTTCAAATTTCAAAATCTAATGTAACAATGCGTCACGGTTTACAGCCATTGATTAAATAATCAAATATAATATCATTTTCTATTTACAAAGTATTGACAGTTGTTTTATATTTAACTAGGGTAAAACCCACCCTACTGGTGGGTAATCAAATAAAACATATTAATTGATAAAATATAGTTAAAATTAAATAAATTATATTGAATATTTTGCTATTCTTGTCAAATACTTTGTTTATCTTATTTTAAAATATTGTAATACAAATGTCATTATTTTATGGTTTCTTTGATGTTAATTCTGTTTTTATTATAAACAGTAAGTTAAATACATTGATTTACTCAAAATTGTAGTTGAATACAACATAAGAATTATAAATTATTTTACTTTTAAATTATTATTTTTTGAATCCATTGAGTTTTTTAATTTCTCTTATACATTTTATTTTATATATATATTAATTTAGATGATACAAAAATAAACTTATCGATTCACTATAACTTTTTTTTTATAATTTGCTAATAATTAAAAAATATATATGATAAAGATCATTACTATAGAAATTTGAATTATTTTTCAAATCAATAGACTATGCAAACTGATAAAAAATTAAAATATATATCATTATTTAGGAGAGAGATGATACCTTTTCAACTTTCACTTTGGCATATCTGTAATAAGAAGTCGAGCTTCACCATGAAACAGCTGAAAAATATTCCAATACATATGTAAAAACACATCAGACAACAGTTTAGACCAAGTAAAATAATACAACTTTAATAATACACACCCTTGGAGGCTTCAAAGATGGCATGACGGATTGCATCAGAAGCAGAATGACCAAGAGCAACCTGCTCACTTCGTTCGGTTCGAGTCGAGGAAGAACCTGGACAAATAAGAACCAAACTACAAATCGAGACTTAATGTAATATATATTAAACAGAGCTCTTAGTATTATGGAGATCATAGAGCTTCTTTTAAACATTTTTCATACTTAAAGTTGTTTTCCAGACTCTGGTTGATGTTAGATCTATCAAATAAGATGGTATCTAGAGTGAGGGATGTAAGAAAACTTACAATTCTCTGGCTGTTTTGATTGACATAGAATGTTTAAACTTATCAGATCCTCAAGATGCACCATACAAATCACTCGAAGCTTAAAAAAAGAGATTTTAAATCATATCATATTGAGTCTAACGTATAAGTTAATTAAACTAATACCTTACCAAGAGTTATCAAGCAGTTAAAACCAGGTCAACAGTCAGATTCTTGAGAGCATTAAAGACCTCTTCAAGAAGCTTTTTAAGCAGCAAGAGCCAATGATAGGCCATTGAGAGTATATACAAGAAGAGCTAGAAGGATGAGGCGGGAAGAATTGGAAGAGTAAAGAAGATTCAATTTGTGATTAAGTAAATAAGTCAAATACTTTGATAGTGGATTTGTCTTGGGCCTTGTATAGAAAAGGACCCAATAGATTTACATTAGAGTTACGCATACAGTGTATGTGGTGTTGGCTGGAGATCTCGAGAGAGATTCCAGATTGTACTTGGCTTAATTCTCCGATCTGTGGAGATTAAGAGGGGCGGTTGGATGGTTATTCTTTAGTAAACATCAAAGTTCTTAATAAGCCAAGAGCCTGAGAGTCTCTTCAATGTCAGATTATGTTGTTGCAAGGCCTCCTCATCTGTGAAATTATCAATCGAACATTAAAGATACATAGAGAACAGAGGAAGTTAAGATTTTGCAAGTTACTTTACCTGAAAATCTGGAGACATTTTTGACTTTGTGGAATGAAATTTTGAGAGATTCTTGAACAGTTGAAAACAAATAAGAAATAGAAATCTAGCCCATGATGCAGATCTGTCGAATCTTGTTACTAATACATAGTCAAGGAAAAAAGAGGAGCCAAATCTTCTCATTAAGCAGAACCATGTGAACTCCCATCAGCTCGCCTCTTTTCTTAGCTCTTTGTGCTTCCCAGAAACGCGGAAGACACATCACCACCGTAAGAGAGCAACAACCAGGATTTAAATTAGAAAGAAAGATATGAGATGAAATCATTGTTACAGTCTCTCTGTGTGTAAGGAAGAAGAATGGTTGAATCTGGTGAAGCAAGGAGAATTCGAGTTTTCATCCCTATTTATAGTATTCGAGATTAGGGATTTGCATGAAAGGGTATTAAAATCAACATCATCAGAGAGAGCTTGAATGATAGAGTCAATGGCCAAACTTTCAGCGTTGGAGTCACTGGATGCGAGCAGAGGAAGATATTTTTTTTTTGAATTATACAGAGGTATCCTGGCCCCACAGAAGTGGTCAAGACTAGTCACATGTTGCCACATGTCGGTCCTCTGTCGCTGGTGATGCCGAAATGTTAATTTCCCAGTGGCCGGGATTCGAATACAGGTGGCGGAACTCACAGCTGTGAACCCTTTACCAACTAAGCTAGAAGCCCCGGTTAGCAGAGGAATATCGACAACGAAAGGTCTCAATATTTAGTTTTTTTTGTTTAATTGTCATATTGGTCCATATCTTAGAAACAAAATTAAAATAAAAAAAGATAGACAAGAAAGGACCAGTCCACCGAAAGTAATCAAACCATTAGGAAACCAAAAATTCTTTATCTGCCACGTGTCATGAAAGTCCTATGGAGTAGGTCTTGGCACTTTACCCGATATCCGAAGCCGTACCCGAGCCCGACCCGAAAAACCTGAACCGAAATTGAAACCAAAGTAACAAAATATCCCGATGGGTATTGAGTTGGGAGAGATTGAATATCCGAACCATAATGGATTTCCGAAGATAACCGAATATATGTATATTTAAATGACTATAAAAACATAACCAAGTTGTAAATTTAACAATTGTCTATATGAAAACCTAAATAAGTAAACTAAAAGTACTTAATGTATAAACAAAGTTTAGTTAATTTTAATTTCACATTTCTCATCTTCATTAGTTCCCAAAATTGAAAATACAACAAATACTGAGTTTTAATAATTTCAAATTAGTGGGAAAACACAATGACTAAATAAAAACAAGAGAAATACTCTAGGATAACCCTAAATAGTTTAAGTTATTAATATTGGCTCTTATGATCAAAATGATTAAAATGTTTTCTTAGAGAGGTAAATATACATTTATACATTTATGGTTAAGTAATCTATAATTTAGGGTTTAGAGTTAAGGGGTGGAGTTTTGAATTTGAGATTTAAATATTTATAAAATAAAAATAAATATTAAAAATATATATTTATACATTTATGGTTAAGTAATCTATAATTTAGAGTTTAGAGTTAAGGGGTGGAGTTTTGGGTTTGAGATTTAAATATTTATAAAATAAAAATAAATATTAAAATATGAAAACAATTTTTTAAATAGTTTCAGAAAACATTTATGAATTGCAAAAAAATAATTTTTCAAAAAAAATATTTCAAATTAAAAATATATATATTTCGAAACTATAAAAAATTTATTCTTTAAATTTATTTTACTTTACTTTTTCTATTTTTTATATTTATATATCTAGGATATTAGAGTCTCTTTACCTATTAGATGAAACATTTTTCGTTATTTGTCATTTTGATTATTTTATTTCTTAGTGTCTCTTTTGTGAAAAAAATAATTGAAAAAATATATTCAAGAAACAATACTAAATTAGCAACAATACTGAGGATTCGATAATTTTTAGTTATATAAATGAAATTTGGTGTAAACAACATAGTATACTCACACCCAACTTAACATAAAAAATTACATAAAATTAATATATCTTTTATAAAACCGATCTACCCAATCCCGTGCATAGCACGAACCTCACCTAGATGATTTCTCCATGATCATGCACTGATACAAATATTTATAAATTAAATATGATACAATAGTTGATTGTTATTTAATTAATGTGTTAGTTAATATTTTATTTTTATTAGGATTTATTATTAAGAAAAAATATAATTTTAATAATGATAAAATATAATATATCTACCTTATAAAGTATATCGTGTTATCTTAAGTTAAAATATTTTGTAATTATTTGATAAAATTAACGTAAGTGCGACACATAAGAAACTAACTTCTCAAATAATATTATAGAGATTCGACTTTTTGATTTTTTTGTTAACTTTTTGGATAACTATAAATCATTAGCATATCAAAATTTTAGGAAAATTAGTGCTGTAAAAATTCAAAAAAATCTATAAATAATCTATGCATTAATGGTTTATTATGAACATATATTTTCATTCTTTAGTAGTTAAATATTATATGAGATTCCTTGCAAATTTTGATATATTTTCCAATTATGTAGTTTTCTTTTATAGAATTGCTTTGACAAAAGAAAAAAAATTGTTAACATGTATCAAAATCTGGATGTATGGATATACATGTCAAATATCTTATAACAATTACCAAAGTAACATGTCTCACATAGATACGAAAAGCTTACAGTCAAAATTCAAGATACACTACCTCAAACGTCAGCCTCTTACGAAAATCACTCCAGCATCCATCTATATAATAACTTGACTATTGAAACCTCAAAATCAACTTCTCAAAAATTTCTCAAAGGAAAAAAAAACAACAACTAGAACTAGATTGAGGGAGTGGCCAAGGATACAAAACATGTGTTGGAACCCAATATCCATGAAGTTCACAGGATTAGTATGCATTGCGTTTGTGATAGTTCTTGTGTCGGCTTTAGCTCCGACCAAAGCAGTCTTGGAAGAGAAAGCAGAATGCATCCCAACAGAACTTTTGTCATGCTTACCAGCAATACAAACCGGAAGTCAACCGACCGCCGATTGCTGTGGAAAACTGAAAGAACAAGAGTCATGTTTGTGTGGTTACATCCGGAATCCATTATTTTCTCAGTATGTTACTTCTGAAAATGCTCATAAGACTTTAGCGAGTTGTGGTATACCTTATCCTACTTGTTAAATTTTCAAATTTCAAAATCTAATGTAACAATGCGTCACGGTTTACAGCCATTGATTAAATAATCAAATATAATATCATTTTCTATTTACAAAGTATTGACAGTTGTTTTATATTTAACTAGGGTAAAGCCCACCCTACTGGTGGGTAATCAAATAAAACATATTAATTGATAAAATATAGTTAAAAATAAATAAATTATATTGAATATTTTGCTATTCTTGTCAAATACTTTGTTTATCTTATTTTAAAATATTGTAATACCAATGTCATTATTTATGGTTTCTTTGATGTTTATTCTGTTTTTATTATAATCAGTAAGTTAAGTACACTGATTTACTCAAAATTGTAGTTTAATACAACATAAGAATTATAAATTATTTTACTTTTAAATTATTATTTTTTGAATCCATTGAGTTTTTTAATTTCTCTTATACATTTTATTTTATATATATATATATATTAATTTAGATGATACAAAAAATAAACTTATCGATTTACTATAACTTTTTTTTATAATTTGCTAATAATTAAAAAATATATATGATAATGATCATTACTATAGAAATTTGAAATATTTTTCAAATCAACAGACTATGCAAACATATAAAAAATTAAAATATATATCATTATTTAGGAGAGAGATGATACCTTTTCAACTTTCACTTTGGCATATCTGTAATAAGAAGTCGAGCTTCACCATGAAACAGCTGAAAAACATTCCAATACATATGTAAAAACACATCAGACAACAGTTTAGACCAAGTAAAATAATACAACTTTAAGAAGCATCTTACACACCCTTGGAGGCTTCAAAGATGGCATGACGGATTGCATCAGAAGCAGAACGACCAAGAGCAACCTGCTTCACTTCGTTCGGTTCGAGTCGAGGAAGAACCTGGACAAATAAGAACCAAACTACAAATCGAGACTTAATGTAATATATATTAAACAGAGCTCTTAGTATTATGGAGATCATAGAGCTTCTTTTAAACATTTTTCATACCTAAAGTTGTTTTCCAGACTCTGGTTGATGTTAGATCTATCAAATAAGATGGTATCTAGAGTGAGGGATGTAATAAAACTTACAATTCTATGGCTGATTTGATGGACATAGAATGTTTAAACTTATCAGATCCTCAAGATGCACCATACAAATCACTCGAAGCTTAAAAAAAAGAGATTTTAAATCATATCATATTGAGTCTAACATATAAGTTAATTAAACTAATACCTTACCAAGAGTTATCAAGCAGTTAAAACCAGGTCAACAGTCAGATTCTTGAGAGCATTAAAGACATCTTCAAGAAGCTTTTTAAGCAGCAAGAGCCAATGATAGGCCATCGAGAGTATATACAAGAAGAGCTAGAAGGATGAGGCGGGAAGAATTGGAAGAGTAAAGAAGATTCAATTTGTGATTAAGTAAATAAGTCAAATACTTTGATAGTGGATTTTTCTTGGGCCTTGTATAGAAAAGGACCCAATAGATTTACATTAGAGTTACGCATAGTGTGTGTGGTGTTGGCTGGAGATCTCGAGAGAGATTCCAGATTGTACTTGGCTTGATTCTCCGATCTGTGGAGATTAAGAGGGGCGGTTGGGTGGTTATTCTTTAGTAAACATGAAAGTTCTTAATAAGCCAAGAGCCTGAGAGTCTCTTCAATGTCAGATTATGTTGTTGCAAGGCCTCCTCATCTACGAAATAATCAATCAAACATTAAAGATACATAGAGAACAGAGGAAGTTAAGATTTTGCAAGTTACTTTACCTGAAAATCTGGAGACATTTTTGACTTTGTGGAATGAAATTTTGAGAGATTCTTAAACAGTTGAAAACAAATAAGAAATAGAAATCTAGCCCATGATGCAGATCTGTCGAATCTTGTTACTACTACATAGTCAAGGTAAAAAGAGGAGCCAAATCTTCTCATTAAGCAGAACCATGTGAACTCCCATCAGCTCGCCTCTTTTCTTAACTCTTTGTGCTTCCCAGAAACGCAGAAGACACATCACCACCGTAAGAGAGCAACAACCAGGATTTAAATTAGAAAGAAAGATATGAGATGAAATCATTGTTACAGTCTCTGTGTGTGTAAGGAAGAAGAAGGGTTGAATCTGGTGAAGAAAGGAGAATTCGAGTTTTCATCCCTATTTATAGTATTTGAGATTAGGGATTTGCATGAAAGGGTATTAAAATAAACATCATCAGAGAGAGCTTGAATGATAGAGTCAATGGCCAAACTTTCAGCGTTGGAGTCTACTGGATGCGAGCAGAGGAAGATCTTTTTTTTTGAATTATACAGAGGTATCCTGGCCCCACAGAAGTGGTCCAGACTAGTCACGTGTTGCCACATGTTGGTCCTCTGTCCCTGGCGATGCCGAAATGTTAATTTCTCAGTGGCCGGGATTCGAACCCAGGTGGCGGAACTCACAGCTGTGAACCCTTTACCAACTAAGCTAGAAGCCCCGATTAGCAGAGGAAGATTGACAACGAAAGGTCTCAATATTTAGTTTTTTTTGTTTAATTGTCATATTGGTCCATATCTTAGAAACAAAATTAAAATAAAAAAGATAGATAAGAAAGGACCAGTCCACCGAAAGTAATCAAACCATTAGGAAACCAAAAATTTTTTATCTGCCACGTGTCATGAAAGTCCTATGGAGTAGGTCTTGGCACTTTACCCGATATCCGAAGCCGTACCCGAGCCCGACCCGAAAAACCTGAACCAAAATTGAAACCAAAGTAACAAAATATCCCGATGGGTATTGAGTTGGGAGAGATTGAATATCCGAACCATAATGGATTTCCGAAGATAACCGAATATATGTATATTTAAATGACTATAAAAACATAACCAAGTTGTAAATTTAACAATTGTCTATATGAAAACCTAAATAAGTAAACTAAAAGTACTTAATGTATAAACAAAGTTTAGTTAATTTTAATTTCACATTTCTCATCTTCATTAGTTCCCGAAATTGAAAATACAACAAATACTGAGTTTTAATAATTTCAAATTAGTGGGAAAACACAATGACTAAATAAAAACAAGAGAAATACTCTAGGATAACCCTAAATATTTAAGTTATTAATATTGGCTCTTATGATCAAAATGATTAAAATGTTTTCTTAGAGAGGTAAATATACATTTATACATTTATGGTTAAGTAATCTATAATTTAGGGCTTAGAGTTAAGGGGTGGAGTTTTGAATTTGAGATTTAATTATTTGATCAAATTAACGTGAGTGCGACACATAAGAAACTAACTTCTCAAATAATATTATAGAGATTCGAATTTTTGATTTTTTTGTTAACTTTTTGGATAACTATAAATCATTTGCGTATCAAAATTTTAGGAAAATTAGTGCTGTAAAAATTCAAAAAAAATCTATAAATAATCTATGCATTGATGGTTTATTATGAACATATATTTTCATTCTTTAGTAGTTAAATATTATATGAGATTCCTTGCAAATTTTGATATATTTTCCAATTATGTAGTTTTCTTTTATAGAATTGCTTTGACCAAAGAAAAAAGAATTGTTAACATGTATCAAAATCTAGATGTATGGATATACATGTCAAATATCTTATAACAATTACCAAAATAACATGTCTCACATAGATACGAAAAGCTTACAGTCAAAACTTCAAGATACACTACCTCAAAACGTCAGCCTCTTACGAATATCACTCCAGCATCCATCTATATAATAACTTGACTATTGAAACCTCAAAATCAACTTCTCAAAAATTTCTCAAAAGAAAAAAAAACAACAACTAGAACTAGATTGAGGGAGTGGCCAAGGATACAAAACATGTGTTGGAACCCAATATCCATGAAGTTCACAGGAGTAGTATGCATTGCGTTTGTGATAGTTCTTGTGTCCGCTTTAGCTCCGACCAAAGCAGTCTTGGAAGAGAAAGCGGAATGCATCCCAACAGAACTTTTGTCATGCTTACCAGCAATACAAACCGGAAGTCAACCGACCGCCGATTGCTGTGGAAAACTGAAAGAACAAGAGTCATGTTTGTGTGGTTACATCCGGAATCCATTATTTTCTCAGTATGTTACTTCTGAAAATGCTCATAAGACTTTAGCGAATTGTGGTATACCTTATCCTACTTGTTAAATTTTCAAATTTCAAAATCTAATGTAACAATGCGTCACGGTTTACAGCCATTGATTAAATAATCAAATATAATATCATTTTCTATTTACAAAGTATTGACAGTTATTTATATTTAACTAGGGTAAAACCCACCCTACTGGTGGGTAATCAAATAAAACATATTAATTGATAAAATATAGTTAAAAATAAATAAATTATATTGAATATTTTGCTATTCTTGTCAAATACTTTGTTTATCTTACTTTAAAATATTGTAATACCAATGTCATTATTTTATGGTTTCTTTGATGTTTATTCTGTTTTTATTATAATCAGTAAGTTAAGTACACTGATTTACTCAAAATTGTAGTTGAATACAACATAAGAATTATAAATTATTTTACTTTTAAATTATTATTTTTTGAATCCATTGAATTTTTTAATCTCTCTTATACATTTTATTTTATATATATTAATTTAGATGATACAAAAAATAAACTTATCGGTTTACTATAAAACAACTTAAAATTACAAATTAAAATTAAATAATATTTTCTATATTTTTTCATAGTTTTTATAAATAAATCGTAATATAAATCATATAATACTATTATTTATTCTACGTAATTTAAAAATATTTCAATTTTAATTATAAAAATAAATTTAACCTTTTATAAAACATAAACAGTATAAAAATTAAATTTATAAAAGAAAAATTTCTCGAATGGTTGAATATTTTTTGAAATGTAACAAGATGAGTAGTTGAATATTCATTTGAAAATAAAAAAATACAAATATTTTTTATTTAAATCATGTGAAAAAAATTAAAAACATCAGTTTTAAAATATAGAGAAATTATATAATTATGATAATGTATTGCAAACTCATGAGAGTGTGTGTGTATGAGAGAGAGATTAGTCTGAGGAGATGTTGTGTTGACTTGGATTTGTCAAGAAGGCAAAAGGGTCAAGAGCGAACACTAACTCACCACCAAAGAAACCTCAGCTTCATCATGGCGGAGAGTCGTCACTCAGGTAACTTCAATATTTTAATTGATTGATATTTTTCAATGGATTTGTGTGTCTATGGGTGATTTCATCGAGCTTTATGTGTAGGGATTGATAATTTACCTCAATTTGATTTTTGAATTTCAACAATATAAAAACTGTGTTATAGTCAAGATAGTATTTGATTATTCAAATCTTTCTAACAAAAAAAAGTATTTGATTTTTCTATTCAGACATGGTGGAAGTTTGTGTCTTTTTTTTTGCTGGCTTTACCATCTCGTCGAGACAGATTATTTACAAAAAGTTTCAGATATAATTGTAGAAGCCGGAAAACCGAATCAAATAAACGATATAATAAAAGCGAGATGTTAAGGAAAGAAACGATTGAATAGACGAAATGAAACTGAAACGAAAAACGTTTTCATAAACGTTCATGGAGTCGAGATATGATATCTCTTTCCTTAACTCTTTATATTCGCTCTGTAGTGAGACGGGACTGTACGAATACAGAGTCCGAGGATAAAACCATGGCGACGATTCACGCTTCACTCGTGAATGCCCTATCGAACTATAAACGCTACGAAACACTCTCGAAACTAAAGACTTACGCTAAGAGATTTTTGCTGTGATTTCGATGTGAAAAAGTGAGTGAAATATGAGAGAGGAGGAGACCACTATTTAAAGAGACGGAAGCGAGCCACTTTCCGCAACAGTCTCTGCACGTGGACGGAAATCTCGCGGAGATCGAGGGAAGTTGAGTTTCGAAAACTTATTCCCCAAGACCCACGACCCGCGACCGCGCCGGCCGGACGGCGGCGGCGACGCGCGCGTGGGGAGCCTTCCTCTCTCTCCAAGCTGTTTAAGCTCTCATAGTAAGAGAACATATATATGTTGTTCTTCTCTCCCATGTTTCTCCGATGTGGGACAATTTTCACATACGTAATTAACTTATCTTGTGGGCTAAATGACATCTAGCCCAAGTCATTATTTATTCACATTTATATATAAAGCCATTGGGCTTTTATGTGATCCAACAATCCCCCACATGAATAGAAATGACTCTAAACGTATGCAGACTAGATGCAGACTCGATAGACTCTAAAAAAAATAAACTTTACTGACTAGACTTAAACTAAAGCTAGACAGACTGACTTATCGAGAGTGTTTGTGAAAAATTCACTGTGTTTGAGTAGGTGGCATTTTTAAGCCTTGAACCACTCATAGTTAATATCTGTCGGGTTTACTTTACCAGAAGGTGAACATGATGTCTTGAACCAACCAGTGTTTTATGTAGACCGAGACAACAGGCATAACGCAGCTTCATTTTCTCGTAGAACTTAGTTCTCTATTGTGTTCATTGTGGCTTTGAACTATTCCTGGTTTTCATGAGTGAACTTAGAAAATATAGCCTTGCATTCATTCTCCTAGAAACGGCCCAATTTCACACTCATTAGGTGATTGACCATGAAAAGTATTGAGTAATACTTCGCTTTAGAAGCTATGGAATCATTAAAAGCATATGCTTATCCTTTTCTCATTCGTTAGCACTTATCATCTTTAGGAGCTGGGATGAGACTACTTTGTCTCAAAGTGCTTTGGTTAGATTCTGTTTGATTTTATTTTCCCTTTGAACCTACGTCTTGGGATCTCCAGTCATGATAGGTAGGGTTGCAGTCAAGCATCCTCATTAGTTATAGGCTTTAAACCCATTCCTTTTGATGATTTAGCAACAACATCTCGTGGCAAACCTTTAGTAAATGGATCCGCTAGGTTGTCAGCCGATTTGATGTAATCTATTGTGATTACACCAGTTGAGATAAGTTGTCTAATGGTTTTATGTCGTCTTCTAATATGACGAGATTTACCATTGTAGAGATTATTCTGAGCCCGAGCTATAGCTGATTGACTATGATTTTAACCCCGAGAATAACATCTGCTAATCCCAAATCTTTCATCTCAAATTTTCCTTTGAGCATGTTTTTTGTTTGATTGATAATGTCTTTATTGCTTCCAATAATGAGCATATCATCTACATGTTTTTTGTTTTGTTATGTTTATATGTAGATGATATGCTCATTATTGAAAGCAATAAAGACATTATCAATCAAACAAAAAACATGCTCAAAGGAAAATTTGAGATGAAAGATTTGGGATTAGCAGATGTTATTCTCGGGGTTAAAATCATAAAAAATTCAAATGGAATTACTTTAACTCAATCTCATTATGCTGAAACAATATTAGAGAGATTTAAAAACTACTCTAATAGTACTGCAAAAACTCTGTTAGATCCCCAAATGCACTTGACAAAGAATTCAGGTGAAGCGGTTTCACAAAACGAGTATGCACGTGTGATTGGAAGTCTCATGTACTTGACCAATTGTACAAGACCAGATCTAGCGCATGCAGTAAACGTACTTAGTCGATATACAAGTAATCCAGGTCATACACACTGGAAAGCTATAATGAGAGTACTCAATTACTTGCGCTACACCAAAGATTTTGGGCTTCACTATGGTAAAGAACCATCAGTTTTAGAAGGATACAGTGACACTAACTGGATATCAGATTCTAAAAACTCAAAATCCACAAGTGGATATGTTTTTACACTAGGAAGAGCGGCAATATCTTGGAAATCTACCAAACAAACAGTGCTAGCTAGGTCAACTATGGAATCTGAGTTCATAGCATTAGACAAAGCAGCAGAAGAAGCTGAATGGCTTACAAATTTTTTGGAAGATGTTCCTATGTGGGAGAAACTTGTACCAGCTATAAGAATACATTGTGATAGTCAATCAGCTATTGATCGGGCTCAGAATAATCTCTACAATGGTAAATCTCGTCATATTAGAAGACGACATAAAACCATTAGACAACTTATCTCAACTGGTGTAATCACAATAGATTACATCAAATCGGCTGACAACCTAGCGGATCCATTTACTAAAGGTTTGCCACGAGATGTTGTTGCTAAATCATCAAAAGGAATGGGTTTAAAGCCTATAACTAATGAGGATGCTTGACTGCAACCCTACCTATCATGACTGGAGATCCCAAGACGTAGGTTCAAAGGGAAAACAAAATCAAACAGAATCTAACCAAAGCACTTTGAGACAAAGTAGTCTCATCCCAGCTCCTAAAGATGATAAGTGCTAACGAATGAGAGAAGGATAAGCATATGCTTTTAATGATTCCATAGCTTCTAAAGCGAAGTATTACTCAATACTTTTCATGGTCAATCACCTAATGAGTGTGAAATGGGGCCGTTTCTAGGAGAATGAATGCAAGGCTATATTCTCTAAGTTCACTCATGAAAACCAGGAATAGTTTAAGGCCACAATGAACATAATAGAGAACTAAGTTCTACGAGAAAATGAAGCTGCGTTATGCATGTTGTCTCGGTCTACATAAAACACCGGTTGGTTCAAGACATCATGTTCACCTTCTGGTAAAGTAAACCCGACAGATATTAACTATGAGTGTTTCATGGCTTAAAAATGCCACCTACTCAAACACAGTGAATTTTTCACAAACACTCTCGATAAGTCAGTCTGTCTAGCTTTAGTTTAAGTCTAGTCAGTAAAGTTTTTTTTTTTAGAGTCTATCGAGTCTGCATCTAGTCTGCATACGTTTAGAGTCATTTCTATTCATGTGGGGGATTGTTGGATCACATAAAAGCCCAATGGCTTTATATATAAATGTGAATAAATAATGACTTGGGCTAGATGTCATTTAGCCCACAAGATAAGTTAATTATGTATGTGAAAGTTGTCCCACATCGGGGAAACATGGGAGAGAAGAACAACATATATATGTTCTCTTACCCACAGCCGGCGCGGTCGCGGGTCGTGGGTCATGGGTCTTGGGGAATAAGTTTTCGAAATTCAACTTCCCTCGCTCTCTGCGAGATTTCCGTCCACGTGCAGAGACTGTTGCGGAAAGTGGCTCGCTTCCGTCTGTTTAAATAGTGGTCTCCTCCTCTCTCATTTTTTCACTCACTTTTTCACATCGATATCACAGCAAAAATCCCTTAGCGTAAATCTTTAGTTTCGAGAGTGTTTCGTAGCGTTTATAGTTCGATAGCGCATTTACGAGTGAAGCGTGAATCGTCGCCCTGGTTTTATCCTAGGACTATATATTTGTACAGTCCCGTCTCACTACGGAGCGAATATAAAAAGTTAAGGAAAGAGATATCATATCTCGACTCCATGAACGTTTATGAAAACGTTTTTCGTTTCGGTTTCATTTCGTCTATTCAATCGTTTCTTTCCTTAACATCTCGCTTTTATTATATCGTTTATTTGATTCGGTTTTCGGGCTTCTACAGGGATGACATTGAAAGTAAAAGATCTGGCGAGGCCAGCTCCTCAGAAAAAGAGTCTGAAGAAATAAGAGAGGAGATTCAGCAGAATAATAATGCTCCGGCCAGTGATAGTACTGAGAAGGGAGATGTCAACAAGGAACGTCTTCGCCATGTCCCCATTGAGAGGGAGATATACTATCACATTTTGATTCCGCAAGTCAGCAGGAAGTCATGAATCTAAAGACCTACAAGGTCAATCCCCAAATTGGTGAAGGGTTGCTCACTACGGATGTGCATGGATATAAAAAGACCTTTTCGTTTGAGGAAAGTTTGGGATCTGGTGCAGCCTGGGTATGGCTTATGCTCCTGGATCACTTGAAGGTAATGGAAGTGGGTGTTCTAGGAGGCTACTAGCACTCTGTTGAACTATGGTCGACTCTCTACAGCAATGGTGTGGCTGCAAAGATGGATAGCTAATCAAAGACACAGGATCACCCTGTATAGTCTAAGATGGATTCACAAGGAATTCCTTCCTTTAAGTGAGATCAATGTTCCTTTAGCTGAACAGAGAAAGCTTGAAGACTTGAAACAACTTGAGAAAATAATTCTTAGATTGAAAGTTGAATGAAAAAAACAAAGTAGGCTGCTTGCACAGTCTTAAAGAAATCGACAGAAATCAAAAGAAAACCCTAGGGTTAAACCAGATGGTTTAATCCTAATCCTAAAACTAATTAAAATCGAAATTGGTCTAATTTAAATCCTAACCCTACCCAAACTTGGTTTATTGTTTCTGGTTTAAATTAAATGAAAGCCCAATAACCAGAAACATTACAATTTAATTAAATTGAACCAACAGGCTGGTTTGTCTTGGTTATCTCCCTTGCAAACATCTCCCACGATTTTGGCTAAGTGTAGGAGACTCTTCTCTTGTGCTCTCAGCCTTGATCTAGTCATTGGTCCAATCCACACACTAGCTGGCTCTCCTGGTATCTCTCTCTGGTTCTGGTTCTGGTCTTGGTTCTCCTCATCAGTAGCCTCCTCATCAGTGTCTCTCAGCTTCTCCTCAAGGTCTCTGGTCATGGCTATACCATCCCCTCCTCCTTTAAAAGGATTTGACCTCAAATCCAAGCTCTATATGATGATAGAACCCTGATCACTCAACACCAGAATGCATGATATGGCCTTGAGAGATATGTCAAATACAAAGCTCTGCAATCCCTTCTCATGTCTCAATAACATCTTGGAACTCTTCTCAAGGTAGGTACCTTCAAAGGCAGATGATTCCTCCTCTTTGTTGAGTTTGAAGCTGACTGCTCCTCTCCAGGATGATCCTACACACGTCCTAGTCATGATCATAAGACCATATACTCTCAGTTTAATCTCCCTCTGGTCAGGAGGTCGTGTGGTTTGGTCCCCATACTCATCCTCCTGTTCTGGCTCCCCTTTAACCACCACCAGTTTCTGTTTATCTCTTCTCAGCTTGTTCTGGTCAGTTATGAAGCTGATAAAGGATGTGTTGCCTCCTGAATATTCTCTCTTGCCTCTGCATCTGATTCTGATCACACCAACCTCTCTCCCTTCAAAAAGATTTGACCTCAAATCTTGTTCTTTAGGAGTGAATGAACCCTGCAAATTAAGCTTGTATGAAACTGTTTTCTGACCAAGAAAATTGTTACTTCTTCTACCAATACTCAAGCTTCCTCCTGGTTCAAAAACGACTTGTTGCAGTCCCTTGACAACTCTCAGATGCTCTACTAAGCTGAACTGAAAACATACCATAGGTCTGATCAGTAAATCACTAGAAAACAATCTAATGAATCCACCTTGTTCAATCAAAGTCTCAAGTGGCTCTTTATGAACTACAAGTGCCTCATCAGGTTCTCCTTCTTCTTTAGCCTTGTTTTGATCATGATTAAGACCACACAAAGCTCCTGGTACGTGCTCCTCTTGCTGTAGTTGAATCTCTGATATCTTCACAGCCGGTTTTGTTGCAATCTTTTCCTTATGCTCTGCTGGTTCCTTCTTGTAACAACTTAGCTCATCATCTCTTGATGCTGGACGTGGGACTGGCCCCTGATGTGGGATTTTGATCACAGCAGTGAGTGATTGATCTATCATGTTCCTGAGGTCTTGCTTGAACTGTGTGCTTTCCAATTCCTCAAAATATGCTTGATGTAGCTGCAACTTTCTTTGTGTCTCACCACCATAGTATGTCTTTGGCTGATCTTTTGGTGTTCAAGCACGTCCTGTATCTGCCCCAGATTGACAGTGTATCCTTTTCAAATCAGTTTGACCATACCTCTTGGCTACAAACCTTTTCTTCATGACAGCCTTCATCTCATACCAAGAAGAAATCTGTAACTCTCCACTCTGTTTTCTTTTGTTAGCAAGTTGATACCACCATTCAAGTGCATACCCATAAAAACCAGTAGTTGCTATATGAACCTGCTTCTCTGCTGTGTATCTATGGCAGTGAAAAACGAAATCCACATCCTTTTCCCATTCTAGATATGTATTTGGATCGAACTCTCCATAGAAGGGTGGAATCTGGATAACTTTTTCTCCTCTTTGCAACAGCTCCCTTGTTGCTGGTTGTTTAGCCTTCTCTTCCTGTTTTCTAAGAGAAAACATTGTAGATTGCTGGATAATAGATGGAAGTCGTGACCTAGGTTAAGAAAATCAAACCCTAAACCTTCAAGAGGCTCTGATACCACTTGGTGCAGCCTGGGTATGGCTTATGCTCCTGGATCACTTGAAGGTAATGGAAGTGGGTGTTCTAGGAGGCTACTAGCACTCTGTTGAACTATGGTCGACTCTCTACAGCAATGGTGTGGCTGCAAAGATGGATAGCTAATCAAAGACACAGGATCACCCTGTATAGTCTAAGATGGATTCACAAGGAATTCCTTCCTTTAAGTGAGATCAATGTTCCTTTAGCTGAACAGAGAAAGCTTGAAGACTTGAAACAACTTGAGAAAATAATTCTTAGATTGAAAGTTGAATGAAAAAAACAAAGTAGGCTGCTTGCACAGTCTTAAAGAAATCGACAGAAATCAAAAGAAAACCCTAGGGTTAAACCAGATGGTTTAATCATAATCCTAAAACTAATTAAAATCGAAATTGGTCTAATTTAAATCCTAACCCTACCCAAACTTGGTTTATTGTTTCTGGTTTAAATTAAATGAAAGCCCAATAACCAAAAACATTACAATTTAATTAAATTGAACCAACAGGCTGGTTTGTCTTGGTTATCTCCCTTGCAAACATCTCCCACGATTTGGCTAAGTGTAGGAGACTCTTCTCTTGTGCTCTCAGCCTTGATCTAGTCATTGGTCCAATCCACACACTAGCTGGCTCTCCTGGTATCTCTCTCTGGTTCTGGTTCTGGTCTTGGTTCTCCTCATCAGTAGCCTCCTCATCAGTGTCTCTCAGCTTCTCCTCAAGGTCTCTGGTCATGGCTATACCAGGATCACTGGAGACTTTGTCGATTTCAAACTTTTCATTGTTAGAGACTATCTGCTGGGGTGGTAACATCCAGAATCTGAAGACGCTAAGCAAATAGATTGCTGTCCGAAAATAACATCACTTTTCTCGGATGCCTAGCAGCCTAGCGGAGCTGAACATAAACTATTGTGAGAAGCTTGAGAAAGTTGTTGAAGGAGTCCAACTGTCAAGTAGCCTGAAATTGCAAGTCAAGAATTGCCCAAAGTTGCCGGAAACTTCAGAAAGCTCGGTAAGTTGCGACTCTCGACTCTGATAATCTATCACAAGGACCATCAATGCTTTTGTGCCCCTTTTTATCGCCTTTTTCTTGAGAAATGAACTTTTCTAGCCACGCCTAAAGTTGTTTCACATGTCATAACTCATCAGAAGGAACAGTTTTGAATCCAAATACAAGCCAAAAATAAGTTGCATTATTCTTTACAATGTTTTACTTAAAGGACGGTGGTTCTTGAGTCTGTCTTGCACAAAATCTTGTCACTTTTCGGGTTCACTTAGTATTTTACACTACGTGTATTTAATTTGCTTGCAGGACTGGGTTATTGTAGAACCCCCTGAAGTATCACCACAAGAGTGAAAGATCACTGAAGTAGATGGAGCAACATGATCTACTTTGCTTTGCACTAAGCATCTGGATTGTTGTTACCTGTAATGATTTACATACTTCGCCCGCGTGTATCTGAATAACGACCGGCTTTGAAACATCATCTTACCGGCCTTGGTCTGTTTATTTTGTAAGATATTTTCTGCATAGCATCACATACATGGTGTTTTCTTTTTGTCTGGGTGAACAAGACTTTGAGTACAATGGTCATGTTTTAGAAGACATTTATTTGATTACATAAAATAGAAATGTTTATTTATTCAGTGTTATACACAAGCTCTAAAGAAGTTAGAAAGGCTTTTTGCCCTTAATGAAACAAGAGAAATAAATAAGTGTTATTGGAAATACTTAGTGATGTCTATGGATGTGATCTCCAGACACCATGACCATCTGTGGGACAGAATGCGACTTTCGGGCATTTAAATTTCTCCAACAGCTTCAGTCGTGGAAACAGTGTCTGCAGATCTTTCCACTCAGCCTTGAATTCATGTAAGTACTTCAAACGTAAGATCTCAACGCCACATTTGTTTTCTGCATTTAAAGGTTCGTCACTGAATTTGCTAAGGTTTCCTCCTTTGATCGAGAGCTTTGTAAGATTGTCAAGTGTTTTGGGATTTAACCAAACTGGAGGTTCCTTTTTAGGGTAGCATTCTAGCTCTAACTTCTTCAAGCTAGAAGGAAGCTTAGAGGTGCCTATCCCCAAATCTTCTTTCATTCCTTTCCCCAGTTTCTTGGTTTCAGTTTTTTTCATAGTGAACAGTTTTGATGTTCTTGATCCAGATTCCTTGGTAGCTGGCTTCTTCTGAACAGGAGCTCTCGGTTCTTCAGAAAAGCTTACTTTCTTACTAAGCTTGTTCTTGTCTAACTTCTGAGTCTTTGCTTCTCCTTCATCATCATCAGGCTTCTTTAAAGCAGGCTTGATCTTTTCTCCATCTCCTTTTTCCTGCACTTTGCTGTTTTCTTTGTGATCATCTGCCTTGCTCTGGATCGTGTCTTTGGATTCTTGCGCCGGACTTGTCTTCTTTTCTTCTTCTGTTATATCCTTTTCTCCGTCTCTTTTCTCTTCTTGTATGTGATGATCATCATCTGGCTTGCTCTGTACAGTGTCTTTGGATTCTTGTGGTGGACTTGTCTTCTTATCTACCTTGCCTGGTTCAGAGTTCTCTGCTTTTAACTCAACTTTCTTCTCTCCTTCTGTTTTAAATATTTTCTCTTCTTGTTTTTCACCTTCATCTGGCTTGTTCTGTACAGTGTCTTTGGATTCTTGCGCCGGACTTGTCTTCCTTTCTTCCTCTATTATATCCTTTTCTCCGTCTCTTTTCTCTTCTTGTATGTGATGATCATCTGGCTTGTTCGTGACAGTATGTTTGAACTCTTGTGGTGGACTTGTTTTCTCATCTTTCTTCTCTCCTTTTGTTTTATCTTTTTCTCCGTCTCTTATCTCTTCTTGTTTGTCACCTTCATCTGCCTTGCTCTGTACAGTGTCTTTGGATGATTCTTGTGGTGGACTTTTTTTCTCATCTTCTGGTTTCGAGGTCACTTCTTTCACCTCATCTTTCTTCTTTTCTTCTTCTGGATTAACCTTCTCCTTTTCACCATCTCTTTTCTCTTCTTGTTTGTCATATGTTTTCTTGCTCTCTATTGTGTTTGTTGATTCTGAGGATGGAATCCCCTTTTTAACTCCTTCAACACCATCTTCTGATCTTGATTTCTCTTCATCTACCTTATCTTGTTTCTTTCCTTCTTCTTCTGTACCAGCCTTCCCCTTATCTTCATTCACATTCTTTCCTTCCTCTTGAGCAGCATTCCCCTTGTCTCCCTCAACAGACTTCAAGCTCTCTGCATTAACCTCATCATGGCGCTTCTTTCCTTCTTCTATATTTCCATCCTTCTTCTCCTCGCTTCTCTGTCCCTTCTTTTGCGCTTCATCATCATCATCATCATCATCTTCTCCTTCCTTTAGATCTTTATTATGTTTCTGAGTTTCATCCCGGAACCGAGCCCCCCATGCTATTTTCAGGCTCTCAAGTTGCTCCAGGTCTTTCAACGACTCCATAAAATCTTCCACCCTGAAATCATATCTGTTTACTGTAATGCTTAGCTTCCTTAGCTCCACCAAGTATTTAACCGCACACTCTTTTTCATCATCGGACTCACTAATCACAAACCCCTTAAGAACTTGTAGTCTCCTAAGACGTGAAACCTCTGGAGGCATGCGGTCTAGCATATAGCACTCCGATACATCCAAGTATACCAGACTCTCCAGCGAGCCTATGTCTTTAGGAAGACCCTCTAGATTGTAGCACGCTCTAAGATCCAAGATAACCAGCTCCGGAAGCGAGCAAGTGAGATCTTTGAGGTTCTCGATCCTCGAGATCCCTTGAAAACTCACGAGCCTCAGATTCTTCAGAGACTTCATATCCTTGAGAAACTTTGTGCTCTCGACTTCAATGTGACGCTGTGCTGTGCGTTCCCATCTTCCTAAATAAAGCACCTTAAGCGTTTCCATCTCCGGGAACCACTTGAACGTGAAATCAGGGTAACGTTCGGAGGAATTGAAAACAGAGTTCAAATCTTTGGGTCGCATCTTAGATGCTTTAGCCTCTGGTTGCAACGAGGAGCCTTTTACTAGGCAGACGTTGTTCCTCTCTGAACGTTTCATCTTAAGCTTCCCTTTGGAATAGAGATCAAACAGCTCCATACGCCTGGCTAGGTACACAACCGCAGCGTGCACGTGAGGATCCATCTTGTAACCACTCGGTTTTAGTTTCCTCTCGTCTTCCACCGCCTCAATCAATCCTTTTCTTGAAAATTCATCAAGAATCGTCGTCACCGTGTTCTCGGACTCTTCGTAGGCGATGAAACCTTCTCCGATCCACCAATACATCAGCATTGTCTTTTTAACCTCTTTGTTCTCCGGGAACACGGCCAAGGACAGCAAGCATAGCATGTGTTGAAACTCAAGGACTTCAAACGTATCCACAACTTCTTCAAAGGCTGACGAGTGTTTGAAATCAACGGATATGTCGCTCTCTGTCTCAGCGTGGAGGGAAGGCAAGAATATGTCGCTCCCTGTCTCAACGATCTCACCGTTTTCCTCAGCGGTTTGAGAATCCGTGACGCTTAAACCTATGGATGATTGTTTCTTCAGCAATGATGGGATCTGACCCTTCAAGTTAAGGACCTTTCTTCTGATTTCCTTGAGATCCCGAGCTCGGGACTTGACCGAATCAGTCTTGGATAGTATTGCTTTTAGTTTGTTTAAAGGCACTTCGGTCTTCAACGACTTGCTGATACTGCTTTGGAAGTTATCCAGTTTCTCAAACGCAGCCTTCATCTGACGAATGTCGTTTTGCAGTTTCGAGATCTCGAGGTTTGCATCTTCTTGATCTTGGCGGGGGCTTCTCTTGCTCTTTCTGCTTCCGCCTTGGCTGCCTTCCCCGCTGTCACTTGCATGGGTGGACGTCTCTTTCTTCACTTTTAAACCTTTTTTTACTGCTTCTCTGATCCGTCCCCACCAAGAAGATGGTTGTCTGAGTCCCTCGTTATCTTTCTTGGATTGAATTGTAGCATCTAACTCAGACTGTAAGTCGTCGGTATCTTTCTTGGATTCTTTTATGTCATCTAACTGAGACTGCAGGTCAATTAGGAAGCCTTTAATCTGATCGATAGTACATTTTTGCGTCATGGTCAAAATGGCAAACGCCTGCAAAATTCACTAGAAAGAATGTAGTATTTGATGTGTATGATTCAGCGTTTGATGATGCTCAAGAAACCTTCATATGTTAGTACTTGTTCTTCAAAGTAAAAAAAAAAAAAAAAAAAAAAAAAACAGAGAGACAATGGAGTTATATGTTTATTTCGTTTTTTTTTTTTTTTTTGAATTATACAGAGGTATCCTGGCCCCATCGAAGTGGTCCAGACTAGTCATGTGTTGCCACATGTCGGTCCTCTGTCCCTGGCGATGCCGAAATGTTAATTCCCCAGTGGCCGGGATTCGAACCCAGGTGGCGGAACTCACAGCTGTGAACCCTTTACCAACTGAAGTAGAAGCCCCGGTTATTTCGTAATTTGCAAATACCTAAACCTAACAGTTCCATTTACGAGAAGTGTGATTATTTGAGTAACCAAGACAAGGTCTCACTCAAGCATATGCACAAACTGATGAAAGAATACTAAGCCAATTAAACGAAAACAAAAGACTTTGTATACGTACTAAACATTTCAACTTGTTTTTTTTTTGCTTGTGCTCAAGGCCGGCTTTGGTGCAGGTGAAGAAAATGATATTATGATCCTAGGTTATGGGTTTTATCCATTCTTAATTAGCAAAACTCAAATTGGTATTCCATAGTTTGCATGTGAAAGGATGTACAATATCTAATTAGGTAATAAATAAAATATAAAGAATATTGTACCTTACAAAGTCTGTTGTCTAAAAAGTGACGTTCACGTATGATTGTATCCAACACTTTATGAAGTGATCCTCTGTTTCTGAATAAAATAAAAAAACACTAAAGAGAAATCTTGCTTTATATAACTACTTCGTGGCATCGAAGCTGGCTTGCAGTCTGAAACAAACAACAATGAAGAAAGCATCCGATACAGTTGTTCTTTGTTTCCAAGAAAGGGAACAGAAGAAACTCATTATGTGGAAAAAGCAAAGTATCCATATCCATGCAAAACACATGGTTCTAACTTCTAATTAACCTTACATAACTGATAACCCCATGGTTAAACCAAAAATTTAATCTATCATATCAACTTCTTACCGATTTCTTCAAAAAGCTTATAAAAATCTCCTAAATTATGAAGCCATTACTTTTTTGAAGCCCTAAGTTAATACGAAACCCATAATTATCTCGTGTAGGTCAAAGTTCACGCGAATCAGAATTTCATCTCTCTAGGGGTGGACGTTCATTTGGTTCAGCTCAATTCGAATTTCCGGTTTCCGAGGTCAAATATTTTAGTGCCATTTGGATATTTCTAAATTTTGGTTTGGATCTTTCCAGGTTTGATTCGGGTTTGGATAAAGCATTTAAATTATTTTTAAATTTTTAAACTTCATTGTATACTTTAAATTTCTCAAAATTTATAAACAAAATAATATATTACGTATAAATTTGAATAACATATGTCAAAAAAACTTAAATTTAGCATATAATTTGGTTTAATTTGAATACTTGGATAGAGAATCACTAGACATTTTAAGTATTTTTGGTTGTTTGAATATGTTTTAGCTGTTTTAAATTTTTACTTTTGACTATTTTATATATTTTCTAGTATTTTGGAAAATATAAAAGTATTTTATATATTTTGGATTTCTTCTAATATACATAAAATTTAAAATAATTAATATAATTAATATATAGCTTAGATATCAAGCTAATTAATCTGAAATAACATAATTAATATATAATATATAATACTCCCTCTGTACCATTTTAAGTGATGTTTAAGTATTTTTATTTTGTTTCATAATAAGTGAGGTTCTCATATTTCTAGATAAAATTTAATGTCAATTGACATTTGCAACCAATTACAAAATACTACATGTTTTTCTTATTGGCTAGACTGATTTTATTTAATACAATTTTATGTAACCAAGATAAATTGCATAGAAATTTGTATTTTCTTAATCTTTGTGTAAAAACCTTAAACATCATTTAAAATGGTACAGAGGGAGTATATAACTCAGGTAGCAAGCTATTTAATCCGAAATACTTCAGTTTGGGACGGGTTCGCTTTTGGTTCTCTAGATACCAAAATTTTGAATCCTTTCGGATATTTAATCAATTTCGATTGGAGATTATCACAAGGAATGATGAAAGAGATGATGAAGAGAGTGGAGATGAAGATTGTTGGAAGGAGGAAAATATACATGATCCTATGTCATCCGATGATGAAGAAAAAAATGTGCCAAGGGAGGCTCAGGAGGATGAAGCATCAAGTGATGTAGTTTTAGCATCGGAGAAAAACATTTTCTTCTACTGCTGAGTTCAAACAAGATCTTTTGAGGTATTCATTGAAAACAAGATATGACGTCAAGTTATATATTTCAACATAATTGAAGCTTGGAGCTGTTTGCTCAGATACAGAGTATGATTGTCTTTGGAGAGTGTACTGCTCATATGAGAAGAGAAAGCATAAGTTGTAGATAAAGGTATATATCAATAAGCATGCTTATGTAAGGTCTGGTTACTCCAAAATGTTGAAGAGTTGCTCAGTTGTTTTCTGAAAGATTGAGGTTGAATCCGAAGCTTACGGCTGTAGAGACTAGTGAAGATCAAACAGACCAACAAGTTGATAGTATTGATATGATATGTGTTTGTATAGGAAGGAGAGTCAAAACCTGGTTCACAAAGAGGATCACAACTTGGTGCACAAGGAAGATCACAACTTGGATAGTGAAGATGATGTTTTTGCTGTCTTGTTGTATTGGTTATTTTATCATTTATAAGACTTTGATGTCGTGTATACTATAAAAACATGTGTTTTTAGTTTTTTCGATGTGAATGTACAAACACCACTCCCGCAAATACACTTTACCTTCTATTCCAAAATCCTGTTTTTTATTGTTGGACAGTAAAGTAAACGTGAACAGTAACTCTAATTTTAAACCAATGTCTTTTTTTGTTTTTTTTTTTTTGATCAAATTTAAACCAATGTCTTGAACAGTAAATATGAACAGTAAACAACTGAATAACGACAATATACCTAAATTGGTTAGATCAAGGTAAGTTTGGTATCTTTTGGATTAATAAAAAGTGTGCATTTTTCTTGTAACGAATTTAAGTAAGTTTGGCATTTAAATGATCATTTTCTCAATGTTTATATCATTACTAGTGGTATTCCGGCGTTCGTATGTTTTGTTCTGAATTGAATTGCGGCTTTATATTTATTTAGTTTAATATTGACATTTAAAATATTTTTGATATGTTTTTTGAGATTTTTTATATCTTTTTGTTTGTATTTGTTATCAAACATGTTTTTTTGGTTAAAATGTTAAATTCATACCAATTTTCTGATTATATTGTTATGGTAGACTACCACTTGTTTTACAAAGGAAAAGAAACGCAAAGTAGAAGTTTAACTCAGAAAAAAAGCTAACTGTAAGGAAAAACAAAAGAAAAGTACAACTCCAAGAGATAAGGAGAAGCAGGACCCAATTTTGGGACAGAGAGCAGCCTCTCACGCATGTTTGTTATCAAACATATTTTCTAATATTTGTACTAATTTAATCATGATCTTTATGCGTATTCTTGATATATGCTTTAAAAACTTTTTCTAAGAAGATTTTTTTGTTTTGAAAAAGTATTGAACTTGCCTCAGGTCCCGTGAACCGTAGGCACGACACTGGTTGTAGAAAATATTAGTAACACCATTTGTATTAATCCATAGTTCTCTCTTTAAGGTAAGCCATGACAGATCAAAAGAAAATAGAGAACCAACTGTTGTATGGTTCAAAAGTATCCTTCGTTCATCATTTTCACCCAAATTGGTTTTGATTTTCCTTTGTCGGACACTTTGACGCTTTAGAATTCAAGTTTAAAATTTTGGTTTCAGATTGGAGAAGATGGGAGCTAGCCAAGTGTCCCCTCCTTGTAAAACTATTAAGCTAAGTTGACATAGGAGGAGAGTGAAATCCAGATAGCTTTTGTTTTGTAGTAACACATTTTCATTGTCATCCTCGTTTGCATCTGAACATTTTCATCGGCGGTTGAAGGAGACTAATGCGAATACAAATACAAATTGATCTTATTTTGGATGTGGAGATAGTTTAAGATTTTTTTTTTTTTTTTATAAAATGTTTACTAAAACTTAAATTCTCTCAAATGCATTGAAACATGAAACTAACACCAAACCAGATATCAAATTAGACTTGTTTTTACTATTTTCTGAGCCAGTTTATGTGATTGATATATAATATTTTAAAACCAGCAGTCTCATCACTAGTATACACGATATATAGAAGTCAGATAAAGTGTATCAAAGTAAGTTGTATCTTTGTGTGTGTGGACATGAAGTGCATTTGAATGAAAATAACAAAATACTGGGAGGACACCAACATCATTAGAGTTGTTGCAGGTCAAGCAAGTAAAGGCTGAGACAGTTCGTTGAAGCTTCTTCGTACACCTGGAGCAAGAGACGTAACACCACCGTTTGTCCATCGTGATGCCGGTGACCTTCCCCTAAGGTAAAGTTAATCTCGAGTCATAAATTGAATGATTTCATCTCTCTGTAAATTTATTCTTTAAACGCCAAAATTAACAGATCTTTGGCTAATATTTCAGCAGCTTTTGCACTGTCATATCTGAAATAAACTTACAAAAAAAAATCATTAATTCAAAGAAGAACATAGCCAAATCATATACTCAACAAAAAAAATTAAAAGAATAAATCATTCCGATCTGGAGCTTCAAGATACCTTGGCTTCCTAATCTCAAAGAAAATTTACATAAGAGTATTGATTATCATCAACCTTAGATCTCTAGAATCATGCTTCAGTCTAACACCACCTCAACCAAATTATAAAATTATCCAAACAAAGATACTAAAACAAAACCACTGCTTCAACTCAAGCTTCGTAGAACTAAATTTTTTAAAAAAATCTATGAAGAAAACGAAACTGAATCCAAAAAGTGATCGAATAAAATCTAAAAACCTTAGTCAAATGCAAAAGCTAGCGCTAGAAGTCACTGAAATTAAAAACTTTGCTACCGTGAATTTTCTAAAGCCTATGATTGAAAGGATTAACTTGATGATTTTTCACAGAAGAGGATGTACCTTTTTATAGTTGAAGACTGAGAGTAAGGGAGTAAAGAGAGGATGTATTCATTGATGAATCTTGTGAGGAGTGGGAACTATTGTTAATGATTGAGTTAATATGAACGCTTGGATTCAGCATGATTTTTTAACGTTTTGCAGATTTATGTCGCCAGGAAGATGAAACGAAGAATAACCTAAACGGTGAGAAGGTGTATCACAGAAGTGGGCTTATTTTAAAACATAAAAGAAGCCCAAAACCTGTAATCATAATAACAGAGACCAAACCCAAAAGGAGGCTTAGTTTAAAAAAAAAACAAAGTGTCGCGTGTTTCAAAAAGCAGAGAGACGCGCTGCGAAAAAACGGAACGCGTGATACCCACAACCCACTGTGGGTGCGACAGGTGTCCCCATTTGCCCCTCTCACACAGATGTCGTGGATAGCCTGAAAAGGCAGATTTCCCAACTTTATTGTATTAGATATATATGTATATAACATTAAAGAATTCTTAATCAAACCATTTGAATAATAAGGGTTCCAGTAATTATTTTTCTTTAGTTTTGTCACTTTAATCCGGTTAAAGCATAACCAAGTTTGAAACAAAATTGAAGTAAAATTTGTTTGTGGTTCTTACCTATTTCTCAAACACCTTATATTCCGAATCTATACTATTAAAAGAGAAGAAGTCCTAAAAAATCTACTTATGAAAAGTTGTTTAGACATACTCATTAGAAACTTAATATGTCCTATTTTATACTTACCTTAATTAATCAAAACTTATCGATATTGTTAAAATGGAACGACCCAACCCGATATTTTTGCATCTATGTACCTTTTAACGCATCTCAATATTTTGAGTGCACTATTTATTCACTTCATTAAGTAAGGAAAAGTCTAAAAATTAATATTATGCAATGTAACATATTTTCAACCTTATATAAATGACCAAACGTAAAGAATCTAAATATTACTTGTCGTGGTCAAATTAGCTGGTATGTTATTCATGTACTTTTTGGAAAAAAAATATGCATGAACTTATAACATATGTTCAAGGGTATTATGCATATGTTAAATACAACCAAATCTATATACCATAAACCATGTATTATATATTTATTTGACTCACCATTTTCATGTATTTTCTTGAATCTACGTATTTGTTCAAATACATATTTGAAAAAGATTTTTATCATGTTTTTAGTATAGATCTAATCTGGTACCCCAAACCATATTTCTATAAACTTCTAAACCATATATCCTAAACCCTATTTCATATATTTCTAAACTATAACCTGATTTTATATACATGTAATTCATATGAAAAAATCAAATGATTTGCTTAGTTTTATGTATTACTATAAAATACACGAGAATTTTAATAAAAATTTTAAAAGTATTATCAGAGTTTTCTGGGTTTTTACAGAGCAATCAATGTCGGTTCACGGGTTCGGACTTTTAAATTTTAGCCGATTTTTATTTAATAGGTTTCAATTAAATCTAAATTTTGTGGAACATATCAGTTAGTAGGAACATAATCCAGCCATATTATATACGTCCATGGCTTACTGGTTTAACCGTGGATCTAGATTGGATATAAAAACACTGCTTATATCTTAATTTGTCTGTAAACCACATATGTATCCCTAATAAAAATATTTAAATAATTTATAAATATAAAATGTTTTCTTCGCACCATTTAAATGTAGATACACTATCATTCCCCAACATTCGGTTCCGATTCATGTATTTGGTTTTTAGTGTTTTGGTTTTAGAAATTTAGGAACCGTTCATATATTTAGAAAGTTTGGTTTGGTTTCATTTAGGTTATTTTAGATTTTGGTTCGATTCAATAGCAATGCTGGGAACCGACTAACACTAACATCCCAAAAAATTGGGTTCAATTCTGTTCTGATTCGTCTGTTTTTTTTGGCTAATTTCAAAGTTATAGATAAAAATATTAGATAATTTGGAGTTTTCAGTTTAAATATCAGGTAATTCGTTTTGTTAGAAAAAATATTGGATAACTTTAAATATTTTGAGTAAAAAATATTCAGGTAATTCAGCTTTTTGAGTAATATGGTTTATAAATAGTTATTTTAGGATATTTGGTTATTTAGAAATTAAATATAATTGGTATATATTTTATATTCTGAAATTTAGGTAACCATTTGGTTTTCGGTTCGGTTTTAGTTTTTGGCTCCAGAAATATAAGATATACTCGATTATTTTTGAAATTCATTTCAAATTTGGTTTCATGTTTCCAGTTTGATATGGTTCAGTTCACGATTTCCACATAAATGTGCATATACCTATCCACTATTTTATATAAAAATTCATATTTAATAAAAATAGTTTATTTAGTTTCAAAAATAAATCTGCGCTTTCAAGCGAGGATCAAAATCTAGTTGAACTTACAATGATAGGAGTCGATAATTTTTTATTAATCAATTTTTTAAAATGTAAAATAATATTTAAATAATAAAGTTTCTTTTTTATAGTTGATATAACACTGTTATTTGTAACAAAATTTCAAAGATATGCAAGAGGTTTTTCCTTCTTCTATGGTGTCAGAAATGTAAGTCAAACCATTTCACCATCCCATCTCCCTTTATCAAAGAAATCAAAGAACAATGCCTGAAATTCGAAACAGAGCAAAAGAAACTACAAACACACACACACACAAATTCTTTATTAAAAAAAAAGAATGAAAAGAAAGCTATCACTCGCCTACAACGAGTTTAGCTCTAGCATCTCCTTTATTGATCTGAAACTGATCAGCTAAACCAAAGTGAGCCATCAACAACCAAACAAAGTTAAGAAGCTCTCCACCTCTGCTAAGTTGGGCCACCTGCTCCGTAGCTTTACAGTGACTTGCTGCGTAAGATAGTAACTCAACCCACACCTTGCTCAACACTCTCCATTTCCCATCTCCATGACTACTACTCCCGTCCAGTCTCTTAAGCTCTTTTGCCAACATACTCGCATCAAAAAGAACCGATTTGCTTCGGTCCCCCTTCACATGCATCGGCTCGATATCGTTACTAACCGATAAAATCATCTTGCTCCCTCGTTTCATATCTCTCAGGTTCTTGCAGTGTCTTCCTTTGAAGAACCTCTTAGCTTCATCTAAAGTGTCTCTAAATCTTATAGTCCCGATTCCCGCAACTTCCGACATCAACTTAGGTTGCATTATCAACAGATACATCATGTAATCCGATATAATCTTGCTGAACTCACGGTCATCGCAACTCTCTCCACTCATATTCTCCACCTCCTCTTTTTCTTCTTCTTGAAAACATAGCTCAGTAGCAATATGCCAAAGGAGAAGACTTTGATCATAATCAACATTCGTTATATAGCGCATCAGTCTCTCAACCTCCTCCAACTTGCTATCCTGTAAAGCCCATTCTCCTCTTGCCGAAGACACTTTCTTTGCACATTCGGGTGTTTCCGCGAACTCGGACTTGTGTTTCAGCTCACTGAATATAAACTCCCATTGGTTCCTCGTCAGTGGCTCGCTCGATACGAATCTGATCTCGTCTAGATGAGATTTAATACTGAAGATTCGATCAACGTAACCCCAAAACTTTCTGAACACCCAAGGGATCGCCGAGAAGAACATGAGGTACAACGGATAAATCGTGTAATAAATAATCTGATTCTTCTTTGACCATCTCCTGATGAAGATTCTAACTGAACTTTCACGATCCTTGATCCATCCAGACAAGACCTGGAATCTTCTGATTACGTAATCGAACAAGGACACCACAAACTCCCACACAAACTCACTCCTCTGGTGGATTCTTGAGACTTTAGCTTTCAGACAATACCCAATGAAGTTGAAACCGTAGATCATACCTGACCATCTCCGCAACAAAAACGGCGTCGTAAGCACCTCGTGCGTATGGTTTCCTTTGCATGCATGCATCGTCGTCCACCGTGGTTTCCTAAATGCAAGCAAACGGTTGAGAAAAGAGTCGATATAACTCCTCTTGTTTTTCACTTGATCATCCTTAAGCTTGCTCGATACCGCGAGTAAGCGGTTGAGAAAATAGTCGATATAATTCTTCTTGTCTTTCACTTGATCATCCTTAAGCTTGCTGGATACCGCGAACATCCAATCAGAGAGTAAGAACATGACAAGCGAGGAGAGTTCAAGAGCGATGCCGACGATGAACAAAGTGTAAGTAATCACAACGTCCGCTCCATGGAATTCCACTGATTTTTTAGGTCTAAAATGGAAGACAAGGAAGGAAGCAAGAAGCGATCCAAACGCGATAACGCGAAACACAGTACCCTTATTCGTGTGAAGAATCGCGGTTTTGGTATACATGGACTCGTATAGAAACCCTAGCTCGGATTCAATAATCCTAAGAGCTTCCTCGGGAGCCAACTCTTTGAAGAAGTCTCTGCTTTCGTCTCGCTCACGGAAACTGAAGATTAGGTCAACTACGAGTCCTTTAAAAATGTTGAAGAATCTAAAACCGTACTGAACGATTTCGAGATGGGTTAAGGGATCTGGTCCCGGTTTAAGTGTCGGGGGTCTATCGTGCTTGTCTGGTTCGTCAATAAGGACGATTTCCGTTGGGAGGTTGGAGTCTTTTCTTGAGTCGTATTCTTCCATGAGCTTAGCGTAGTTAGGACCAGTGTCTGCTGGTTTACGCATTTGGTCTTTGAACTTGTCTAAACTCGCAGTGTATAGTGCACGTGTCCTCTCGGTGTATTTTATCACTGCGGTGATGAATAGTAACGCTATTGGTGGCCATAAAGGGTTATCCATTGATTGCACCACCGCATAAACACCTAAGAATCATAAAACGTAATTAACAGAAATCAATTAAAAATTTGTTGGTAAATAATTAAAAATTGAAAATTCGCATGCACCAAAATTTCTTAAATTAAGAAATTTTTGGTGTGAGTAATTCAAACACCAATGGAACATGAATTTAGTTTTGTACTAGAGGACTAATAATAATAATAATAATAATAATAATAATAATAATAATAATAATAATAATAATAATAATAATAATAATAATGCAGTAAATTATTTAATGCAACTCATTTGTAAACCGCAAAGTTGCAGTATTTAAAAATGGATTTTAGTGGTAATTAAAGACAAGCATAAACTAAAATCAAATTTAAATTTT
Source organism: Raphanus sativus (assembly GCF_000801105.2). Taxonomy (NCBI): domain Eukaryota; kingdom Viridiplantae; phylum Streptophyta; class Magnoliopsida; order Brassicales; family Brassicaceae; genus Raphanus; species Raphanus sativus. The sequence continues at coordinate 17,544,051 of NC_079514.1, read as the reverse complement.
AAAATTTGTTTTGTACTCGAAGTACTACTAATTCTAAAGACTAATATACATTTGAAATTAAAGACATCAGAATTAATATTAAAAATTAGATGATTTACTGTTCTATAAAAACATTTAAAAGAAAAAAGTAAGTGCCGTTAGAGAATGAAAAAAGAAAAAAGAATATCTCATGTGGAAAACTAATCACAAAAATCTCTCATCAATTGTAGTAATATTTAGTTGACAAATCTTCAGAAAATGAGAGATTCATACCAGAATCATTTATTTGAAGGACTTTAACATAAGTCATTCAGCTTTTCTAAGTAAATGATTATGGTATGAATCTCTCACTTTTTTGACAGACTTGCCAACTATTAATATGGATAGTCTTTTAGCATTTTAATTATACTTTCTAACTAAATTTTAGTTTATGCTAAGTGTATTTATCAAGTTTGATTACCGTTAGGTCACTAGTTTTATAAAAATAATTTACATGAAATTCTATATATTTAACAAATCCATCGTTTTATATACTTTTCCCCATATTATATCCATAAAAGTATATATATGGAACATGTTGATTTGTATCATACAACTTTTTTGCTTCACTCAAAATAGTATATAACATTTACACTGATAGAGAAACATATATATTATAATTTATTTTATATTTATTCTTATAATAATTAATATAAATTAAAATAATTATTATTTTATAAATTATTATTTTATTATATTTTATATAATTTAATTTAATAAATTCATATTCGTTATCTGGTAATTTTTATCTATAATTAAAAGCTTGTAACTTTAGTTTAAATATTTAATTTTAATTATTTTTTCTAACATTCTATCCAATATGAATTAGTATATTTATTTGATAAATAAATATATATGTTTTGTATAATTTAGGTTATTTGCATTTGATCTGATTGATGATTCTGCAGAATAGTATCAGTAAAAAGGTGAAATCTCACAACACTTGCACTATTACAGGAATACATAACTAATGTAACTGTGTAAGTAACTGTTTACGCCTATTTTGCATTTCTGACTTGTTACGTTGTCCACTTGGTAACTACTGCTATATATCTTCAATATGCAATAGACATATACTATTTATATTTAGATATTCAAATCGTATCCAACCATACTTACCAGCAAGTGCTTGAGATACGAGGCCAAATAAATGACGTGCCCATAAGGCATTATCCTCTAGGGCCAGCGCAGTTATCGTGTCCGGACCACCAAGATGCAATAACAAGAACGGTGCCCACAGAGCAAGTAGCTTCTTGTTCTTCGGAGGATCACCGGGTTTTGGTTCCTTTCCTTGGTTCTTCGTGATCTGAGCCACCGCATAATTAGCTGTCCAATCCGCTAAAAGATACGCTGTCCATAGAATCATAGCGAGCAGCTTCTTCGATGTACGTTTTCGCAGCGGTGCAAGGAAGATAAGAGACGTTTGGAACACTAGAGACAGTATTACAAGTCCTCTGATGTTCCATTTGTCTAAGATCTCTTTGATTGCTGGTGGTATCACTCGCATACTGTTCTTACTCTCGTTTTTTTGGGTGCAAACTCTCTTTTTGTTGTTGTTGTTGTCTGAAAATACTTAAGCTCGTTAAGTATCAAATTTAAGTTCCATGTTTCTCACTCAGAGTACATAATATATACTAGAGGATTAGAATAATTATTAGTAAATATTTAAATATTTGACTGGAGATTTTAAAATGAAGCTATTCAATACCACGTGAATTATTTTCTCCCTTGCATTCCTTTCTTATATTCCACGCTAAAATCATTGTTTTTTTGTGTCAAAATAAAATATTCTTTCCTTGTTAATAAAATCAAGAAATTTACACTTTAGTCTTGCACACACGTTACTTATAATGGTGCAAGAATTTTCTCTGTTTAACAACTTTAACTTTTATTTTTAGCAAAAAAAAAACAACTTTAACTTTTACGAATTAGCGAAATGAATTTTTTTTTTCTTTTTGACTAATTTTTTTTCTCTCTCTCTGCAAATTGGCTTTAGAAGTGAAAAATGTTCTTCAAACATAATCAGAATTAATCTAATAAGAATAAAATAAAACTGTAATAGTATTTGATAGAAATTAATCACTAAAATAATTAATAATAACAAGACTAATAATAGTACCGACTTTTTGGCCACTTGTGAGTAATTTTATGTATACCAATGATTTTGATAACACTATATATTTTAAAAAACTAATAATAACTAAAATAGTTCTGAAGTTCAACTTAAATTTAACTTGAAGCATCAATACTATTAATTTTGCAGCATGACCTATTGATATATGTTGGGTCTATTTAAAAAAAATAAGGAAGCAATGTAAGTGGTTATACACGACATATTTATAGGTAATTTTCTTTTGTAACTGCACCATTTATTATTTCTTTATATAACCATGATTTTGTTTATTACTTCCACTTGATTCCCTCATTTCCGGATCCAATTATGTCAAAATCGACGGTTTCATTCAACAATAGTCAGTTCTTTTCTTTTTCTGACATCAATCTTTTCTTTTGATTATATTACACTGTTCTAAAGTAGAATTATTATTATTAAAGCAAATTATCATTTTAACCTGTTACCGACCATATTAAAACAGGATCTATATGAACAGCATTAACACAGTCCTAATAATAATACTAATATCAACATAGGTAATGAATTTTAAGGTATATATCAATATTATTAAAACAGAAACATGTCATGTTCATAATAGTTGGATCTAATTTAAAAAAAACTATATGTAATTGCTTATATCTGTATATTAATATAACTGCTAAAAGAGTTTGAGTAATATTATAACGTAAATGGTTAAGAATGATAACTACTAAACCTAAATTCGTGGAAAGCTATAATACATCCAGCCTTATTTAAATCATGTATAAATTTATCATTATAAATATTTTTTACAATAATTAAATTAAATAATGATTTTTAAATATATATAACCCGCTGATAACCATAAATTAAGCGGAACGGGTGCTGGTACAAAATTATTTATTTGCGGGTTGTAAGGTCACATTTTATAACCAAATTTTTTTGAAAACCCGCGGGGTGGCGGATCAGCGGAGCGAGTTCGACCCGTAATCCACCTTTAATCGTGCATATACCGATCAATTTTTAAATTATTATTATTTAATAAAATATATTTTAATTAATTTATACAAAAATATGATTACCAAAAAAAAAATATAATCAGAAAAAAAACAATATCAAAAATTAAATTTAAAACAAAAATTATACCCGCTCTTTAAGAGCGGGTCAAAAGCTAGTATAAATTAATTTTAAACTAGATTCGACCCGCACAACCGTGCGGGTTTTATTTTCAGTTTTATATGCATATATATTTATAGATCATTAGTAGTATACATTTTAATTTTAATCATATACTAGATTTTAACCCGCGCAACCGCACGGATGTTTGATTGCATTTATACTTTTTCGTTTCATTTTAGTTGTCGTTTTAAGCTTTTACACGCAGATTAAGAAAATATTTAGTTTTACAAATTTTTAAAAATAAAAAACACTTTTACATATACACCTAAACACAATCTATAGAAAAATAGAATAATATATAAAGTTAATAAATTCTACATTAAAATTATAAAGCGATACTTATTTTATAACGAAAATATTTTATCAACAACAAAATGTATATTGAAACGGAGATAGTATATATATATATATATATATATATATATTACATCATTATTTGTATAGATTTTTAATTTAGTCATATCTTTAAATGTTTATATAAAGATTACAAATACAATAATGATATAGTTTATATGTTATAATTAATCAGTTGTGTTAATTGTGACTTCTTACTATACATTTATCTAATTAAATTTGTATTTGATTATTAAATTAATCAATATATGCATGAAACAACATATTTAAAATTTATATATATTTAATTTATATTTATTCATTTTTAGAATTTTTTATGTTTATTCATTTTAAATAATACATTTGTATATATAAAATTTTAAAATATGTTAATTTATATACATGTATTATATAGTTTAGTATGTTAACCCGTTTTTTGATAACATATTATATTCTTTTAATATAAATATTAAAATTATGAAAATAAATTATATTAATTTATTAATTTAATATAACTTTATCATATTTATTTCAGTATACGAATTATTTAATATGAAATTTTATGATTAGAAAATAAATAAAATATATTTGTATTTTTGTTTTATAAATAACTGAATATACATTATGCATAATAATATTTTATTATTAATTAAGAATTTATATACATTTTTAAAAACTGAGATCTTGTAATATATTTTACAACAAATTTGTTAGAAGTTTTAATATATATTTTTATTTCAAATGAAAAGATATTAAAAGATATTATGATTAAAGTAATTATATAGATGTTATATTATTTATATTAAGAAAACATCTTTATAAATATCTAATAGTAGGTCCAAATTTTAAAAAATCATACATGAAGTGAAATCATGACTTCTGTTTTAATATATAAAGATTTAAATATTTATAAAACTATTTCAAATGCAATAGTATATGGTTTGCATGTTGTAAATAATCAACTGTTTAAACTATTATACGTATTTTTTGCTTCTTATTATATATTTATTTATTATATTTACATTTAGTTATTAATATGTGCATGAAAAACATATTTGACAATTATATTTTATTTAATTTATGTTAATTTTTTACCGTCTTCCAAAACTGGATTTCTTTTTAGCAGTATTTTCTATGTTTATTCATTTTTACACAATATATTATTATATTTACAAAAGTGAAAGATATATTAATTTTTATACATAATTATATTTTAAGATAAGTACTGTATTTTATAAAAATTAAAAATTAAAAATTTATCAATTTAATATAATTTTATCATATTAAGTTTAATATGATAAAAATTAACATGATTGATTGTGATTATAAAACAGATAAAAATAAAAAATAATATTTTATTTTTCATTTTATAAAAGACAACTGAATATATTAATGTATAATAATATTTCAAAACTAATTTCGGAATTAGTTAAAAACTTATATATAATTTTGAAAATTAAGATCTTTTTAATAGATTTTTTGAAATTTAAAATATATATATTTAAATTTTAAATGAAAAGATATCAAAAGATATTATAATTAAAGTGTTAGAATATGTGTATGTTAACTAATTCTGATTTTTAGGAGTAATAGATTTGAAATGATATATATTATTGAATCATATGTTTAGTAATTAATGAATAATAAGTCATTTTTAGTTAAGAGTCCATTTTTAAAAAAATCACACATGAATCAAGGTTGTGACTTCTGTTTTAATATAATAGATTATAATTTTTTATATTTTAAACAAAAAGTTAAAACATTTTAAGACATCATTAGTTCTTTTGTGTGGATTTATAATAGATAGTATTAATACCGAAGGAAGCAATTTTTCAGGAGGATCATCTTCTGAAAAACGTTCCGCTCCACTAGTGACATACAATATCAGATCAAGTGAGAGATGGTGTTTATCTAGAATAGAGAATGAATGGTTGTGTCAGACGTAAATGTAAGCTTTGCCAATTTTCAATTTTTATTTTACAAATCCTAGTTATTAATAAATTGTTGTAGAGTGTCATATTCTTGAGACTCGTTACTCCATTTACCTAATTTAGCAGAACGGCGTGTAACCACATTCAATGTATATACATTTAACTAGGAGTTTTTCTACGCCATACGCAGATATAAAATTTTTAAAAATATTTTTATATAAACAAATTTTTAATTTTCAGTAATTAAATTTAAAATTTATTAGTTAAAAAGTAAAATCATAATGTAATTTTTCTAATTTGGTTTATTCAAGTTTATTTTAACATTTTAATTTTATTTTATTTAAATTGTAATAATAATAACTAAAAATTAATAGAGTTATTTTATTCATATTATATTTTATTCAGTTAACTTTTATTTTAAATTAGTTCTAATAAATATATACATTAATATAAATAACATATATAAGTTGATAAATATATAATTATAACTAAATTTATTTTGATAATAAAAATATGATTCATAAAATTGATGAAAAATATAAATTCGTAATTATTATTTATATATATAATTATATTATTTTAATAGATATAGAAAATTTATTAGTATTACCATATTTATAAAATCTCACCAAAATGCATACTTGTAGAAAAATAATAATTTTGATATAAAATTTATTAGTTATTACTATATTACAAAACTTTGCCAAAAATATGAACCCATATATAGAAAATAGTCATTAACATATTTAAAAAAATTTACCAAAAACATAAATCTTAATATAGAAAATTTTATATGTCACAATTAGATCGATGCCATGTTATATTTCTTTTAAGTCATGTCATCATTTTTTGTTGAGAGTAATTATAGTGATGACACATGTACAAATCACTTCTCAAATATAATATAGGGGATTAGGCGAAGAAAATAAATAATAACTAATATAAGAATATTCAAATGTTGCGTAGCAAAAGAAAAAACACAATAAGTAATGATATATTACATCTTCTTACCATACCAATATAAATGTGATTACATATTTGAATATATTTGAGTTAAATAATGTTAATCTAACAGATCAATAATCACTACTACAATAGAAGTTTTATAAATTAGAAAATACAACAGACTAATAAATTTTATTGGTCTTAAGTGATTCAAAATATGACACAAATGATAAATAATAAAATAATATTTTAAGAAAATTATCTTTTAGTATATAATAGCTTCATCAAGGTTCTAAAATACTGCAGACACTGTATATGCGGCGGTGTGGTAGGTGGTATGAGCTGCCGCGATTTCAACATAATCGGTCAAAAACTCAGAAAACATTAAAAAATATTTGCTCAGTATACAGACTTAAATCAAGTGTGATATGTGTTTTTTCAATATCTGATTAATTATGTTATTATAATGATTGAATATTATATAGATGATTCTATTGCCGATAATTCTACTAGCTTATGAGAATTTATGTATGACTTTACTACGCTGAGTAGTCCTATGAAATATATATTCGATGGTACGCCGTGCAATAAGCTGAAAATTTTTTGTAAATATTTTTTTATAATCTGCATAATTAACATTTTTTGGGGGGGGGGGAGGTTCAAATCCTAAACTTCTGGATGTATAAGCATTAGTAAACCGTTAGTCAAACCACAAGATGAAGAAAGACTTCCACATTGTGATATGTTAGATTTATGATATTCAAGTGTAAAAGATAAAAAAATGTAAAAAACGTGATGTACACGAGTTCTAAAAATGGCTGACGGTAAGGATTGTGGTTACAGATTTTGAGTTAGAGAAGATGAAAGAGCGAAATGTTCGATATATCCTTCATTTAAGTTTAAAAAGAGAAAAAAATAACAAATAATCTTCAAGTAGGTTGAGCCAACTACCTCTTAATGTTGCAAAACACTCCAAACCACCACACCACAAATTACGTATTGACTTATCATAACATTATAGTTGTAAAACTAGCAGCAGATTAAATTCCTGTTTATTCGCTGATTAATTGATTTGGCGCTATGTCAGGATGAACCTGTAAGCATTGCGTCTAGCGAAATTCCAAATATGAAATCCCACTAGAATTATAAAAGTTACAAATTAATAATGTAAATATATATATATATACTGTTTATCAAAGTATAAACAAACCAATGTATTGTTAGTTTTATATTTTTACAATATAATTTATTTGTATTTTTGTTTGTTTAATATTTTGCAATATAGTTTGTTTTTATTTTTTCTTACCATTTCAAAATATTTAATAAAACTATATCTAAAATTATGATACATATCTCATATACACAAAATATTAATATGAAAGTCTAATCTAACCCGGAAAACAGATAGGCCTCAGAAACCCCACACAAAAAAATGGCAAGTTCATTATCAGTGGTAATAAATAAAGGACAAGACTTGGGTTCACCCCTTATGGTGAATCTTTAAATTCACCACCTCTCTAATAACCAATCAAGGGTGTCAACTAGATTAATGATAAAATAATTTAAAAAATAAATAATGTCATATTTAATAATGCTAATGTCACTATTTAATTCTTAAACTCAAATTTTATACCCGAAATCCAAATTCTAAACCCTAAAATTTTAATTATAAACTTAAACTCTATACCCTAAACTCAAATCTTAAACCCTAAACCCAAACCATAAATCATAAACCAAAAAATCTAAACTCTAAACCTAAAACTATACCCTAAACTCAAACCCTAGACCCTAAACCCAAATCCTAGACTCTAAATCCTAAACTTCCGGATGTATAAGCATTAGTAAACCGTTAGTCAAACCACTAGATGAAGAAAGACTTCCACATTGTGATATGTTAGATTTATGATATTCAAGTGTAAAAGATCAAAAAATGTAAAAAACGTGATGTACACGAGTTCTAAAAATGGCTGACGGTAAGGATTGTGGTTACAGATTTTGAGTTAGAGAAGATGAAAGAGCGAAATGTTCGATATATCCTTCATTTAAGTTTAAAAAGAGAAAAAAATAACAAATAATCTTCAAGTAGGTTGAGCCAACTACCTCTTGATGTTGCAAAACACTCCAAACCACCACACCACAAATTACATATTGACTTATCATAACATTATAGTTGTAAAACTAGCCGCAGATTAAATTCCTGTTTATTCGCTGATTAATTGATTTGGCGCTATGTCAGGATGAACCTGTAAGTATTGCGTCTAGCGAAATTCCAAATATGAAATCCCACTAGAATTATAAAAGTTACAAATTAATAATGTAAATATATATATATACTGTTTATCCAAGTATAAACAAACCAATGTATTGTTAGTTTTATATTTTTACAATATAATTTATTTGTATTTTTGTTTGTTTAATATTTTGCAATATAGTTTGTTTTTATTTTTTCTTACCATTTCAAAATATTTAATAAAACTATATCTAAAATTATGATACATATCTCATATACACAAAATATTAATATGAAAGTCTAATCTAACCCGGAAAACAGATAGGCCTCAGAAACCCCACGCAAAAAATGGCAAGTTCATTATCAGTGGTAATAAATAAAGGACAAGACTTGGGTTCACCCCTTATGGTGAATCTTTAAATTCACCACCTTCCTAATAACCAATCAAGGGTGTCAACTAGATTAATGATAAAATAATTTAAAAAATAAATAATGTCATATTTAATAATGCTAATGTCACTATTTAATTCTTAAACTCAAATTTTATACCCGAAATCCAAATTCTAAACCCTAAAATTTTAATTATAAATTTAAACTCTATACCCTAAACTCAAATCTTAAACCCTAAACCCAAACCATAAATCATAAACCAAAAAAAATCTAAACTCTAAACCTAAAACTATACCCTAAACTCAAACCCTAGACCCTAAACCCAAATCCTAGACTCTAAGTCCAAACCATAAATTCTAAACCCAAACCGTAGATCCTAAACCCAAACCCTAGACCGTAACCCAAACCATGAACTCTAAATCCAAATTTTAATTCTTAACCTTAAATTTCAAAAGAACAACATCAATATTAATCCAAATATTTAGGGTATAGGGTTTGGGGTTTTGTATTTACGTTTTGAGTTTAGAGTCTATGATTTGGGTTTAGGGTATATGTTTGGGTTTAAAGTTCAGGTTTTTGGGTTTATGATTTATAGTTTGGGTTTAGGATTTAAGATTTGAGTTTAGGGTATAGAGTTTGGATTTATAATTTAGAATTTAGGATTTAGAATTTGGATTTAGGGTATAAAATTTGAGTTTATGGATTACATAATGACATTGGCATTATTAAAATTGACACTAATTTTTTTAAATTATTTTGGTGTTTGAAAAATTTATTTAATATTTTTAATCATTAATCTAGTTGACACTTTGATTGGTTATTAGGAAAGTGGTGAATTTAAAGATTCACCATTGGGGGTGAACCTAAGTCTTGTCCATAAATAAACTAACAGAAGAGATGATTTTCATATTCCATAAACATCTACAATACAAGTGCAGATTATTCAAGGAAGAGAAATATTTGGGTTCACCCCTAGAATAAATCTTTAGGTTCACCCAACCAATAAGATTTCGTTATTTCATATTCAATATCTTTTAAAAAAGGAAACAAAATATTGTCAAGTTTTATTATGTTTTTAAAATAAAAAATAAAAATCATAAACCTTAAATCTATGGTAAACCCTTAGATAAATCCTAAATCTTTGGATTTTTTTAAAAATATTTTTAACACAATCAGCAAAACACTAAACCCTAAACCCTAAATAATAAACCCTAAACTCTTGGGTAAATCATAAACCCTTGGATAAATCCTAAACCGTGGGATTTAGAATTTATCCAACCATTTTGGATTTACCAAGGTCCAAGGGTTTAAGATTTACCCAAGGGTTTAGGGTTTAAGATTTAGGGTTTAGGGTTTAGTGTTTGGCTGACGGTAATAAAATATATTTTTCTAAAACGTATTTTTGTTTGCAATTAATATTAATTTTTATTTTTTAGTTGACAAATATTAATATAATTTGACAATATTTTGTTTCCTTTTTTAAAAGATACTAAATATAAAATAACGAAATTCTATTGGTTGAGTGAACCTAAAGGTTCATTCTAGGGAGTGAACCCAAGAATTTCTCTTCAAGGAAGTAAGAATTCAAAACACACACGGAGAAACTAATTTATTGATGATGTTTGTGTAGTTTCTTTTTGGAGTAATCACTTGGCCACGATCAGTTTGGCTCTAGCATCATCCCTGTTGATTTGGAACTGGTCTCCGAGTCCAAAATGAGCCATTAACAACCAGACAAAGTTAATTAGCTCACCACCTTTGCTGAGCTGAGAGGCATGTTCTTGAGAGTCACAGTGAGTAGCTGCAAAGCAAAGCAACTCAACCCACACTTTGCTCACTACCTCCCACATGCTCTCTCTCCCATTCTTTAACTTCATCAGCTCCTTTGCAAGCACGCTTCCATCAAACAGCACAGATTTGCTTCTGTCTCCTTTCACATGCATAGGCTCAACATATGTTTTGACAGAGAGAATAGCTCGGCTAGCTTCTTTCACCAGGTTTTCTTTCTTATGCCTTGTTTTATCTATATGCCTCCTCTCGAAAAACTCTTTTGCCTCTTCGCATGTGTCCAGGAAACGTATCTTTGCGATTCCGGAAACAGCTGACATGAGTGTTGGCTGCATGTAAAGGAGGTACATCATGTAGTCGGAAAGGATTTTGCTGAACTCTCGGTTAGTGTATTCTTCCTTCTTTGTGACTTCTTCTTCTTCAGGGCTTTGGTATAAGAGTTCTGTAGCGATATGCCACATGAGGATGCTCTGATCATAGTCCTTTTCAGTCACATATCTCAGAAGCTTCGCATGGTCTGGTCCTCCTTCTGTCTTTTTGCTTGATGTTTCAACTAAAGTCCAGTCTCCTCTAGCTGAAGATATACTCTTGGCACTCTCCGGATCTTCAGCGAAACGGTGTTTGTGTTGCACCTGCTTGAATATGAACTCCCACAGCTCTCTCGTGAGTCGGTCACTGGTTGCGAATCTTATCTCTTCAACCAACTCTGTGAGACCGAAAAATTCTAGGACTTTGTTGATTAACCATCCAAGCTGGTGCGTAACTGGACGGATCCATTTACACTCGCTCAAGTTACAAAACTGGCGAGTTACCGAACATGGGATGAAACTGTGTATCAAACCCTTGGTAGGATGGAGTCTCTTGGGACGTATCTTCAAGCAGTAACCAATCAAGTTGTAAGCATGAACATACTCTGACCATCTTCGAAACATAAAGTTCCTGTCGAGGACTTCATGTCCATCCATGAAACATTTTGATCTTTTCCACCTCAACGTCCTGAAACCGAGGATCCAGTTGAGAACTCCGTCTGTCCAAGCCCAAGGGTCTTTCTTGTCCTGGTCCTCCTTTAGTTCCCTCAGCGTAGCGATGGTCCAGTCAGAGACGCAGAACATGAGAAGAGCGATGGTATCAAGAGCTATTCCACAAACGAGCAGCGCGTACGTAAGAGCAACATCGAATCCTTCGTACTGAGATTCGTTTTTAAGACTAAAGAGAAAGAGCGAGGAGACAAGGCACGCTAGAGCTATGATCCGGAACACGGCTCCTGTCCAGTTATGAAGAATCTCTGCTTTTGTGAAGAGGCTTTCGTAGATGAGGCTGAGCTCGACTTCGATGATGCTTAGAGCTTCTTCTGGTTTGAGAGAGTCGAAGAACTTCCTGCTCTCGTCTCGTTGCTTGTTAGTGAAGATGAGATCAACGATGAGACCTTTGAAGATGTTAAAGTACTTGAAAGCATACTGAACCACTTGAAGGTCGGTGAGACCATCGTCGGGTCTAACGGGAGTATTGCCTTCACGCCCTTTCTCTGGATCCTCCTCGACAATGACCTCCGTTGGCATGTTCATATCCCTTTTATTTGCGTATTCCTCCATGAGCTTCGCGTAGTTAGCACCAGGATCAGGATCCTCCAGCATGGAGTCCTTGAACTTGTCAAGACTCGCTGAGAACAAGGCTGACGTTCTCTCGACGTACTTGATCACTCCGCCGAAGAGCATGATAACCGTCGGAGTCAGAAGCCTGTTCGGTGTGGACAACAAGATCACGTAGACAGTAGCGACCGCTTGGCAGACGAGGCTGAACAAGTGTCTGTTCCAAAGCTCGTTATCCTCCAGGGCAAGTGCTGTAATGGTGTCTGGACCTCCAAGGTGCAAGAGAAGGAAAGGTGACCAAAAAGCTAACAGCTCACGGGTCTTGTCGTGCTCGTCAGCAGCTTCTTCTTGGCTGTCTGAGATTTGTCCCACCGCGTAATCGGCCGCCCAATCAGCAAGAAGATAAGCTGACCATATTAGCACGAGGAAGAGCTTCTTTGCTGTGCGTTTTCGGCTCGGTGCGAAGAAGATGAGGATTGTTTGGAGGAAGAGACTGAGCATTATGACTCCACGAATGTTCCATTTGTCCCAAAACTTCTTCAAACGTGGTGGAAACATATCACCCATCTTGTCTTTCTTCAGTTGAACCAGAGATTCACGTGAACCCAAACTAGTTTAGGTCACATGGGACAGTGGGCAAGGCTAGTGAACGTTCTTCCACAAAGTTTTATTTATTTATTTTAAGTATGTGGTCTCGGCATAGAAACAAAGACCATCATGTGTCAGTAGTGTTATAGTACAAGTTTGTTATACCTTGCGTATAATCAAATATATTATATTTTTCCTTTCTCTTTTCTTTTCTTTATTCCTCGCTCGTCTTTGTTCTTTTCTTTTGAGCATAAGTAACTACTAAGAAAGGAAAATTAGACTTCCTGATTTCTGAGCATATGTAACTTTAGCTTTAACACTAATAACTAGATTTTTATCCGCGCTTTCAAAGCGCGGGTTTATTTTCCTTTATTTTTTTTAAATTGACAAATATTTAGTAAATGTCATATTTTTATATATTTGTTTTTTTATAAAAGATTTAAGCTTTTTTATTTTTCTTTATCGTGTTTCATTTTAAAAGAGTATAGGCCAGAACACAATATTCGGACCCGAAGAACCAACCCGAAACCGACCCAAAAATCAGGGTCCCGAACCCGATCAAACCCGGGGTAAATATCCGAATGAGTTCTAAATTGCTATATCCGAAGAACCGGTTCCGAATCCGACCCGAACCGAGAACCAAATGAGTACCCGAAGATATCCGAAATATATCTAAAAATATATGTTATAATTATATTTATAATTATTTTAATTTTTTAATTAATTTTATAAGTTAACTATAGTAGTTATTTTCGGTAATTTTGAGTATTTTTGGATAAAATATGATAGTTTGGATAAAAATTTACCCAAAAAACTGTATAAAATGTATATTTTTGGTTACTATTGAATAATTTGGATACAAAAATTTGAACCGAATCAGATACTTTGGTTACTTTAAGTACAAATAACCGAACCCTTTAGATACTTTGGTTATTTGGTTATTTTGCAGGTTCTTATGCATGAGAACCGAACCCACCCGGACCCGGAAAGACCCGACTCGAATCCAACCCGAAATTTTATAATATCCGAATGAGGTTTAATTTCAAAACCCGAATGGGGTTTAATTTTAAAACCCGAAAAACTCGATATCCGGAAAAACCAATCCGTACCAGAATGGGTATCCGAACGTCCAGGTCTAATGAGTATTTATGTTTAGAAAATTAAACTTTATTTTTTAATGAATTAAGTTGGTATAACTCTGATATATTAATTTTATTATGTGGTTAATTTTTTAATAAAAAAATATATACTTTAATAAAGATTTATAATTTTCAATGAAAAAATTCAATTTTTTTTATGAATGCTTAAATTATATTAAAAATAAAAACATAATAATTAAGTTATTAATTTTTGTTCACTACACAAAATATTAAGAATGGTTGAAAATAAATTATTTGAATTAGGGAAAAAAAATAAGAATTGGATCTGATTTCTTAATCAGCCCAAATGGCCCAAGAGAGATGATGTGGACAGTGGGCTGGATCAAAAAAAATAACCCAATAAAAATGGGTTATTAATATTACTTGATTGCCCTTAATGAAATAAGCAATGTGAGTTAAAGAAATGATATGTTTAGTAAAAAATCCAAATGTGCTTGTACTTTAATAGTATAGATTCTAAATTTAAAGCTAGAAGCTTTTACTTGAAACCATCTACACTTTTCTTAACATTCATATAAAAGAAAAGTTAATGTGGGAGTTAAATCCCAATCAGAATTGAATAAAGTCAGGTTTAAAGAAACCGTAGTTTGCTCGAACTTGAGTAACACTATTAACAACGGATGTGATGAATACAAAGAAAAAAAATCCTAAGATAATACAGTTCCAACAGAGTATTCTTGACATCAAGTAAGTAAAAAGCGTATATGAAATAATTAATGGTCGTTTTATAATTCCTCGGCTCGTTCTAAGAGCAGCATTATAGCTGGAACAAATTTTAGGTGTCTTAACATTTTTATTATTATTTTTAGATTAAGAGATATTGTTAAAAGACAATGTTAAATATGCAGATTATTAGTAGAAATTTTTATGTTGTCTCTTAGTATAAAAGAACATTTGCTTATATAAAAGAACAAGCTCCATAAAAAAATTATCAAGTATCAAACACATTCATTCAATGCAATCAAGATATGAAAGAAAATGAAACAGAGTCCCAAACACAAGGTACACACCTCTAAAAGTAATTTGCAGTGAGGACTTTTCTCATTGCCCTCAATCAATATGGATGCATCGGGGCAGAGTAACAGACGTGGCAGATGCATCTCCAATGTGTTCTTTGAACCGTGCATTAAATAGATGGATGGCAGATGCATTCTGCAATGAATGCACAAGGGCATCAAGTGAATGCAAGGTCCTAGTGGTTCATCTTTCTTGTTTCCCATTTTTCTTATATAACAGAACAACAAGAACAAGAACAGGCCACACGGTTTCAACTTAACAAAGCCAATGAACTGAACTTAACAGAGCCAATGAACTGCTCAACTTAACAGAGCCAATGAACTGCCCAATGAACTGCTCAAAAGAGAGAACAAGAACAAAACAACAACAACAACAACGTTTGCTTATATAACAGAACAACAAGAACAAGAACAGGCCACACGGTTTCAACATATCACCAATTGAAAGTAAAAGCCATTTGCACATCTTCTAATCACGAGTAGGGAATGAAGAAATGATTTAAAGTAACAATTTTGAGGTCAATGTGGTGAAGAAAGAAAGAGAAAGGAGAGACCTTGAGGTCGATGTTGGAGCGGTTGATGAGCTGATCCGCGAAATCGGGATCAAGGAGCCCTAGGTCGTTCCAAGACAATCTCTTTGGTGGAAACCATGGTGAGATTGCTACTGGCCTCCTCGTTCGCCGCGTCTCCGAACTTAGGCCAGCTCCATGGCGCGTTTGTTGAGCCTCGCGGAAGCCATCTTACGGACGCGTGACTTGGTGGTGACCTTGACCTTGTTGCCTTCGTCGTTGAACTTGTACTCGATCACCGTCTTCAATCGAGGTCGTCGTCTTCGTCCATCTCTCCCCATCGTAACTTGCTCGTTTTCTGCTGTGCATCGATCGTCATTGTCTTCTTCGTTTTCGAAACGTTAATCTAAAACTGAAGGAGAAAGCTGCCGATCTTTAAGGACGGCGCGCAAGATGCCACGTGGCTCGTAAGGACCACCCAAAAAACTTCTTATTTTTTTTTTCCATCTAATTATATTAATAAAAGGACCATGCCCAATAACCGAATTACAAAGGGGAGCCTAAAAGCTCACACCCAAACAAAAGGGTCGAAAAAATAACAAACAGGCCTTAAAGCCCAACTACAAACCAACTCGAGATCCACTCGGCTCGACACTCCGACACACGAACCCAAACACGTGTCTCCATCCTCCTCACGCGTCACACGCGTCGATCGATCTTCACACCGAGATCCAATCTGAGGAAGCTTGCCGGAGAGGACGCCGCACACACGACTCCACCACCATAACATCCATCTTCGTCGTCTACACTTTCGACGGCGAGCCTTCACAGAACAGACCGGAGACTCGACCGCAATCGTTTAAAAACCCTTTGTAGATCCAAAGAAACCATCACCAAATACCATCAGAGAGCCTCAACGCATCTCCGACTACAGATCGAACACCACAACCAAAATGAAAACATAAAAAAACAAGAGGAAAAAACCCTAATACCCTAGGGCACCAAAACCCGACAAGGTTGGAGCCGAGGAAGCCTCCACCTTTCAGGGACTTGCCGGCGGTGCAGAGCTTTAGACGCCTCTACCCCTGGAACCTTGACCGCGACTGGAGAACTATTGGAGCCTCTCCATCCCGGAGCTCACACAAACTGAACTGAACCACTACCTAAAGCCACAACCCGCCATCCTTATCCTCACCGCGAAACCAGAGAGAGGCGATTAGCCGCCGTCACCGGAGCCAAACCCTAACCCAGATCCGCCAGTATATCGGTCAGGGGCGCCGGGCATAACAAACAGAAAAAGAAACCATACGAACGGAAAAAGAAACCACTGTCGCCGACACGCGCTCGGACACACGGCCGTCGACGGGGTTCTCTCAGATCTCACTTCTCTCTCTTCTCTCTCTTTGTTTATGTCTCTTTTTAAAAAAAAAAACTTCTTAATTAAGCGGTGTCCTTACTGTTTTTCGCTATTTTCATTTAAATTTCAACCCCTTAATACTAGGCATGGGCATTCGGAAGTCCGTTCGGATTTCGGATCGGGTGCAATCGTATAAGTGTTTGACATCGTATAAAAGATGAATTGTATTGACATATTTAATAACCAAAACACATTACCTGTCACTTGAGATACCCAAATATCAGTGATAAGGGAAACCTTTTGTTTGCTTGCGCTAAGTAAGTTCTTCAATGCAGCTTTCTTCTTAACAAACATCTCGACAATGTTTCTGGTCGCAGTCCTTCTTGAGTGAGGCTTGAAGAGGTTAACCTTGCAATTTAAAATAATAAAACCGTAAGAAAATTGATGACTTTAAAACCAAATTACAAAAGCAAAATTATACAATGTTTACCTTATTGCAGAACTGTTTCCAAGCTGTACTTTCAATGAACGACAGTGGCAACTCTCCTATCACCATCAATTCATTACACGCTTCTTTGAAAACCGTCTCATAAACTTTAGATGGTTTCAGATTTCCTTCGTTGTTAAGATGCTGATGATTCTTTGTCTGACTTATTAACGAGGCCTGGTGTTCTTTGCAGATTTTCAAGTGCTGCTTCAGGTTAGTAGTTCCTGAATTGGATGCACATGAAAAGATCTTGTGGCAATGGTGACAAATGCACTTGTCTCGGGTCTCTTTGGTTCTCGTGAAATGGTTCCAGACAGTAGACCTTGGCACAACCAACTTCTTCATCTTCTTCGCCTGATAGCTTGCATTTGCATCAGGACTTGTCTCTTGGTACTCTTGGTCTCCATGTTGCATTTCGACATCAGTCTCTCGGTTATTGAAAGTTGAGGATGCCATCTGTGAGAAACAACAATCAATAATTCATATAAGTTGTATGAAAACCGTGGGATAAACCCAATCAAACTAACATCACAATATATAAAAAAACAAGAGAAGAACTAATATCAGATTGTTTTCAGAACATATATTGTCAAGAAGAACTAACAGTGGTCTGGTTTTCAAGACGTATTAGACACAATAACAAAATAAAAACACTACACTTCACCCCGAATTGAACTAAAAAATCAGCAGACGCATTGAACTAAAAAGCACAAGACTTCACCCGAATTGATCACCAATAATATTATCTACCCAAAATCTAAAATTGAAAAAAAAATATATGAATGATGCATGATGCAACGAGTACTAAGAAGAAAAATAACCACCTCCGATTGATTACTTTCTCACTAAAGAGGTGGATTGGCTTGTCAAGTCTAAGGTTTCGCAGAGACATTATATAGGAGCTGGATTAAGGGTTTCAACTTTCAAATTCAAATCAAGGATGGAATCTTGGAAGATATTTGATTTTCGGGTTATGGAAAAGATATAGTGATTTCGGAAAAGATATAGTGATTAGAGAAGTTGAGATTTGGGGAAGTTTTGGTTGTGATTTCGCAGAGAATCTTGGGGTATCTCTTCTGTGTAAATCGAAAATGAAAACTAAAAGGGGGCTAGGGTTTTGTTTCTATCGGGTTATGGATGTAATCGATCGGTTCTCGGTTTTTTACCTGAACCAAACCGACACCCGTTATAACACAAAAAGAAGGTCCGTTTGGTTTATTAAGAGAAACCGAACCCGAACCAAACTGCTTTTATCGGACCGGGTTCGGTTCGGTTGTTCGGTTCTCGGATTTATTGCCCATGCCTACTTAATACTAAGAAATTAGGCTAAGGCACGCCGATAATGTTGGTCTAACTACTCCGCGTATCTAGGACGTATATGTGGTGTCTTGCTCCGGAGATTTCACTGTTACATAATCTATTGATTGCGAGGTGAACAGGTGTTGGTTATTATCCGCTTGATCTGGACCTCGAGCTGTGAGTTAGCCTTATGTATAGAATAGTTGGGACTGGCTGATGGGCCACATACATGTTGTCAATTCAGTCTGTTTCAATTGTGCCTTTAACAGAATGCATTTATGTACTAAATCTTTCTTCAACAAAATGCATTTACGTGTTTCAAAATTTAATGGGCTGAGACCACTAAAAATGCAATCCTACTCGCTTTTGATAATTTTAAGTCAGGTTCTTCACGATACTACTAAAACAAGAAGCAAATAGTCAAGACAAGATTCAATGATCAAAAATCTGATCAAGCACCGGGACTACAAGAGTCGGGATTTTTTTTCCTTTTTTTTATTACCACTGCAGTATAATTTGTCGCAAATGTCACATGAAAGACAAGAGTTATGCAGTCCAATGTGATTAAGAGAGAAAACCCTAGCCCTCAAGAGAGAGAAAAGGAGATTTTTCATTGTTTCAAGCCGATGATCGGAGGCTTCTTCAGCTCCGACATCGGCTTGTTTAATTCGTTTTGCATCTCTTTCTTGGATCTGTTTTGTTTTTAGTTGCTGGTTTATTGCCAATTTATTTTGAACCTGGCAAGGTTTTTTATTGTTCTTTTGTATGCTTCTTCCAATTGGTTTGGAAAGACAAAACTTTCGATTCAGTTGAACTGTTTAGAAAAGTTAATTGACAGATCTACTGCGGATGGTGGCGACGGGTCTTACCGGCTTCAATCGTTGATGGTTCTTCATTCGATGGTGATGGAGTTCTTGCTGCAAACTATGGTTACTTCGAAAGGCATCATGAAGTTCTATGGAACGGTAATCTCTTTGACTCTGATAATAGAGAAAAATAGAGAGTTGTCTTATCTCGGTGGCTCCTACTAGATTAATAAAAAGAGAATGACAATCGTTTTCAACTCACTCTGAAGCGTGGTGCTTTTGGATTAATATGAAGGTTATCTCCTTTGAGATTCGTCTATTCCAGAAGCAAATACGAAGCTTTTATATGAAAGATAATATTGCATCTATCAAAACTAATTGTTTTATGAAAAATATAACTCATTCCCACGGGAAAGATCGTTTCACAACCAAGAAAGTTGGAAAGTTGTAGATTTATCCTATAGAGACGCGTTATCTTCTCTCTCTCGAAAACCAGAAGCCGCCTTCAAACAAAACCTAACTTAGCTCCAGCCTGCCACCGCGGCGGTGCCGGAAGCGCCCTTCCTCCCCTTTAATCTCATTTTCCTTTTGCTTTTCTTCTCCTCGATTAACCAGTGTCGATATGCATCCTACTCTGAACCAGTTCGAACTCGTGCATGATTGCGTCTTGCTCGACGGTGATGGTACTGGCATCCATTGGAGAGGCGGCGAGACACTCGGGGCGTCTGAGGAGAGGAAAAGTCGGCTTTTAGGACTGACGAACTTGCTAGATCTGGTTTTTAATTTTTTCAGATCTACGGCAAGGGCGTCTTAGCAGCGGCGCGTGGAACGGAGTGACAACTTCTCTGTCACGGATATACATCCTGGTATGGCGGTATGTGGACGGCGAAGAGGTATGAAAGGCGGTGGATGGAGGATTGTTCTCCGGTTCTCGGGGACATCACGATCCAAGATTCAAGCTGACGGCGTAGTCAACCGGAGGAATGGTCTTGGCCGGTGAAGCGTGGCGAAGCTCTACTTCCCTGTGCCGGTGTTTTTTGACTGCGGTCATCCCGGTGGTTGGAGCTTCGTACTTCCAGAAAGCTGCGATTAGAGAAACCGGAAACGCCAACGCTGCTAAGGTCCGCTTTTCATTCCGTAAGATGCTGTCCCGTTTTTGGCTAAGGATCGAGGCAGTGATTGACGACGAGTATGAGCCGATGTCGGAATGCACTCTTGGTGTTGAGGCGGTTGGTACATGGACTGAACTTTGATCATGAGGAGACCAATTGCTGGGTCGGTTCATCTCGGGTCGTGGGATGAACTTGATTCATTGTGGTGAAAAATACACCGATGAATTAGATTGGGTAGTTTATGATCCATTCCAGTTTCGACTCCGTGTTCCTAGGCGATAATAGATCTCATCGGCTGTATGTTGGGTTTAAAATCTTTTGAGGTTGTAATCCTGTATTCACAATTTGGTTGATGAAAAGTTGTTTTTGAGTTAAAATAAAATAAAAAGTTGGAAAGTTGTTTTTTCCTTTTTTTTTTACATAAGATGATAGAAAACAAATTTTTTGGGTTGCTTTCAAATGCAATTTTCAAGCGCTACATCACCAAACTTCTTTGAGGACACTTTCTCTCCTAAAGGCGACAACAAGGCGATAAGGTTCCAAACCCTAGTTCTGTTTTTGGTGGGCTTCTGCCTCGTCGGCGTGCTCTTTGTTCTCACATCTCGATCTCGATGTCCTCTTCTCTGATTTATCCATGTCGGCCAAGAAGAAGAAGCATCGTCCCCTGTTCGCCGTCTCTTCAAAGGTTGCCAAACTCGCCAGAACCTCTAGTTACTCTTCTATGACCAAGAGGAAAAGTAAATCCTCCTCTGCATCAGTCGCTCTATTTCTGGTGTTGTAGCTTCCGGATCTATAGCTCCGATGGATGGCCCTTTGCTTTCTTGTCTCAAGAACGTCTCACTTGCTGGGATTAAGTCTTTAGCTTCCTCAGCCGGTGATTTTTCAGAACCTATCACCGTCGGATCTGAGTCTCCAAAGGTGAATTCTTATGCTCCCGGTGGTTCTCTGGTTGGAACTTCCATGCTTCCTATCTTGCCAGTAAGTACAACTGATGTTTCGATTAACCCACATATTACTACTGCTCTCGGGTCGATATCTGGTAACTCAGGAGACGTTCCTGCTCCGGCTCCGAGTTATGCTTCTTTGCTGAAATCGACAGAAGAGCTAAAAGAATTGGGAACCCCTACGGAGAACATCTCTGGTGCACCGTTTGTTCTTATTCCGGAGGAAAATATTCAGGCCGCAAAGAAAGAATTTAAGGATTATATCTTTGCGAAGTTCCACAGTGATGTTCCTCCTATGGGCAGGATTATTGGAATTCTAAATGCAGTATGGGCAAATTATGGTCCTCGTATCTACGCGCACAATCTTGGTCAGGGATCTTTTTAGTTGAAGGTTCTTAAACCTAGAGCTCGTGAAGCTTTATTAGCTCGATCGTGTTGGAATATAGTGGGCCTCCCGATGTTTGTTTCTTCATGGTCTCCAGATTTCACTCCTGACCCTCACCACAGCGGTGGTTCAAGTGGAGATGCGTAAAGTGACTTATATCTTCATCAACGATGAAAGTCTGAGCAAACTAGCTACTGCTATTGGAAAGCCAGTTGCTTTAGCCCCTGAAATTCAACGAAAGCAGAAATTTCAAGTTGCAAAGTTGTTTGTCAAAGTAGACCTTACTAAGAGTCTTCTAGATACTATTGTGTCTGTTTTTCCAATGGCGGAGAGACCCTCATCGAAGTTTCATACACCTGGTTACCTATTAAGTATCAAAACTGTGGGAAGTATTGTCTTAAGAAGGAAGATTGTCGAGTTGGAGTACATCTGGAGAATCAGAGGCATCCTGCTACCATAAAAGATGAAACCGAATCATCTCGTCGACGCTCTAAATCTAGACAAGGCCGTGCAAGGGTAGTCAAGACTCATAATATGCCTCATCAAGATGATCATATTGCTATTGGGGAGGAAATTTATATCTAAGACAGATCTGGTGTCTACAAGGAACCTTCTGGAGTAGAGGCTGTTGGATCAGATAATGAAGTCGAACCATGTGAAATTGTTGAAGAAAACGGTTTCTTGTTATTAAGATCCCTCACATGAGGATGCCTCGCTGGACAAGATTCATTTATTAGACTTGGTTGGTGCGCAAATTATTACCACTTCAGAGCAGAAATCAGTAGAACCTGCAAAAGTAGTTGGCATTGAGGAACCTGTTATTGATTCCAATGGAGGGGGACCTCTGCTCTCTAAAGATGCTCTCATCCTGGAACCTGCTGGGATTATGGAGGTGTGTTCTCTTGATAAAAATATTCTCCGTGTTGGGGACGTATCATCTAAGACCCTCAACTATTTTGAGGAAGTAGCGAAGTGGGTACTGGAGAAGAGAAGGATGCTACTGCTAGTGTTTTGTCAGATAATCTGATGGGTGCTGATTTGACTGATTTCCCAGCAGTTAATTCTAAGAATACTGCCTGTGACTCTGATTTGAAGCAGCCTCCTGACTTTGGTGATCCAAAAGAGGTTCAGAAACCTTTCTTCCTAGTGAATAGTGGGAAGAGTGGCCGCTAGGTCACTAAACACTAAAACCACATCAGTGATGTTTTTTCTGCGTGGAATGTTAGAGGGCTTAACAACGACAGACACCACACCATGACTAAGGATTGGATTAATATCCATAAACCTTTATTTGGAATTTTTTTGGAAACTCGTATCTTAGAGAGTAATAAAGATCAGATCTTACTAGCCATCTCTTGAGGTTGGAAATTTTCTGGAAACTATGAGGAGCATGCTCAGGGAAGAGTTGTCATTGTCTAGGATCCTCAGGCGTCAGTTTTTGTCTATCACCAAACTTATCATTCTGTTACGTGTGGGGTTCATGTTCCTGCTAAAAGGTTTAATGTTACTGTTACTTTTGTGTATAGTTTTAACAAACTGGAGGAGCGCACATTATTATGGGCTGGTTTAGTCAACCTGCATTCCTCAACACATGGTTTTCGATGTCATTGGGCAGTAATGGGAGAATTCAATCAGATAGGAGCAGTCATCATTCTAACCATCTATCAGCTTGTGTGAATATTTCTAGAATTGAAGACAGTAATCTCGCTGCAAGAGGCTGAGTTATTTGAGGCTCAAGCAAAGGGCCTTCCTTTTACCTGGAGAAATAGTCAAGATGATAATCCCATATCAACCAAGATTAATCATGTTTTTATTAATCACCCGTGGGCCACTGCGTTTATGGACTCCTATGCCGATTTTCTGGATCCTAGTCAGTCTGATCATACACCTTGTCTATTTTGGCTACCTTTTCACATTCGTCGAGTGTGTAAGCCGAACTTCTTCCACCATGTTAGTGATCACCCTCAATATTCAGAATTGGTTAGTGATGGTTGGCAGTATGCACATATTGTAGGAACCAATCCGTTCAAACTGGTCCGCTCTATGAAGTTAATGAAGATTGTGTTGAAAGGTTTAAATAGGCGGCATTACAGTGGAATTTCTCAGCGTGTGAAGGATCAGGCAGCTGTTGTTGATACTCTACAACGCTCGTTGCATACCGCACCTAACTCTGACACGGCAAGGGAAGAGCATTCTCAAAGGGCTCACCTTGATACACTTCTAAATGCTGAGCATAAATTATATAGGTAGAGATCGAGGGTAAGATGGGCTGATGTTGGAGATCGCAATACAACCTTCTACCACAACACAGTTTCTCAGCATGCGACAAGGAATCACATTCCCTTCTTGAAAGACCAAGATGATCAGTTAATTGTCTCAGCATAAGGGCTAAAGGAGCACTCTGCGAACTATTTTCAGAATATTCTAGGAACCGCAGACCAGCCTGTTTAGATGGATTCTCTCGAGGACATCCATGCTCTTCTCCCATTATGTTGCTCAGAGCTGCAGCAAACTTATCTCAGGAGACCCGTCTTGGCAGCTGAAATAAAAACAACAATCTTTTTGCTACCACTTAATAAGAGTCTGAGTTCAGATGGTTACTTTGTGGAATTTATCAGGTCTTCTTGGAATATTGTGGGGATGATGTCGTCGCTGCTGTTGCAGAGTTTATTAGAAATGGGAGATTGCTCAAGGATCTCAACACCACAGCAATATGCCTGATTCCTAAGAAACCTGAAGCTGCTTCTCTCTCGGACTACAAACCTATAAGTTGTTGTAATGTGGTATACAAGATTATATCAAAGATCATGGAAAACCGATTGAAGCCAATTCTTCAGAAGTTTGTGAGTCCTAATTGTTAGCCTTCTTGAAGGGAAGGAGCCTGGGAGAAAACGTTCTGCTTGCTTCAGAGTTAATCTGGGACTACAATAAGGTTTTTTTGTTTAAAATATTACATTTATGTTTTAAAATATTATTTCTGTTAAAACAACTGAACTCGTGAAAACTCGTTTGAACTGAACCGAAACACAAACTATACCGAATATAAACCAAACTGAATACAAACCGAACCGAAACGATCCAAACAAAACTGATTATGGTTTAATTCAGTTGAAAAATTTTAGAACCGAATTACCCAAACCGAACCGAATTACCCAAACCAGATCGATAAAATAACCGAAATGCCCACCGCTACTACTGAACCAAGCCATTAGCTTAATCTCGTTCAAGTTTAATCTTCAGTTCTCTTCTCCCCTTACGATTCAATTCTCTATTTTTTATTAGAAGATCTAGAAAACGTTTGATCCTATCGCAACCACCAGAGAGAGTAAGGAGATATTGGAGATTTTGCTCTAGCAAATCGTGGTCGTGTGAGTTTAAAAAGCTTTGACTAAGTTTCTGAAGTTGACTAGCTCCTTGTAGTAGAACATGGTGCTTTTGTAAGTGTTCAGACAGATAGCTGATCATAGAGTTATAATCCAACCGGTAAAGCCTTAGATTACGAGGTATAGACTTGGAGAAGCGGTTGTAAAGTCTGGATCTTAGGTTCTTCTGAGGATAAGACTTGGAGCACAAGTCTGATGTGGTCAAAGTTATGACATCTGTATCTCTAGTGGCCTGAGAAAGAAACAAAAGAGAAAAGATAAGAGATGATCAAGACAGGCTACCAAATCTCAAAATTTAAAGATACATTATTACATTGACATCGCAATGTGTTATTTTGGATACTTGAGTTATTCAATCAATGATTTAAAAACCTAAGTTAGAATCTTGTGTTTTCAGTCATATTCATATACAAGTTGAAACAAATATGCTATTCGGTTAATTATTTTCAAACTGAAGTTGAAACTTCATATATAGATGTTAAAATGTGTTAAAAATGAATAATATAAATGTTTTAGAATTTGACATACCAATACACCATCGTTATCAGATTGGAACTCCTTATTTTCTTGGGCCTCGTTGTATTCTTCATATGGAATTAACCGTATATAATTGTTCTCTGCAATGAGTACTTCACAAGCATCAGGCAATGTCGATACCATTTCTACCATTGTCTTGCTCTTAATGTCTTTCTTTGAAAGGTCCATAAGATTTTCTTCTATGACAATATTTCCAAAGGCACACCTTGTGAACAGCTCCAGAGCTTCTTCATAATTTAAACCTTTAAGCTCATAGAACTCACTCATTTTGCACTCCTCTAGAACTTGTTTATTTTGGGAGGTTATGATGATCAAGCTTCCTGGACCAAACTTGTCAAATTCACCAAGAAACGACTTTGCGTCCTGAGCATTTCGCACATCGTCCAGAGCAATAAGAACCCTTTTCTTGCGGGGGATCGGCTTTGAATCAATATTTAGGTCAAACTCCTCCATAAGAATCTCACTCAAGTAGTCAGAATGTAAAGTCTCAAGTCTCTTCTCATTATATTTTGTGCCAAAATCTTTGATGATGCAAGAAGCATCATAACCACCAGACATATGGCGAAAGAGGGCTATAGCCAAAGTCGTCTTGCCAATACCAGGCTTACCAAAAATGCCTAGAGTGCGGACGCCCCATGGTTGCTCGCATAGCAAGTTTTCTATCTCCTCTTGCCGCCTGTGGATCCCAATCTCTTCCGTTGGATAGAGCTTCTCACACACATCCCCGGCGATCTCTTTCATAAATTCGTATTCACTGCAAAACGAAAATTATTCATTAAAAAGTAAAGACGTACTATCTCTACATCTATATTATTAAAGGCAAAATACGTGGAGTGGTGTCAGTCATGGGTTTTTGGGTCTCGGTCGTATGGGCTTTAGGCCTCTTAGTAGGCTTTGGTCGGTTTGTGGGCTGTGATCAGGTTTTGTGCTTATGGGCCTGGTTGTATTGGGAATAAACTGTAATATTTGGCATTGGGCCTTAATGAATATGAATCTCAATTTGTGTAAAAAGAAAAAAAAGGCAAAATACATTTGAGGTTTGTTTGGAAATATGGATAGTAGTTTTCAAAAGAGAAATTTATTTGGAAACATAGATATTAGTTAAAAACGTTTTTTTGGAAATATAGATAGCAGTATATTAGAAAAAAAATAATGAGTTCATCTTATTAAAAAAATTGAAAACAATTATATTATGAATACTATCTACTTGGACTAGCTTTAAAATATAAGAAAATGAGTCAATCTAATTCTCCAAAAACATCTTTTATCTAAAATAATCATAAAACAAAATTTAAACTTTAAAGTTGGTTTTAATATATATAAGAAAATCGCCTAGTTTCATATACCCACTTAAATTATGGTTTTTATATTTCACATTAAATTTTAAAAGTATAATATATATGATGGTACATATAAAATATTATTAATTATATGATTAGTTATATGATGTTACATATAAAATATGATTAGTTATATGATGACATATATGATATGTAATAGTGATTAGAGTTGGGCGTTTAGGTACCCATTCAGGTTTGGTTCAGATCTGTTTGGGTTTCGAATTTCTGGGGTCAAAGATTTCCGCTCCATTCGGATATTTCTAAATTTTGGTTTGGGTTCGATTCAGATCTTTACGGGTTCAGTTTGGGTTCGGATAACCCATTTAAATTATTTTTAGAATTTTAAAATTCATTATATACTATAATTTTCTCAAAATCTACAAACGAAATAATACATTACATATAAATTTGAATAACATATGTCAGAATACCTAAACTTAACATATAAATTGGTTTGATTTAAATATTTGGATAGAGAATCAATAAATATTTTAAGTATTTTTGATATTTTGAGTAAACTTTAACTATTTTAGATATTTACTTTTAACTATTTGTATATATTTTCAAGTATTTAAACCAACTTAAAAGTATCATATATATTCTAGATATTTTTATATATATTAAATATATATTTCGAATACATTCGGATACCCAAAACACTTCTTTCGGATCGGATTCAGGTTATCTAAGTACCAAAATTTGAATAATTCAGATATTTAATCAATTCCGGTTTGAGTTCGGTACTACTTTTTGGATCGAATTCGGTTCGATTCTTTGAATTTGGATTTTTCGCTCAGACCTAATATTAACATGAAAAAAAAATAGTAACATTTTTGAAAAAAATATCCGCGTAGACGTACGGATTAAAGTCTAGTATTTATTTATAACTTGGGTTAGGGCGAATAAGTAAATGAGCTACTAATATATAGACATCTAACTTTGGAATGAATATTTGAAAACTTATGTTATCTCAGTTCAAAGGAATGTTAATTTTCAATTTTTTTTCATTCTTACCGATCATAAGCTTGTTTCACCTTTTCATGAAAATATAACGGTTTTATATTTTTCTTGCAATATTATTTTTGAAAAAGGTTGGAAATGGAATGGATTAATTGCGCGTTGTATATAGTTTTCCTCAAGCAGTTATATAAACTTATTTTTATTCTAAAAACTAAACAACATGTAAAGTCCATAAAATAATATATTTAGGGTCAATTGCATGTCAGCGTTCTTCCAATATCGTGTTTCGACTATAGTACTTTGGATAATTATAATAGCAAGTAAAATGAAGTTTCTTAGGGCGATTATCGGTAGATACGTTTGTTAGGTTTTTAACTTTTTCTGATTTTTTTTAAAATATTAATTGAGTCAATCGCGGACTCCATGTGTCAGTGAGGTCTGTAAACCATTTAATAAATCCAGCACAAACGCCTCTTATTTAACGAACGTATGTCATCGGTTTTGCAAAAGTTAGTGGTCCCCCCTCCTTAAGAAATGTGATTCCCCTTCCGATAATGTTGTCCTTAGATCATCTTCAACGGTTTATTTTATTTTTTATATAAAATAGAGTAATTATATAACATAATTGGAGTTTGCTCCAGTGGTACTCTAGAGTCGATTGGTTGGATTATACCTGTAGAAAATTTACTGTAAAATTTTTTGATGTATCTGTATTTAAAGTAGCTGTAGAAATTAAATAAGAGAAACGATAAAAAAGGAAATATATTCCTACAGCAATATTTTTATTTTAAAAAAAATTCTGTATCCATATTTTTTTGTTTTAGAAAATAAGGTTTTTACGATCATTTTTTATTTTATTGACTTTAAATTTAAAAACTACTTAAAACATGATTGATAACTTAAGTTGTTGTAGATAAAAATTAAATCTAAAGTCACTAGTTACAACTCAACCAATCACACCCTCTATTTTAGAGTAAAAGATAGAGCAATGAACATAAAGTAAATAAATTACTCTATAATTGGAACAAATCTATTTTTCGAGTACCATTGGAATAATTTTACTATAAATTCTATTTTAGAGTGAAAATAGAGTGTTGTTAAAAATATCCTTTACAACTGCATTGATTAGGTTTAAATCTTTTTTTTTAAATTACAAGAGCCTCGGGCCAAAGTTTAAATCTCCCTAGACCTAAAACTATTGCATGGAATATTAGTTTCGTTCTATTGGTCATTCGAACTAGAGAACTCTGACATAATAGTCAAGGTTGTTTTCAGTTGAGATCATGACCTTTGCTAATTGATTAGGTTTAACATGCAAGACAGATATTTTCTCTCTCTTTGGGTGTGATTGGTATATTTCCAGCGTAATTAAGAGTAACATTGAATAGAGGAAAGAGAGTGAAGAGAAAGAAGCGAAAAAGAGAGTAAATATTTACTCCACTCAAAACATGTGAGATAATTTCCACCATTTTCAGCTGTATTCAGCTAATATATATTTTAGCCTGATTGGTTAATATTTAGCAGAAGCTGGAGTAAAACAGTTTTACTCTAGAATATTTACTCTAAAATGTCTATACAATCACACCTTTGTATGTTGTTTGTGTAATGAATTTTTTGGTACTTTCGTTTCTTTTATACTTCTATGAATTGTTGATTTAAACTTTGCGAAAAGAGATTACATGATTTACAGTAATAGTAAATTTATCTTAAATTAGATAGAGATATAGTGAAAACGTAATACTAATCCTTATTATTTTAAAATATACATGATTGAAGTTTTTATGCGTTTCTATGTTTGAAGACCAAGTAAATCATCTTACCCAAATAACTGATTTAAATTTTATAATAAATGTTACTGATTAAATTTAATATATTTCTTTGTATTGAATTTCTTACATATAATTAATATATATATATATATATATATATAAAATTTTACTATAATTTGTTATTAATAAAAAAATAATTCTATTTAATAAATTTTTAATATATAGACATTAGTTAAGGAAAAAATTATTGTAGTTCCTTTAAACAGATACCTTCGTTCGTCATTATATATGTGACCTGGTAATACTGCTGATGAGTCTAGTAAAACCTGATCGAGCACTGCAATCTGCCTTGCCGATAATATCGTTACTCCATAGAGCACTGGAACCACCACAAGGTCTTTCTTAGAGAGATGATTCACAAGATTGTCAGGGGGAGAGAACGTGTCCTCCTTGGAGAAAACAACCACAAGAACCTTAATTTGCTGGGCGAACCGATCGCTTTGATCATCGAGCTGATAAATCCCATGGTGGTTGAAAGTAGCTTTGAGGTAGTTGATGAAGGAGAAGATTGATTGGTCGCTGTTGTCAAAACTGATATAAACGCAGTGATTTGGTTTGTCGTTGTTGTTTTTGACTTCGGTGTCCATATATTTGTTAGGGATATCAAATGCAAAAATATTTTATCTGTTTGTGTACTTGAAAACGTTTCGGTTTTGCAACCCGTTTTTGGTTGGAAATGGAATGGATCAATTGCATATTATATAGCTTTTTCTCAAACAGCAATAATATTTTTTTTTTTGGACAAATAAACAGCAATAATATATTTAGTGTCAATTTCTTGTAAGCGTCTGGAAGCTTCTCAAATCTATACTAATAAAATTGAGTTTTTATCTCTTTAGGGGGGAGAGGGGGGATGCCATGTGGCATTCTCCTTTTAATAATTAAAATCTTTTCTCAACTTTATTTAATATGTTTTGGTGTTAATTGTGATTAGTTGTTAGTTTATTTTTGTTATTGACAATTTATTAAGAGGGGGGGGGGGGGAGGGAAGGGAAATGTCATGTGGCATTCTCCTTTTAATAATTAAAATCTTTTCTCAACTTTATTTAATATGTTTTGGTGTTAATTGTGATTAGTTGTTAGTTTATTTTTGTTATTGACAATTTATTACAATGATATTTTAATTTTCAATTGAAGTTTAATTTATTATGAATTTTATGTCTTGTTTTTTTTTTAGATTTCATAACTCTTATGTTACATATTTTTTAATAATTAAAATCTTTTCTCAACTTTATTTAATATGTTTTGGTGTTAATTGTGATTAGTTGTTAGTTTATTTTTGTTATTGACAATTTATTACAATGATATTTTAATTTTCAATTGAAGTTTAATTTATTATGAATTTTATGTCTTGTTTTTTTAGATTTCATAACTCTTATGTTACATATTTTTTTAAAAATACTTTAAACTATTTCTTAATATTTTGTATGTCAAATAAAAATACGAAAATGGAAACTAAAATTAAGTATTTTCATAAACTTTTAAACATAAAATAGATACATATCCAAACTATTGCTTTATATTTGAAAACATTTAAAATATTAACTTTAGTTTTTATATATTTATTTTCATAGGTAATATACTATTATATAATAAAACTAATTCATTTACTAAACAGCGGTTCACCCACGGTTAATCCAATGATCCAGAGACCCGGCAAATCGTCCGGTTCAATGTCTGGGTCGGGTGTCAAAACACTGGTTTATAGGGTTTCTTTGTATTTGATGTTGACGATGGAGAATTGAGCCTCTACGACTCTCCTTCTTTAACGCAATCGACGTAACCGTCATATAATCAATTTAGAAATTCCACTCATCCCACTCTAATAATGTTTAGTAATTGATGGTGATTCAAGTCCAAAAGACTAACATTTGGTCTATTGGTATTGGCACATAAACTCTATGGTATCTTCATATGTTACCGCGTGCAAGGAAACCAATAACTTCCCTGATGCATGGTATCCGTGTTTACATTTTAAAAACAGTGAACATGATTAATATACTCTTAAAACTTAACTAAAAAAAAAGAATCATTACTTCCAATTTGAGAGAAATTTAAAAACGTTGTCTGGTTGCTAAAGTTATTTAAAATTGATGTAAACCACACACCACCCTCACCATTAATCCTTTGCACCACACTAACCATTTATATCAAAACCATTACTAAATGCAACAATTCAGCAAGCCCGAATGTCACAGATAGTTAGAAATTGTCTTTCTCATGATCGTTATAGATGCTAACATCTCATTTACTAATTAACAAATTGATTTTTTACTAGGAAGATTTGGTGAAATTGTTCCATTCCGGTTAAAATAGAAGTTGTCCATTAAATAGAGGAGTTTACGAACCATTTATAGTTTTTAGATAAAAAACATATTTAGATTCATATTAAGATTCGTTGATATTTCTAAATAAGGGTAGACAAACAAGAATTTCGTTATGAATACACACAAAATCTTCCATTATAACAAAACTAATATAGAAAATAATTTTATGTTTCTTATTTTAAGATACATCTTTTTAAGAGAACTTGAAACTAAAGTAACACATACAACTCGCACTTCTAATTTTCGACTGTAATTTTGCTTGGGAAGTCTGGAAGCCGATCGCAGACAAGTGTAACTTCACTTCATTAAGACAATGGTCTGCTCTCCTTGTGCAACTAAATGGCCATCCATCAAATAGGGTGCAGAAGACTCTGCTCCTCCTATGCTGGCAAGCAACCCTCTACACGCTTTGGACTGAAAGAAACAATCGTTTGCATAGCTCCCGGTTCACTTCACCGCAGGGACTGATTGCTCAGATCAAGCTCACTGTGAAAAATAGAATCTCCAGCCTCAGGAGAGAGAGACCCAAATTCTGCTCAGCTCTTCTTCAATTGTGGTTCACTAACTAGATTTCTCATCTCTTAGATATCTGATTCAAGTTTGTATCTTTCTAGATATGTAAGACCAGTTGGTCTACTGAGTTAAAACTCTGTAAACTCTTATTTCTCCTGCATTTTCAATAGAAAAATCTTTGTCAAAAAAAAAAAAAAAACTCGCACCTCTATATTTTAAAAGTCAACATGGTAATTTTAAAAATATATATTAGATACTCACCAATTATTTTACCAAAAATTGACACTTCACCCTTATTTTTTTATAAAATTTGAAACGTATTCCATCTTTCTATTATTTGAACTAAATATATTAGTAAAAGTTTTATAGTTCATATATAGTTATTTTAATAATTAATAATATAAGTATGTTCTCTATATAAAACATCAATTTTGTTTTATGTTTAAATTCCAACTAAATTAATTTTGTTATGACTATCAGTTTTTTATTCTATTTTTATTAAATCGATTAGTAACAACCACTTATGCTATTACACTTTAAACTAAACAACTTCAAACAAAGTAATGCAATACGGTCACTAACTACTATAAAAAAAGATCAGAAAATATCATTTTTAATATATTTTTATTTTTATATTTAACATATTTTATTTATTAAGACCATATAATAATTTATAAATTTATGTAAAAGTATAACGAACCCGGCGCGTAGCGCCGGAAAATCATGGAGATATAATAAGGCGGGGAAATTTCGTCGAAGTCATATTTGAAAGGTAACCGTTTCTAAGTGTTAAAGTTTCGTCGAAGTTTCATGTTTGGAAGGTGACCATTTCTAAGGGGGTAAAATTTCGTTGAAGTTTCATATATTTAGGGTCAATTGATTGTTTCCTAAGTTACATTTAATCATAAAAATTATTTGCCTTAAATAGAAAATTTAATTTTTTTAAAAAATGTATTAGTATACTAAATTTATTAATTCTACTTAATTTTTTTAATTAATTATGTTATTTTTAGTAAATTATGTTAAATTTTCTGGTTTATGATAAAAGTATACAAATGATCTTTCTTATTCTTTTCAAATTTATCATATATATATATATACACATATATAAATTACGAAATGATAAATAACATTTTAGATTCAGTTTAGACCAATATATATATGATATACAATACATGTAAAATGATGGCAATATTTATTACCGAGTTTATCTTTTCTTGAGAAAAACAAAAAAAGAAAACTAATCTTGGAAATATTAAAATATACATATATTAATATAACAAAAATTATTAATTCAACTACTTTTACAAAATTGTGTAGATTTGTTTTTATAACTTTTAAATAGAGATTTGAGTCTAAAATGTACTAATGATTATAAAAATATTGGATCTGGATTTGGATTTGGAAGAAGCTGTTAAAATTGAGATCAGTTGGTTACCAATTTATCAGGTTTGAGGTAAATGACGGTCACACTGCTTTTTTTCTGGGTTGATGACTGGCTGCAGGTAGGGAAGCTATTGGATATCACTGGTGCTGTAGGAACTTACTACCTTGGGGTTTCCCGTAATGCTAGAGTGAGTGATGCAGTAACACAGGCCCACTGGAGTATACGAGGACATCGAAACCGACATTTCCATGATTTGTATGCCCGCATAAGGAACGAGCGAATTCCGCATGATGAATATGGAAGCGACCTGGTACTTTGGAAGCACTCGGAGGACAACTATAAACCACATTTCTCATCGAGCAGAACCTATGATCAGATTCGAATAAGGAGAAGTAAAGTGGGCTGGAGCAAAAGTGTGTGGTTTTCCCAAGAAGTTCCTAGATACTCATTCATAGTATTGCTGGCAGTGAAAAATATATTATCTACAGGAGATCATATGAGGGCTTGGGGTATTCAACAGAGTTGTGTGATGTGTGGAGAACCGGATGAGACTAGGGATCATATCTTCTTTGCTTGTCCGTACACCTTCACTGTTTGGGATAGACTTGCTGGTCGGTTAAGTGGTGGTAGAAGTGATCCAAATTGGGATACTACCTTGCAGTTTATTACTAACAATGACCTTGGGAGCATCGACAAGATCCTCATCAAAATGGTTTTTCAGACCTGCATCTATTATATGTGGAAGGATAGGAATGAGCGACGTCATCAGCGAGGTTTTCGCACTGTGGACCAAGCTGTTCGAGTCATTGACAAGGCCATACGAAACGGAATCAGCTCTCTTCGATACAAGGCGGATCATAAGCTAGCAGGCCTAATGCAACGCTGGTTTGAAGTGTTCTAAAAGGATCATCGTTCATTTTTTATACTGTTGCAACCGTTGTATAGCTTCTGCATTTAGAATCCTATTCTTTATATATGTTTATTTTTTTTACTCTGATCAATAAATTTCACATTTCATCAAAATTGATTATAAAAATATAGTTATTGACTATTAAATATTGTATTTAATAATATATTTGTTTCAATAATGAGAGGATAATAATTGTGTGAGAGCTTACAAAAAATTAAAATTATGCTAAGATATCGTTTTTGGTGAAACACTTGATGATGTGGATTAAAGAAATTTGAATATATGTTATCCTTTATATATATATATATATATATGATAATAAATCAATTGAGAAAGCTTAATAAATCAATTAAGCTTTCCAATTGCTTGTCCAGTGTATTGGTCTATGATTTGGTTTGTTTGGTTCCTTGTGGCCTTATTGTATTCTTCATCGATGGAGTTGAACTCATTTAAGTTTCAATGAAAGTTGTTTGATCAATATATATTTATTGTAAAATTGATTTATTATAAACACAAAAACATTTCTCATAGCTATACATAATTTTTGTTAAATTTTCGTTGATAATCATCATATATATTAAAAGAGAAGTCACTTACATAACTTTTGCTTATGTGTTTTGTCAAAATAATGTTTTTTTGCTTACGTGTCAAGCATTGGTGAGATCTCCATAAAAAATTATTCTAATTTGATTGGTTGATGACTTTTAATTTTATTTATTTTAACTAGATCTGAAAACAAAAAAAAATCTAGAACCAATTAATATCATATGCAAACTAATGAAAATGATGATTTATGGTAAATAATTTTCAAAATTATAGAAAGAGTATTAATGTTTGATAAGTTTTTATATATAAACTGCATAAAATAATGAACGAACAATAATTTATAGAAATTAAGATAATGATTTCATATTCTAATTTGATTGGTTGATGACTTTTAAGTTTTATTTATTCTAACTAGATCTAAAAACAAATAAAAGTCTAAAATCAATTTGTATCACTTAACAAATAATGAAAATGATATTATAAATGATGATTTATAGTAACTAATTTTTGAAATTATAGAAAGACTAATAATGTTTGATCAATTGTTTCTATACATATAAACTGTATAAAGTAATGACTGAAAAAACAATTTTATAGAAATCAAGATAATGATTTCATATTCTTATATAAAACATGATTTTTATATATAAAGTATTACAATAAATATTAATGTCTTATGAAGTTAATACATTCTTTATAAATCATTTATCAGGATTTTGAAAACATTTGTAATTATTTATCATGACATACAAATTATTTTATCACAATTTTTTCAATGATTTATAAAAGTTTATAAATTAAATTGTAAGTTATAAATATTATAAAATTATAAAGATTATAACATCAATTGCAAGGGCTTAGAAATCTATTTATAATTGTATAAAAGGATTTGTGAATCATATAAAATTGTATTACACATCTGCTATATTTATATATAACAGATTATAGGCAAAAGTTAAAATTAATTCTCTTGATTTGATTGGTTGCGAGTAGTTTTATTTATATCTTCTCTATTAAAAGAGAAGTACAACTTTTAAATAATTTTTTTATAAAAAATCTAACAAGATCTTACCAAAAAGTTTAAATATTTTTTTATAAATAAGTATTTCTTAATTTTGTGATTAAACATTATTATAAATTAATTTAACTAAAAATTATACTCTGTATTTTATAAATTTTATAATAATAATCTATAATATATTAAATATAAGTTTTAGTTATATATTTATAAATTATCCGTGCGGGTGAAACTCTAGTTTTATATATTAAAATAAATAAAAAAAAACTAAGCATAGATAAGCTAAAAATTTAAACTTTCAAACAAATTCAAATATAGATAATCTGCTGAAGTTACAATCATAGAACCAATCATAGAAAAAAACATAAATGTATTTATATAAATAATTACTTTAATAATATATATATATCCAGCCAACTAATTTACTTAAACTCATAGCATGTTTTATATTTACAAACTATATATATCTTATAAAAGATGTCAATTGGATGCATAACAATCAAATATACAAATTGAAATACATTAAGAAATAAAAATAGAATTCTCCATTGTTTAATTCCTATTTTATGATGGAGAAGAATACAAAATAATGCTGTTTTATTTTACAAGAAGAATACTGAGTTGAATTGGATACTATTGATTTTATATTGGTAATTAGAAAAATTATCCAAAAATAATGAAAGAGAGAATCGTCAAACATAGTTTTGAAAAAGACCAAAATAAAACTTAAATAAGAGATTTATTAATAATTCAATAATATTAATCAACTACAATGAGAAAATTTTAATAGAAAAGTATTATGTATTTAATTCAAAAACTATTGAAAGTAATATAGTACAATTTACATCAAATAATATATGCAAGTTTTAAGGATTTGACGGATTATTTTCAATAAAACATGTGAATACTTTGACATTAAAAAACATTTTGCACGTCAAAGAGGCCATAGCGTGGTAAATAAAGGCTGTAATGATTGAAAATGAGTTCGAATATAGTTCTTTTTGGGTTCATTTATGGCATGGTTGTTACTATTTAGAGAGTGGTCATGATATTTATATTAAACATTGAATCAAAACTATGTGAAAGAGCGGCTCATTTGAATGCCGAGGAGAGGGTCTATCCGTTGGCTGTGTACCTCCACCCGGAGGTTAGGTATGTGTCTTTAATAGATCCGGGTTTAATTTTTTTCTGTTAAAAAAAAACTATGTGAAAGAGTGTGTTTTGGATATGATAAGAAGTTAATGAAATTCTGCAACTGAAAATTACTTTACACTTTGTCAAAAAAAAAAAAACAAATTACTTTACATCAGAGTTAAACGAGCTGGTAGATAAGATAATGTGATGATTATAAATATTCTTAAATATAACTTTTGGTTCACTTATCTTGAGTTTGTTAATCATTTGATCAAACTACGTAAAATAAATATGTTTTGTGACTTAGATTGTTATTAAGTTGTCATTAAATCTCACAAACTTTCTAAAAATATAAGACATAGATTTTTTATTTTTAAACTATTTTAAGTTGAAATTTTATTTTCTTAATATTTTAGTTATTATCCAAAAGTTATATTTTATACATAATATATATTTTCTACAATATTTACATCTCCGAAATCATGGGCAACCACCTAGAAACTAATAAACGATACGTCTTATTTGATTGACGGAATTCAGACCAATTACCCTACACAATATAAGTTATAAATCATTTTGAAAATTCTGGCCAACTACCCTACATCCACGTGTTTGATGGTGCCCCTTTTTTCAACTGATTCAACTCAGTTGAATCCAGCTGGTTATTTGTACATCTTCGACTCGTCCATTTTGAACTGGTCCATTATTGTACATTTTCAGCTGGTCCAGACGAAGAAAGTCTGAGTTGGCGATTTTTATGATACCTTCGGAGAAACTCTGTAGATTAATATACTCACAAAAAAATTGGTTAAACCATTGGTAAAGACAAATATATGAATTTTGAGAAACTCTGTAGATTAATATACTCAAATAACTAGTGGGCAGAATTCGATTGATATGGTTTTATTTATTTATTGTGGGAATAAAGAAATTACAACATTTTATACATAAAATAGGGTCTGTTCTTGCTACGTGCATGATGTGATGTATTGATTTTTGTTAAAAATATAATTTTGCGTAAATTTTTCTTTATTTGATTGTGAGTGTGATTATGTTAATTTAGATTAATGTTGTTTACACCAAATGTCAATTATATAACTAAAAAGACATCTGAGCATAATCAGTCTTGTCGCTAATTTGATTTTGGAGTTGCAAGATTTCATAGTATTATAATACTCAAAATACTTCTCTAAATTTGAACTTTGAGCATTATGAGTTAAATCAAACAAAATCGACCAAAAAGAACATAATAGAAAACCTTGTCTAACCATGGATCGTGATAGAGCGATCTCGGGTATCTAAGAGCATACCCGAGATTGAGTTATGATCTGCTTTATCTCGGGTATTATGGAGCGAAAGGTTGAGTTATGATCTCTTTTTCTTTCTCTACAGATAAAGCAGGAACATAGGCGTTTTATATTCTATTTTTCAATTGAGAGTTTCTCTGCTATTTGTTAACAATTATATATATATATATATATAATAAGAGCATGAGAAAGCAAACAATCGTGTATTAAGAAAAGGAACATGGATAATGTTGTGGGATTTCGATAATTATATTATTTTCTTTTTAAAGCATTATCGTGTTTTTTTTTTTTCAAGTTTTCAAAATACTTATTAATTACGTGACAGAATATTGCTGGGTATGGATTTTCTGGTGCTACGCATTGGTTTTTCGAATATTCTCATGAAATGGTAATTCAAATACAAGGTTTTGCCGCTAATCCATTTTCTTAAGCAAGTTTTATAAATTTAGGATATTTTCTAATGACATTTTTTGAAGAATGGAATTATAACTATATTAAATTTTTATATAGAAGTATTGTATAACCTTGTATTATTATTATTTATTCTTTAGAAAGATATTGCAATAATAGAATATCATGTTTTATATTTTGGAAAGAGACACGAATAGATATTGTATAGCTTCATTTATTATCTTTTGAAAATTTAAATGTGGATTTGTTTTGTTAGACAAAATTTCTAGTAGAGACCAACGAAAATATTATCGTGTAGATCTAATATATTTTCAAGAGAGACGCCTTATAATCGAGACCATAAGATATCAAGTATATTTTTCTTATTCTAATTGACAAAACATAGTTCTAGAAAACATGATCTAATATACTTCATTATCAATGAAACATAGACCTCAGAACAGAGACAAAAATAATATAATGCTTACTATCCTATCCTTACAAGTGAAACTATGTACCGCCAAATAGTATATCACTTTACTTTGAAATAAGCATCCATGAAGCCACCTTTAAGTTGTACAAATAGCTAGTATGCTTCTAACATCTATATTTTGTACTTGTTACTAATTTCACCCCATTAATATTTCTAAGTTTATAATTTAGACATCATTTAGTGTAAATGTATGCATTTTGTAGCTATAAACTATAGTTTATTCAAGTTATAGATATGGAACAATGGACCATCACATGATTCACATCGTTAGTCTCGTTCAAGACTCTAAACGTTTTGCATCTCAACATTCCTACATGCATTCGCAAACCACACTGGATCCTTCTATGCCCGTCAATGCCTTCTGAAACTCATCCAAACACAGCTCCTACTTCTTGCACTTTCCTCCCATACAAACTTCTACTCTCTTCAACGGAAATCCACCAAATTAAACTATTTCTATCATATTCATGATCTATGTCCATGACTAACAACCGAGGGAAAGGCTGTCGATACAGAACCTGATTGTAGCAGAGCTTGCTTCAATGCTTCACCGGTGTTCTTTGGAAGAATTTTCATATTCTTGGGGCTTATAGGAATTAGTCGCTTTGATTGTAGGAATGGTTGCTTCTTCAGATTACGGCTGTGACGCTCACGAATCAGTTTAGCCTTATTTCTAAAATAGCTCACGCCAACAACTTATGTTATGTTACAGTCATTGCAATTTGATTCAGATTTCATTTCAGTCATCATCTTCATGGCTTTAGTTTTTGGCTTTTCATCTTTCTTCTGTTTCTTCAATAGTTCCTCCTTTTCTTTCAACTGACCCAGTTTCTTAACAGAATTTATGCTGCTTCCTGCTTGATTCTAAATTCAATCAAAATCCAGCACTAAAAGTCAAATTACATACACGCTCATTTGATTTTAGTGTTGAGTCGCACTCACCGAGATTGTCTTGTAGTTAATCTCAGCAACCAAACCATATGCTTGAAAACAGTGCAAGTTCTTAGATAGAGCTTTAAGAACCTTAGCCTTCTTCATAAACATAGAGAGAGAGAGAGAGAGTATGAAATGGTGTGTCACAAGAGCTTAGTTTAATGTGAAATTAATTAGTATCTTAGTTTGATGTGACCAATATAAATATTACTTACGTATTAGCCAAGTAACTGTACCTTTAGGTGAATATCACATGAAAAGAGTAGCATCAGTAACAGAGAAAACGAATGTACTGTTGAAATTAATTAGTCCTTACACTTTGTTGTTCATGCAGGCCCAAGGAATGACTCTTCAGTTTCGTAGTAGCCATTTTTGAAATACAAATTGACACATTTCCAAAGAGAAAGAGGACATTTCACTTAGAGAAAGCACTTAGAGAAAGCAAGAGAGATAAAAACCAAAACGGAAAAAAAAAATTCTGCGACTCATTTGGAGAAACATACACCCACACAAAGCAAAATACATATTTGGATAAATGAAAGAAACTTACTCTTCAAGGATGTCGAGGGAGCAATGATCGAAGTGGTGGAACTCAAGGCCATCACCAACATCCGTGTAGCTATATAAAGCTAAGTGTTCTGCTTGTGAAGCCAAGTCAGAGACAATGAAACAACAAATCAAATAAAAAAATGGGAGAGTAAAGGTTTGCTTTGACCTGAAGACTGACAGAGACCGTAAACGATCATCCTAAACCCTTCGCAGATTTCTTAAGCACGAAACTGAAGTAAATATAACATAGTCTAACTTTAAAGAACAAAGCAAACCTTTAAATGTTAACACGGTCTCATGTCTTTCCTTTAAGAATCATTTCCAGCAAAATCTTTTAGAAAAATGTAAAAAGCAAACACTGTGTTCTTATAATGGGTAAGCCTAATTGGTAAGTCACAAATCATGAGGATCAAAATAACTATAATTCAGTGCCATTTGAAACAAAAAAGCAAACGTTTAAGATGGAGATAGCATTGTGTCCTTCGTTTACTTGGAAAATATACCTCCCCTGCAAAATCTTAAGAAAATATGTAAAGTGCAAATTTTTGTTCTTAGTAATGGGTGAACCTAATTTTGAAAGACACAAAACAAAAACCATATGAATAAATATGAATTGGTTCTGTGAAGATTCTAGTGGTGGCACAAACACTCTTCATGTCCTGCAAAAACGTAAGGGGGATTTAGTTAGTAAAATTGTCAAGTGAGTCTTAGAAAAGTGAAAGTATACTCTATAGTTCTGTTTCAGGCTTCAAAGTCTTTGGCTGTAATAACCTCCATCGCATCCATTCCCGAACACCCTCACTCGAATATTGATTCCACATAAACAGTCTTATCCCGTTAATCAGAATTCTCAATTTGCCTAACATATAAAGATCTTCGATATAAATGTGATTACCATTATAATGAAAAATAAGTTTCTAGTGTTATTATGAGTTGTGAGAGTGACGTTCAGAGGATGAAGGTGATATGCTCGAACTAACCTTCAAGCCACTATTTCAAATAAGATGTTCAGTTGGAGTACTTAGAGATCGAATCCACAGAGACTCAACAAATTTGTTGTTTCCGAAGTAATGCTAGACAGTAATGATTTAAAACAATAAATAGTATGGCGAACAAACTAGTTATTCAGTTGATTGATTTGAGGTTTTAAATAATTTAAGAAAACAACTAGATTCAGGTAAATTCTGAGGTATGATAAGTATGCAAACTAATCAGGTTATCAGGGATTCAAAAATATTAATTGTTCTCGACTCAAACTTTAAAGTATAATCTATTCAACTTTTGTTGTGTAGATTATCTAATGACTGGATCTCGGATCTCAACTCTCGTTTATTGATCATGAGAAATTGTCGATCGATTTTTCTATATGAAAATCAATCGATACACCTTTCGAAATGTCGATCGATACAACTATCGTTGTGTAGATCGATATTCTTTCCAGCAAGCTTTACGAACAGGTTTGATATGTTCTCTACTACCTAGACCAACTCTCGTATGCATCCAGATGTTAAGATCAACTAAATGAAGAACTAACTAAATCATCCTAGCAACATGTTAAATTTTAACAAACCATAAATCATCGTTTGAAAACCCTAAATGTAACAAGAGAACTATTGAGACATATTCATAAGAAACATTATGATGGTCTGAAAAATACTGCAATAGAATAATAAATAACAGAAAAGAGTAAAGTAACAAAGGAAGTATAAGATATTCCCTCTCTCA
Source organism: Raphanus sativus (assembly GCF_000801105.2). Taxonomy (NCBI): domain Eukaryota; kingdom Viridiplantae; phylum Streptophyta; class Magnoliopsida; order Brassicales; family Brassicaceae; genus Raphanus; species Raphanus sativus. The sequence continues at coordinate 17,500,612 of NC_079514.1, read as the reverse complement.
AGGTGTACAGATATCTCTCTCCAATCATAAGCTCTCTCTCCACAATAGAATAAGCATGGCCGTCAACAATGGCTTAGAAAACAGTAAAATAAGACTTTTAGTCGTGCAGAAGCATTTTGGTAATTTGTGATAACTTCTGGGATTAATTTGGTCATAAACAGACAAGGTCCATCTTCTGGGATCACCGTCGATCGATTTAAGGGGTGCTCCATCGATCGATGTTGCTTCATCTTCTCGACAGCTTCATCTTGCGAGGCAGACGTACCACTCTTCAGTAATACGGGCATAACTTCAGATCTAACCGTTAGATTGACCTTAAAATGGTGGTATTGGAAAACTAACTAAAATATATATGTTGTGTCAAAATATCAGCTCAATCACACGGTGGTAAAATCTCCATCAATAGCTAAACATCTAACGCATCTGTGTAGTTCTGCATCTCAAAAAGCTCCAAAATCACTAAAGTTCTCGAGGATATACCTGAACCTGAAAATACTCTAAAACATACTCCAAACCCATATAATACTTCAAATACTCATATACCATGGCTAAAAATGGGGTCACAAGAGACACTCATACCCATCGTTTACACTAAATGATGTCAAAAGTATGGAAGGGCAATTGTAACATTATAATTTATGGTATATGATGGTGCACGTGGAGAGAGTTAAAGAAAAAAAAATTGGCTAACTATGTCACTAAAGAGAATTTGTCCTTTTGTTAACTTGTGAAAAAAACTTTATCGTTAAATGTTTAAACTGAAATAGTGGAAGAATGGTGTCTTATTAGAAATATATTTTCGAAATCATGTGAGTAATACCAAAACATGAGGAGAGATCACGTAGTGATTGCATGGTCAAAGAAAATTTTCATGCCTCAGAAAGATAAACGCTTTGAACCATCATAAAGGGTGGGTTCTCGATCCTAGAGAGAGATCATTGTGGGCAAATGGAAGGGACGGATAAGAGTGTTGCAAGTGGTATTAGAGCCGGTTAGCCATCTTGATCAGAGCCCCGACCGCCGTGTGAGTGGACCTTGATATACCATGGAATTTAACCACTTTTAACCATAGTATAGAAGTGTTTTAAGATATAATTATAATGTTTTGGAGTCTATTTAGTATGCTTATAGATTTAGGAGTCATTTGGAGTAAAATAGAGATTTTGAAGCATTTGAGTACTTTAGAGATTTCACCCGAGCTGACAGTCGACCAGCACAAGTGGTCGACAGAGAGACACCACAATCGATCGATACACACCATGTGATATCGATTGACAGCGAGTACGCAGAAACCCACTTTGGTCACAGCCGACTTGAAGCCCAAGATCATACCAAATTATAAGAATACCCATGGCGAGTTTTAACCTAATATTTATGTACACCGTCATTGTATTCAGCAACACACACTTTCTTATTTTCTATTCTTCACAGTAAAAGGTTTTTAGTTTTAGATTGCAGAGAAGAGTATAACTCCTTCAGATATTTGTCTTAGAACTCCATTGATTTCTATCTATCTATCTATGAAGTTTTCTTATTCTATTGATAGGCTTTACTCTGCTATGTCTGAGTAAATCACCTTATTAGGTTTAGGGTTCAAACAGGAAATGAGGGATTAGCCCAAAATATGGAATTACTAAGTTGCTAGAAATATTCATCATGAGAGTTGTGTTTAATGCTTGTTTCTAGAGTAGATAACTAGAACCTTGATATTAGGATAGGAGGCGCAAGCGAAAGCCTGGTTTTCTCCCTGAATTGATTCTTTGAGCTAGGTTGCTAGATACATGCGGAAGTTGGTCTAAGAAGACTAGTGAACATAGTTCAACCCGATCTTAAAACTTCTCTAGAAGCCCATCGATCGATAGTCCTATAGAGTAATCAGTCGACGTGACGAAAGGTGTATCGATCGATACTCTTGTAGAGTAATCGATCGACACTTTCTTCATACTAGCAAGCGGAACCTGAGTTTGAGGATCTAGACAATATATAGTCTAAAAATACGGAAGTTGACAAACTATTGCTTTTGTTGAGTTCTTATATATCCTGCATGCATGTTAGTTTCCATGCCTATGTAATCCTGAAATCCTGAATAGAAACCCTAAGCTTAACTTTTTTATTATTATTGTCTAAAACCCCAATCAACTCATCTGAACAATTACTTGTTCACCACTGCATATTTTGATTTATGATATTCAGCCTAGCTTAATCACTTCTTTTAGGATTTATTATCTGCCCGAGCTCTGTGGATTTGATCCATAAGTATTACAACTGATCCTCTTATTTCAGAGAATAATTCATTCCTTAGGGTAATTTGAGTGAGATAAAATTTGGCGAGGTTGTCGGAGAGCTTTGTTCGCCCTTAGATCATGTTTATTCTGATTTCTTCTAGATTTTCTTTACTCTTGCAAAAACTGATAAAAAAAAATTCTTGTATTTTCACGTGTATGCCTAGTAGTACCAGAAGCAACATGAAATCACCACTAATTTCCCCAGATCCTGCCCTCTTGGAACGCACGATCCACAAGGAGTAACGTTCTGTATCGATCAATAGTAACATTCTACCATCGACCGATTCTCGAAACACCACATCGACTGACACACACATCCGTTCATCGATCGACACTCGATCTTCACCGTCGACTGAGACTACTCCTCCGTCGCCCGACACCACCCACCCAATATCGATCGATACCACATCAGCTGCATGATCGATACTCAGCCGCGAGACATGGTTGCGACAGTTATTCTCACACGGGACGAGAATGGAGACTTGCATGACCAGGAAGGTCATCTGCGTAATGCAGCAGGTCAGAGGATAGATGATCAGGGGGCTGCAATTCCTGATCCCATTGATTTAGCTACAGCTCTCGCTAATGTTGTAAATGAGGCTGCTCGACCAAGAACATTGGCTGACTACAACCGTTCAGACCAATAATACGCTAAAAGATATGCTATCCGTCCTCCAGCTATCCAGAGGCACGATTTCGAGCTGAAGCCCCAAACTTTACACTTGTGGGATAGACACCTTATTGTGGTCTACCACATGAGCATCCTATGGACCATCTGGAGAGGTGTGAGGATTTTTTTCTCTGCTATAAAATCAAATGAAGTCCCTGAGGACTATCTACTTTGCAAGCTCTTCAAGTATCACTTGTTGGAGATGCTTCGCATTGGCTTAAACAGCTATCACCAGGATCTCTTACTTCCTGGAGTGACATCAAGAATGTTTTCCTGCGAAACTTCTTTGATGAATCAAAAGCTGAAGATTTGAGGAGCAAAATTGCTACATTCAGACATGAGCCTACATAATCATTCAGAAGCTCCTGTGTCAGATTCAAGTCTTATCCGCTCCAAAAATCCGGATATCCAGAGGAGCCGGATCCGAATCCGGATAGTAAAATGTTGGATCCGTCCAGATCAAATCTGAATCCGGATATCTTAATTTTTTAGTCTGGATATCCGGATCCGTAATTTTTATTGATAACTATTTTAAAATAAGAATATATATTAAAAAAAAACTAATTTTATTTATTATATTTTTATTTCTATACTTGTTATATTTTTATTTCTATACTAATATATAAATTAATTTTTGTAATAGTAAACATAGATATAATTAAAAATATTATATATACTTTTATTTTTAAATTATTGTTAATATTTAATATATTTTAATATTATTTTTTTTATTTTAAGGATCCAAATCTGGATCTGGATATCCGGTGGATATTACAATTTTTAGAAGGATATTCGATACCCGGATATCCAAAAACCCAAGATCCGAATAAGAATAATAAAAACACGGATTCACCGGATAAGAATTCAGATCCGAATACCTTAAAATACCTGTATATCCGATCTGTCCCAGCCCAATTGAGCGAGACCTATTTGCATGGAGAAAAATAGTTGACGGTACATTTTGTGTTTCGAAAAAATTTCCGATCGAAATATCTTAAAAGCGCATGAAAACGCATTAGAAAAGCTTTCTTAAAAGTCTCGTTCTAATAATGCAATGGAAGCTTGTCTGCTTGTGTTTCTGTTTTTTATAGACTTGTGATTCTGTTTTAGAATGTGAAAAACTTATCTTTATTTTAAAAAGTATCTTGTGAATATAATTAATATATATATAGAGGAATTTGGAGCCTTACCAACACATTTACCTGAAATTGGCAATATACCAATCGTACGGAATATGACAACTGTTCATGGTATTTCTTTACCCTTCTACCCCTATTTCATAAACCTATCTATAAACAAAAGCAGTAGAGCAAATCTTTCTGTAAGATTCGCAAAGATCTATTCTCTACCAAATCTTCTTGTCAGAAGAAATTTTGAAATCACCCTATTCTCTCACCTATCTATCCCCCACTCCAAATTATTCGATGTCGAAGACGGGGAGTGCGATTTGCCGTGTAGTTGTCTTAGTTGTCGTAGACGGTGAAGGTTCTGATGTATAGTAGCGACTGTAGGAGGGGAGTGGAGGGCATAGCAGTTTTTCTTGTCGAAGGAGAGGGGGAAATAGCGGACTGTCTTCTCAGCGACGTGGCGGAAGAGGAGAGGCTGGAAGACGACGGCGGTGGATCCGCTGGATCAGAATTGGTCGGGGAGCCATGTGCGGTTGAAGGCGTCGGTGGAAGGTGTGGGGCTTCCGCAGTCAATGAAGAAAGAAGTATCTGCAAAAAAAAAGTTCAGTTTGTTTGTTAAAAAGAGATAGAGAGAAGCGTACTGAATTGAAAGGAGAGAGAGAGGGAAAGAATCAGGAAGAGGGAGAGGAAGGAGGATGGCTTTTCTTGTTTTGTTTTTTCCCTATATATAGGGATAGCTTTTTTATTATTTTTCTTTTTCTAACATTAAGTCTTTGGATGGCTAAGACAATTAATCCCTAAATACTCATAAGCTCGTTTTTAAGAAGCTATCAAATAAGTTACACATCCAACTACAATTTTTTTTAAAACAATCTTATATCATAAACTGTACGAGGTTTGGGAGTTTCGATTTATGTTTAATTAAAACTATAGAGTGTTGGGGTATGAAAATGTATATCTAATTTTATTATTGACATGTTCATTAATTGTCTTAGCCATCCAAACAATATGGTAATTATCGAGGAGAAAAATTGGACATCTAATTATTGACTTATATTTTCTTCTCCATCTACCAGGTCTACAAAATTTCAAACAATAACCATCGGGTGAAGGAGAGAACTCGATTGGCCATCTAATTACAATAGTGACTAGTCACATATATCAATAACCGGCTAAAAAAAATTATAGACAATTTTGTAAAGGTTAACAACGATTGTTAGCCGGTTCTGAAAATATATAACTGTATAACAAATTACTTATGAGGCTATCTAATTTACATTGTCGTTCCGATTTATAAATTACCGTTAGGGCTTCGGGGATCATGTTGTCTTTAGAGCATAGAATTTTGGCTATAAGGTTTCATAGTGTTTGGGTTCCAGATTTCCAATTGGGTGTAGGTTTAGAGTTATGTCTTTTGGGTTTAACATTTATTATTGCTTGGGTTCTGGGCTCCCTATTGGGTTTAGGGTATAAATTTATTTGATTAGGGTTTAGACAATAGGGTTTACTTACCGTTTTTCTATTGTGTTTAGGGTTTATATTTATGTGTTGAGGGTTTCGTCAACGGGTATACAATAACCATTCAGTGAAGAAGAGAACTCAATTGGTCGTCTAATTACAATAGTGACTGGTCAATCCTAACAATAACCGGTTAAAACAAAATTATAAACATTTTTGTTAAGATTAACTTTGATTGTTAGCCGGTTTTTTCAACTAATATATATATATATATATATATATTATAGATGGTCTAATAAAATTGTTGTATGGCTACTATTATATTTACACATCTAACTAACTATTTCAAACTATCAAAAACAATTGTCTTTTTTGATTTTGTCGTTAATTGGCCCTTTATCGTTTCTATTCCAAGATTCTGATTGATATTTCTAGCTCGGCGATTTCGTATTTTAAGGGTTTTAAGTTCTGGATTATGTTTGTTGGGACAAGATTATGATGGTAAAGCAAATTTTGTTCGATTTTTTTTCATTAGGAGGATGAAGAAAATTTTGATGAAGAAGCTTGAGATAAAAAAAAAAAGATTGAAAATGGAGAGAGATTTGAAAAAAAAAAAACTGTTTCTGAAAATGATTGATTTTCTTTAATTTTTTTTGAGTAATGAACTTATCAAATCTACTAAAATCCTAAGCAAATCCTGTAAGATCTATTGTGTCAGATGTGTTTATCTACCTACAAAGGCCATTATCGTCGTTAAACATCAACACATAAAATTATGTTTTACTGTTATTGGCATTTCTCTAAACATAAAATTATGTTTTACACACACATACATACATATATATACTTCTATATTTTTCTCAAAAATAAATATCTCTATTATAAATGTGGATTTGATCTAATGTATAACTTTATATTAGAGTTCTTTTATTTTTGCAAAAAATATAGAGAAATCTTATTTCTTTTTTTAATATTTAGAGATGAAAATAACATATCTATATATTTTCCTCTATAAATATATATGAGCTCTATTATAGAAGCATATATTAGAGCAATTTTATCTCGATAATAGAAATTCTTTATTTTAGAAGAAAATATAGAGATGAAAATAAGGATGGGATAGAGATAGTCTAAGTTATTTTGATAAATTTTATCAAAAAGATAACATTATAATCTTTGATAAAAGGTATAAAATCTACAAAGAAAAACATACTATTTTGTTAGGGTTTTCTATTGAAAAGTATGTGAATTCACATGCATAAATAGACGTTAATAAAACGTTCCCATTTCTTTTAAGAAAATCACGTTACGCTTACGAAATTTCTCCTTTCTGCGTATTCATTTCCGGTTCCACACAATTTAGGGTGGAACTTGTTTCTAAATGAATCAACTTCCATCCGTTCCTCTAAATTATATTGAGATATTCAAATAACCTTATTAAAGGAGAAAAATAAATTATGGCAGCTAGGTTTCTTATATACTTCTTATGTTTCTAAATAAATATCTTTTTGACATCACATAGATTAAAAAAATGACAGACATATATGTAACTTATTATTAATTATACCTTTCTGACCAATAGTATTTGAGATAAATAAAATTATTTATAAATTAATGCAGTTTACAATTAATTTTAAATAAAAATAAGTATTATTTGTATTGAAATTGTAAAGTAATATTTTTGGTAACAAAAAAAAATGTTAAATAACAATTATTATAAAACAAAAGGAGTATAGGGAAGTGAAAAGTCAGACAACACTTTTCTGGGTCAACTAACATATTAATATAAATGCAAATGATGTTATATTTATAATTTTGAAAAATTCAACGAAAATGAAATAAGATTAAACTTCTGTATGTTCACTTTGCATTTACTGATACATTTATACGCCTCTACCATGTTAATTTTTTTTTACTAATTTACCATGTTAATTGTTCAGGGCTAAGAATGTCTCGAATGAGGAGATCTTATCTAATATTTAGAGGATAGTTCTTTTTTTTTAATCCAGGAGCACGAGAGATGCTTAGGATAGGTTCTCAAAACACAAGCAAACTCCATGAGAACAAACAAAAAGAACTTCCCTTAAACATGCTGATTGAAAATTGTTAATTCAAGTTCTCTTAAGTTCGTAAACAATTAAGAAGACCTTCCAAAGTAAAAATAAAGAAATTTTCGGAAGTGAACCATTTATGTTATAAAAAAAACAATCTATGTTATATTGTCTAGGTGATCGTTGATTCAAATTTAAACTATTTTTTATCATATTGGTCATTAAAATTAGTTTTAGGAGGACTTTTTTTAAGAGGACTTAGTTTTAGGAGGACTTTTTTTTTGTTTTGAAAAAAGTTTTAGGAGGACTTTTATTCTTATATTTTGAAACCTCGACGATTAACGCGGTCAGCTAAGCTATATTTAAGAGGACGTCATTTGCTTCTCCAATCAATTAATTGCAGACCAAAAAGTCAAAAAAAAAAAAGAAGAAAAAAGAGATGGTCGCATCCTCATCTCTCAACGTCAAACCACAAGTATTCATCAATTTCCGAGGAGCAGACCTGCGTAGCACCTTTGCCCCCTATCTCCATGGAGTCTTGCGCAGAAATGGGATCAATGCTTTTATAGACGATGACTTGCGACCAGGTGAGGACCTTACGAATCTTTTTGAAAGAATTGGGGAGTCCACGGTGGCGGTGGCGATCATATCGAGCAAGTATACGGAGTCAGATTGGTGTTTGGACGAGCTGGTGAAGATAAAGGAGTGTGTGGATCGACGCACGCTCTGGGTTATTCCAATATTCTATAAGTTACCTACATCAATTGTGAAGAATCTGGAGGGCAGTTTTGGTCTTCAGCTATGGGAGCTGTGGAGAAAAGAAAATCACTGTAATCGAGACGACCGGATCCTTAAGTGGGATGCAGCTTTGCAGGACGTTAGCAGCAAGAAAGCGTTGCGATTTTTAGAAAACAGGTAACTTAACGTACATGACATAGATTTTGTTCAACATGATATGATTCTGAACTTCTGTTTGGAAAATATAAGGAACTAGGTTTTTATTTTTGATGTGCAGCTCAGCTTGAGATTAGTATTTAGGATTGCCACTTACGTTTTTAGTTTAGCCTTATATGGAACCATGGTTTAGCATTTAGGATTAGCATTTAGGATTAGCATTTAGGATTAGCATTTAGTATTTACTAGATTTTGGACTCGACCTTTAGCTTTTGTGATTTGTGATTTAGATATTACAATGTTGAAACTAGCAAGTTAATGATCTGATCGTGGAGAGAAAATAAGAGAAAGTTCAAAACCTAAACCAAAACAGAACTAATGTAAACAGAACACACAGCCCATTTATACTTTTGCTACTTTTTTAATGTCTAGAAGACTGGGATCCTCTGTCCCCATATATCCCTTAAGGTCCGAATGACAATATAGAAACAATTACGACGCAAAAATATACACCTTATAATATATATAAATACATAAGGTGTATATATAGAAATTTTTGTTATCATTAACATTTGGAGCCTAAATAACTTTTTTAGAATACCTAATTTCTTAACGAGAATTGAACCTTCGGCTATTTTCTCTCGGAACAAACTTGTATCATATTGATTTATTTATTCTTTATAAATTATTTCAAAAGGTTTAAGACCTGTATATTATATTATATGTTTCAACGAAGTAGATAATTATCACCTGTTCTTAGATTAATTAGAAATTAGTGGTTCTCAATAGTCAATACATAATTTTTTTTTTGTCGTCGACTTAAAAAAAAAAATCCTTATTTTTTTTTATATTTCAAACGGGTTTAATACGAAAAATATATATATATATATATATTAAAATGGTTCTTCTCAACTAAAAATTTTATATTAAAAATCCTTATTTTTTTATTTTTTGTCACGAATATTAAAAGTCCTTAAATAATAGTGATACCACCGCAATTATTTTAATCTAAAAAGTAATTGTGATATTTTGAATTATCCGTTCACGGTATTGTTAATAACAAAATGTGCTTTGAAAAACATTGCTTTGTTAATGGTTTAACCAATTACTAGATTAATGACCCGTCCTTACAAGGACGGTATATTTTTTGTTTTCCATTTTTTTAGAAATTTAATTTTTATATTAGTGTTGTAGTCATATTTATGTTTTTTGTATTAAAATAGTTGGATCACACATATATCAACAAGATGATATTTTAATAGAATAGTCTTTTGTTTCAAAAAAATATATATATTATTTTACAAAGGTTGAAACTTACCTGACCATTATTAAATGAAAACCACGTATTTTAGATATCAAAATAATATCTGTTTTAAAACATGTTCAAATAAAATAACTGGGTTGGATCAAGAACCAAAAAAATCTCTAAACTGAAAGTTAAGATTTCTCTTTCAAATCAAAACTAAGACTAACAATAAATCCTTTAACAAAATGCTATTAGTTAGTGAGATATTTGAAATCAAATTAAAAACAAAATGTATTGATGACAAAAAAGTGTATTTAAAATTATAATTTAAGTAATCACGATCTATATGAACTTACTTGTTACAAAAAATAATTAAAAAAACTTACTGTCATTTTGAGAATTTTTGGATCTTGATTCATATTGAAGATCATGTTTGAACAAACTTAAAAACATTTTTTTATTTTATAAATGTCATTTTTATGTTTTAAATTACAAACTAGATTTTGATCCGCGCTTAAAAAACGCGGGGTTTTCTTTAGATTATAAGTAATGTTTGTGAATTAGAATTATTATATATTATTATGTTATAAAGTCATATTATATCAAAAAGAAAATTTGTTTAAAATTATATAATTTATGAATTAGTTTATTTAAGATTTATATATACTCTTAAATATAACTAAATTTCAACCTTTTACCGGACCTAGAAAACCAAATCGAAATCTACCCAAAAATATAGGTGCAATTTGAGTCTGCGTCTAGAGAAAAGTACATATTAGATTTTTTTGGACCCGCAGGTCTTTTTTCGAGTCCAGATCCTACCCGAAACTCGGTCATGATACCCAAAGTACCTGATTTTTGTGTATAATAGATATATTGGGCATTTCGGTATTACATATACTTTTTTAGTTATTGTTTGTGTTTTCGATTATAGTTTCAGGTTTCAAGTAAAATTCTAATTTTTTAAAAATATATATTTTGAGTACTCATAAAAAATTGGGTATCTTTTTCGGTTCACCAAGTCAGATTTCAGGTACAATTCTAGGACTTTTAGGTATTTTAAAAATATTTTTGGGTATTTGTTAGGGTTTTTGGATATTTTCATGTTTATGTATTTGTTTGGGTTTTCGAGTACTTCCATACTTTTTCGGATACTAAATGCCCAAAACAATCGAGACACATTACGTACGTACTAAAAATTATAGATATTTGAATAATGTATCCACCCTGATTTCAACCTGAAAAAACTGACCTCGATATAAACCAAAAAATTTCAAATACCTAGTTATTTTCAAATGCCTAGGATCCAAAAAATCCAGATTCGAAAGGAAATGATTTGTACCTAGTTTTAAAACCCGAATGTCCACTCTCTCTTTTATTGTTTGTGTGTATTTCATAAGAACCACATTTGTTGATTAGTGAGACTTAAAAATTATTTGGTAGATTTTTTACTGATTTAATAGTATAAATTTATTAAGTTTCATAGTTCTTAAACTTATTTTAATAACAAATTTTACTATAAAGTCTCTTTATAAAATGGGGCTGCTAGTGTGCATAGTTGGTAGCTTAATAGAATTATATAGTCACATTTTAATTATTAGATGAATAAGACAGGTTTAGAAGTCCTTGCCAATAGGAACGATATGGTTTTGGAGTACTGTTTTAGTCGACAAAATTATTCTGTATAATAAATAAGATATTGACTACGGTATGTTAGAGAAATATTTGATTAATTATATAGTTCAATTTATTGATGTAACATATTGTTATAAACATATAAAGGAAGACCAAAAATAGTTAAGTTTAATGAAAGGATCAAACAACCTTGTGTAAGTAGATTTTTAAGATTCCTTCTTTTTTAATAGTATATAGATCTTTTATTTACCAACATTTTAGATGGAGGAGTTAAACTACTAACAAAAAAAACTAGTTGGGGTTTTTTATAGGGAAAATTGGCTAGTAGGGTCATATCGAGAGATGGTTTGTCCTTTTGTACTTTTGACTCCATTATTTTTGTTTCAATATACCTTTTCTTTTGTAAATATGAAATTAACCCTTTAATTTATAATTTAATAAAAATTAACTTTATGATCTAATTTATAAATTACATTGGCCAATCAAGAATAAAAGTTAAATATTTATATAGTTTATTAATAAAGTAATTCTAAATATTTAGTCATTTTCACTATCAACATTTTGTTAAAAAAAACCTTGCTCTTAACTTCTCTCGATGGTTCCGGCGTTCCATTATGGTGAATCAGTGAACTCTATCTGTACATTCCGGCCAAATAACGCCTGCTAATCGTCATCCTCTGTGTGCTCTGTCGGAGTCTCTTCTATTTCCAGTGATTCAAAGCGATTTTGTCAAAAAAAAGAAAAGAATTCAACGTGATTCAATGTAATTCAGCATCAAGAACAAGATAAATTTGAATAAAATTGGTTAGGATTACTTCATAAATTTTCTTAGATTAAAAAACATAGAATATACAAAAATATATAATACATATTCTAAAAAAGATAAAGATAGACAAAAGATAAGAATACATATTATAATATTATTATAAATAGGATAGTACACAGAGAAAATGTTAGAATTTAAACTTTAACATGTTTAGAACATACCATACTCCATATATGTAAGAAACGCTATGTTTTATCTACGATACAGGATATAGTAAAAGATATAACACAAATTAACATTTTCTAGATTTTTTACAATGAAGGCAAAAAGCCTATAATATGTATTGTATTTTATAAATAACAAAGACATTTGGTTAGAATTGAGACATACATATTCTATATTTTCATAAATTATAGAGAAGACACTACAACACTAATTGTAACATTTATAAAACAAATAAGATAAGTTAGAACTTATGTTTTGTCCTTGTAAAAAATTATAATATGCATTCTAACAAATTTATATTAACATATCCAATTTCGTTTTGTCATTTCAACATATCCAAACTCTTTTTGGATTTAGTTTTGGTAAATCAATAGACGTAAATATGCATGATACTTATTATCCAGGATCCGAATTCGATCCGAGATTCGCTCTGGATCCCCTCAGAAAATAGGATATCCGGATCTATTTTTTAATTATATTAATTTTTTAAGTTTTATTAATAATATATTTGTTATAATAAAATGTATTCTTAAAATTAGGTTTATAATATTATACTTTAATTTTGGTATTATATTCATAGTTATATTTAGAAATCTTGTATAATTATTTATTTTATGTATTATTTTAGAATTTTAATTTTTTTAAATATTAAATTTTTTTAAATTATTTATAATCCGGATCCAGATCCGGATATCCGCAGATAGTATGATATCTAGACGGATATTTGAATTTCAGATATCTGGAAGCTCCGAATTCGGATCCAGATACTAAATCAATGGATTCGATAAATCCAAACCCGAATCTTGATACTCAAATTTCCCGAATATTCGGATCCATTCTAACCATAGATGTAAATATTCTCACGGTGATATTGCTTTTTTCTTATATATATTGTGAAGATAATTACGTCAAAAACTAATCAATTAATGCAAAGGTATAAAAAGAGCAGTTAATCCCTCTTTATATTCGCTTTCTAGTCGAGAGATAGCCCATTATTTTTAACCACCTGTGGTTGGTGTTTTCTATAAAACAATATTTTAAAATTTAGCACCAAAATCATTGAAGGAAATTTGAGTGTGAAAAATGAATTTAAGAAAACTTATTTCATATGTATTTTGTATTTAATTGTTCTTAATTATTTTAAAAATGGTTGTGTGTTATATTTTAATGGTTTATCATATAAAGTTTGTATTGTTTTTTTAACTAATAAGTTATTTTTTTGTTATGATGTAACTTCTGAAGTCTGCCTTAAGCCATGAAAGAGGAATCTTTATTTTTAACTAAAATGCTCTAGAGCACCTTGAAATTAGGAAGAACAAAACTGTCGTAAAATCTCCATTAACAGTATATTTGAATGTATTTCTAAATCACAGATCAGTTACTATGAAGTTGGTAACATTGTTGTTGCATCAGTTCAAAAAAATATTGTTGTTGCATGAGCCTCATTGGGATTCGCTCTCTGTTTCTCTGCAGTAACGAAGTGGCTTTCGCGGATAAGATAGCAAAACATATCCAGAATTACCTAGACGAAGGTAAACAGCTGAGAGAAGAAAATCCTAGACCCCACGGAAAAGGAGGAGACAACCCTAATCCTGAGGAGGGCTCTAACATGGCATCAAGCAGTATCAAACCAGTACAACAATGCCTGAAGCAATTGGAAGAAAAGCTGGATGTCGACTGAAATGACGACGAAACTCGTTTTGGAGTTGTTGGTATGGTTTGAATTGGCAAAACTTATATGGCCGAGTGCAGTCCTGGCCGAGTGATATCTAGAGCTTAAGTCCTTGTAATTCATATTACATGTGTACGACAAAATATCACATCCACAGAGGCTAAAGTTGCAATATACTTTTATAAGAATTTAACTAAGGCAGGCTGAATTGTTAGATATATTCTTTTTTTTTTGCTAAATGTTAGATATATTCTTTACAATATGAATCCTTTATTATTATTTTTTTTGAATATGTTAAATTTATTTTCAAAAAAACCTTTATACCTCAAGTGCAACTTTTTTACTTACAAAGTACTACTATCAAAACTTTTCTACTACCAAACCTCATAATGCTATAGAGCTATTTACATTCTAGACAGACACCAATACTGCATAAGCTCATATATTCCCTTAAGCCCCTTTGTTCTCATCAGGTTAATCTTGTTTCTAATCCCCTTATCAATCATCTCTTCAGCACTGACATCGGCAGCAGCTTATCACCATGTTTAATTTTATTTCGTTCTCTCCACAACGCATATAAAATCACCTGAAATGCATATCTAATACAGAACAGACTCTTCTTCTCCATAGTCTTATCTGTAATAAGAATCAGTATCTCGGACCAAACATTCGTAAAAGAGTTTCGCATTATTCCTTTGGTGATATGCTCCCACACCTGAGTGAAATAGGAACACTCAAAGAAAAGATGGTTTCTCGATTCAGGGGCATTCTTGGAGAGAACACACGTTGCATCAAGTCCCTTGCCTCCATCTAGCAACTCTGTCCAATGTCAACATTCTATCCAACATCGATAACCATGCCATGAAGGCGAACTTTGGCGTAGCTTGAGAGAACCAAATACTTCGAGCCCAAATGCAATGTGTCTTGGTCTCTCTTAACAACATCCAAGTCTCATGAGTTTAGAATTTCTGCTTGAATCTCGACATCCTTCTCCAGAGACTGACATCATCCTTCTCCAAGCTTATATTTCTTTGCCATAATGTCCAGATCTGATTCAATGTCATTAAGTAATGATACGTGCTCAAATTACCCTAGAGCATCTTTACTCTCATCAAAAGAGGTTCAGATGTGATACTTAGGGATCAAATCCACAGAGACTCTTGGATTACACAATAGATTTTATAGTCTTCGAAATAAAGCTAGATCGAATGGTTTTAAGACAGTAAATTAAATGAGTGCTGGATTGAACATGACAATTGTTAGATTGATTGTAATGAGTTTTGTTATCAATTAGGGAAAGTAGCTAGATTCAGGAAAAAGCTCAAGTATTTACAAGTATGTTGCTTTAATGGATTATCAGGGTTTTAAATATGAGTTGTTCTCGAACTTAAACTTCTTAGGAATAATCTATATGATTTTCTAACAGCTGGATCTCAAGTCAGTCAACTTTCGTCTGGCATGTCTAGAGAAAGCATCCATCGATATGCCTTGATGACAATCGATCGATATGCCTTTCAGATAATCGATCGATGCGACTAATATTGTCGCATCGATCGATGATCCTTCCAGTAAGCTTTACCGAACATGTTTGATGGGTTCTCAGATTCACTGGGGCAACTTCCGTCTTTAGCTAGTAAATTAGATCAGTCTAGTTTATTTTCAGGTAATTTACCATGCCTTCGCCTGAGTAAATTAATCCTAAGATCTAAGTCAAGGGTGATCAATCATTTACTTAGCAATAAGCACAACTAGAATGAAAGAACTATTAAAACACCCTAACAATCATGTTATGATCAGCAATAGATAAGTCAACCTTTGATAAACCTAAATCTAACAGTAAGACTACTCAGACATATTCATAAGAAGCATGATCATGATGGTCTGAATAATACTTTAAATAAAACTTAATGAAAACAAATAATAGAGTAAGAAAACAAAAGGAGTTCAAAATCTTCTTTGTTTATGAAGTTCAGATCTCTCTCTCCAAGATAAAAGTCTCCTTCTCCAACTAATTCTCCAAGCTTTGCTTCTCTTCCCTTGGTGACTCCCTTGTGACTTGCTTGTGGCCTCCTTTTGTTGCTTGCCTTTCTCTCAATGAGAGCCTCCCTTTTAAATAGTACAAAATCCTAATAATATGGCATAACAAGCGACCAGGGTGTATGGTGAAAATATGATAACTTTTGGGTAAAACTGGTAATTCCTCTAATCTTCATTAATCGCGAATGGCTCTGCATAGACCGATATGGCGAATAGATAATCGATCGACGTGTGTGTTAATCTGTCGATCGATACTGGTGTTAATACATCGGTCGATTCTCTCTTCAGTAATCAGTTCCACGACGGTGAAATGCAATGTCTCCCAAAAAGGTTCCAAATTGCTCCATAATCATCACTTTACTCCAATGGGTACCTAAACCTGTAATATCTCTAAAAAAGCTACGAAATGCATATAAAACCTTTGAAAACATATATAACTTATAAGTAAAATAAGATAAAATAAATAGCATATCAAGTAACCATGTTCGATGCCTTCTCCTTCTCTGAGTGTTTAAGACTGCTTCCTCAACTGTGGCTTCCTTTATAACACCCATATCTATAATGCCTCTCTCACCCAGAAACTCAGATAGCACACCTCTATCTGACCATCTTTCGTACCAGAAGGAAGTATGCCTACCCTTTCCCAGCTCTTTCCTGTAAAAAGACTTAGCAACAACTCTTAACTTCAACATCTTTCTCCACATCCAAGAACCAGCTTGAGGACCGTGTTCTGTGGCTCAGTATCGATCGATGTGCGATATGCGGTATCGATCGATGTCGGATGAATGATGTTGGTCGCCGGGTACTAAAAAGTATCGGTCGATGTGGATGGAACGGTATTGGGCGATGTCAGATGAATGAGATCGGACGATGTTGGTGAGAACGTCCGGTAGAGGTGATGAGAGCGCTTCGTCAAATGCCGCTTTTGTTTCCGAGATCAACTGATTTGCCTTTTTATCGCGCTCTTTAGTCCATTGGATGATATTGCCCCGGCAAGCATTAGGCTTAGCAATAACTGAGCCCAGGGAGGAATGGTTCCATGAGGCAGCAACCAGGTCCGTGATCTCCTCGTTTTCAGTGAGGGATCGATTAAACCGAAAGAGACCCTGTTTTTCGGTCCGGTGGAGTTGAAACACGTGACAAGCGGTCTATGATGAGACCCTTCAAACCGGAGGTAAGAGCTACGGCTTCTCCATTTTAATGTATTCAAACTCGATCTCTGTGATCTCTCCAGAAGGCAGCTCAATTTCCGACTTCATCTCTAGTGGTAGTAAGTCGTTGACATCTCCCTGATTCTGGACTCTCGAATATCACGCACTGAGACGTGACCAAGTACACTTCCAATAGTATTGAGGGCCTGATCCGAACAGTAATGCAGTGGGATGCCATGAATTTGAATCCAAAAGGAGATCGTGGATGGGAAAGTTGGAGAGACTATAGGTTCCCATCTCTAAAGGAGAAGCATCCAACGCTTATGGTGATAGGGTCCTTTCGCCAGGACCGAGAGTAAGTCACTCTCAGATTTAAACCGGAATTGGAAGAGTTCAGGTCCGAGGTCTCTGCCCTCGACTCTCCCTTCGAGATTCCAAATCTGGGGCATGATATCAACTACAGCTCAAGCTCGTTTGAAACGGGGATTTGTTACTCTACCGATGATAGTGAGGAGATTGTTGGCTATCAGAGCATCCTTATCTGTATCGGAGATTTCGATGGGAGGCTGTTTACGAGGGGGACTGGGAGAACGCTTGCGGGTGGAAGGGGGCTAGGTTTTGCCACCCACTTCTCCTTATATGTTCTCGAGTATCTTTTAGACATCTTGTCTTCAGTAGTCAGAGTAGAAAGAGAGTAGTAACAAAGCTCTATAACAGAGTAAGGTAAACTTAAAACAGTCGGAGAGTTGTAAGAGGAGACTTTGGAACTCTATTGACAGAGCACAGTCATTACAGAGCGTCGCTCACTACAAGAAAACACGATTTTAACGACGACCAGTTTCCTCGCTAAATCGTCGTAAATACGTCTTTACGACGATTTAGCGAGGAAACGCATATCGTCGTTAAAGTTTGGTCGTAACGGATATTTCATCGCCATTTCATCGTAAAAGTGCGAGGGAGCCATTTCGTCGTAAAAGAAAGGTTAAATATTCGTCGTAAAGGAGACGTAAATTTCCACGTAAAGTAGACGTTAACTTTCCACGTAAGAGACACGTAAGCTTTCCTCGTAAAACACACGTAAAGTTTCCTCGTAAGGTAGACGTAGAATTACTCGTAAAAGAAACGTAGAATTACACGTAAAGCAGACGTAATATTTCGTCGTAAAGAAAACGTAAAACATGACACGTAGTTTTGTCGTAAGCTTTCGTCGTTAAGGACACGTCAACTTTACACGTTAAATCCTCGTGAGTTAACGAGGAATTTGCTTCGATTTGTATAACTGAATTTATTTTTAAAATTTAAATTTTTAATAATATAGATTTAAATAATTATTTCAAAAATATTAGAAATATAAATAATTATTAATGCGAAAATATTAAAAATTTGGAATAAATAGAAACCAAAAATATTATAATATAAATAAAAGTTTAGAATTTTAATATTACACAACAAAAAAAAACTAAGTCGGGCGAGGGCGGTGGATCGTTTCCCGGTAGAGGTCTTCACTCCTCCTCTGTAGTTCCTCCTCTTGCTGCTGAGTACGAGAAGGCTCGGGAACCGGGTTCCGTCGTCGCATATCCGCCAACAACTCCTCCCATTGGGGATTTCCAGAAGATATAACTTCCAGAAACCCCTCCACTCCACCCATACGAGCTTGGAACGATTGGCGCGTGGACTCCAACTCCGACTGCGTCGACGCCAACTGAGTCCGCGTCGAGTCTAACTCCGTTCGCAGCTCAGTGACTTCGTCAGCTCGTCTCTGACCATAAGACGATGTCGCTCTTGGGATATCGTTGACGGAACCGATTCCCAACGTACGTCCCTTTTTCTTAGGGACGACCTACAAAGAAAAAATAAAGTTTAATGTTAATAATTTAAAAAGGTAGATTAAAAGTTAAAATAAAATTTTTTACCTCCTCGTAAATCTGATCCACTTCTTGAGTGGATAATACGACCGGTATTCCATCGGGAGATTGCTGGGTCAGCTGGGTTTGGCGGTCTTCAATCCGAGCAACGACATCGTTGTAGATTTGCTCGGACCTCGGATCCACAAATACCCCCGCCTTGGTCTTGTGGGTCCTCTCGTAAAGCTCTTTAAGAGACGGGAGTTGTCCCGTCTCTTTGGCCTGAAAATATTTAAAAATTAAATAGTTAGAATCAATATACATATTAATTAATTATTAAAATATTTAATATGAGAAAAAAATTAGAAATTAATTACCATTTCCAAGCGGACACGGGCATGGGGCTTTTGACCCGTACAGTGAAGCATCGGGCCGTTGCCGTGCTCGTCTTTGGTGTTACGAGAGGCGGAGCAGGCGTTGGAGATCGCAATGGATGATGGCAGCTCCCAGTAGCGGATGAGGCCATCGTAGACTTCCTTGGTCAGCTCAGCGGGTTGCCCGTCCTTGTAACCCTTGTAGATCCAGTCCTCCTTCCAGTTGCCTACGGTGTCCAACAACCGCTTCTTCGCCTTTGCGATGAACTCCCGTTTCACGTCCTCGTGAACCCCGATGGACCAATGGTATCTTTGCTGCATTTTTAAACCCAAAAAGATTAATAATTAGTTAAAAAATATTTATGAAATAAAAGTTAATAATATAAATTAAACATAAAATAATTAATTTAAAGAACTTACAGCAAACATCTTGAACCACGTGTTTCTAACGTGCTGCGGCGTCTTTTTCCAGTTTGGGTGAGGCTCGGAGAAGTATCCTTTGATCATATCGGATACGCTCGTAGCGACAGAATTGTCGACCCCAAACCTGAAAAAAACAAAGTTAAAGTATTAAAAAAAATTATTAATAATTTTAAAAATATTTTTTTAAAAAAATTACGTACCACAGAGTCCCCTCTGGTCGGTCGGGGTCTAAAACCGGTAAACCGGCTCGGCCTGGTTGAGCGAGAAGATCCTCAACCATGTACCGAGCGAAAGGAGCGGTCGGCGGCACCCGCAACTCCGGATGAATGTATCCGGGTGCAACCGGGTCTGGAACCGCCTGAGGTGCAGTAGGTGGGGGTGGTGCACCAGATGGAGGAACCGGTGGTGGCTGTGATTGAGACTCCGGGACAATGTCCGGGATGGAGGAACCTGGAGCTGAAGATGATGATCCAGCAGCAGGATCACCACAGAACATCTGACTGTAGTGGGGGGTTTTCTTCTGCTTGTTCTTTCTAACCATCTGAAAAAAAAATTCAGATTGTTAGAAAAAACAAGTAGAAGAATTCAAACTAATCAAAAAATTCTATTAATCTATCTAAATTCTTTACACTAACCACCTAATCAACTATAAACCTATCTAAATTCCCTAAACTAAACCACCTAATACTAGAGAGAGATTAGAGAGAACCTTAAGAGGTGTAGGAGAGGAAATTGGGACGAAATGAAGTGGCTGGTTCTCGCGTGTATATATAAGATTACATAAGGACGTAAATTCGTCGTAAACTTACGAGGAAACAGCAAGGCCCGTGTCATCGTTTACGACGAATTTGCAAGGCCCGTGTTTTCACATTTACGACGAATTTGCAAGGCCCGTGTTTATTTTTCACGTGGATATTACGACGAAACCGTGTATTTAGCATTTGATTTTTACATTCCCTAAACCCTAAACCCCAAATTCCTAATTTTAATTATTTTTTTAATCATGAAATTGTAATTATATAGGTTTAATTTATTTTTTAAGTGAATCGAAACCGTATATATATAGATTGAGGTTTGGGGTTTAGGGTATAGGATTACATAAAATAGACGTTAAACCCTCGTAAACTAGCGTGTACTTTACGACGAAATAGAAAATATCCTTGCTAATTCCACGTAAGCAGGTTTCGTCGTAAAGACCTCGCAAGCTTACGTGGAATTAGCAAGGTATATATAATATATCGTCGTAGATTCCACGTTCACTACGAGTTTTTAACGAGGTAGTTTTGTAAATCCCTAAACCCCTAACCCTTTACCCTAAATCCCAAACCCCAAAATCTTAACTAGTAACATCTATATGTGTTTAGTTAATTTAATCAAGAAATTTTAAATATGCATGTTTATCAAGTCTTCTTAAGTGAATTGAGTTTAGCAATGTAAACCTTATATATGATTCACTTATAAGTTAAGGAAGTTGATGTTAATTTTGGGTTTGATGTTTTGAATTCTTAATTATTTTAATTATACAATGTTAATTATACAGGTTTATTGTGTCTGCTAAGTGAAAACATATATAGATTGAGGTTTGGGGTTTAGGGTTTAGAGTTTTAGGGATTTTTACAGCAGACTCGTAAAATCAACGTAAATTAACGAGTTCTTTACGACGAAACAGCTAAAATACCTGTTATTTCCACGTAAGCTGATTTCGTCGTAAAGACCTCGCAAGCTTACGTTGAATTAGCAAGGCCCGTATTTATTATTAACGTGGTCTTTACGACGAAATCAGCTTACGTGGATTTTTCAAGGCCCGTGTTTTTTGTTTACGAGGAATTAACGTCGATAATGTTTAAATCCCTAAAAGTGTTTAACCACAAACACCAAACCTCAAACATTCTTTAACTTATAACTCAATCTCAAACACCAAAACCCATACCCTAAACCCCAAATGCATTAATTAAGTCTGAAAATAAATAATATTTTTAAAAAATTACATCATCATTCAGATACATCATCATTCTCTTCAACACTAGAAACATCATCGCTTTCATTAAACTCGTCTTCAACAGCATCGTCAGTGGTATCGTCGGGAAGATCTTCATACTCATGATTATGCGGATCAATGAGTAGGATGTCATCCATTTGTTGTTCAGGTTCTTCGACTTCATTGATGTTTTCTTCTTGCAAAGGTGGTTCTTCTCCACCGATTATTCGTCCACAGAGTGTAACTTTGATAATGGCTAACCAACTTATTCCAGATTCTCGCAACCTCGGGTATGGTAGGAAGCTAACTTGGTCTGCTTGCGAAGCTAATATGAAAGGCTCGAATTTGTTGTACCTCCGTCCACCATTGACAGCAACTACACTGAATTTGTTAAATCGAACACCTCTGTTGACCACGGGGTCGAACCAGTCACATTTGAATATGACGCATTTCAGCTTCAATAAACCAGGGAATTCCACTTCAATAATATCCTGCAAGATCCCGTAGAAATCGGTTTCGCCTTTCACACAAATTCTATAATTGCTGGTCGCCCGGTGTTTACCATACTCGTACGTATGAAAAGTAAAGCCTCGTGAGAAATACATTGGTGATGTGGTGACCTTTGCAAGTGGACCCTGAACTAATTCGTGAAACCATGTGGGGTAATCTGGATCGTCATATTCAACCTGCAAAATTAAATTAAAGAGAACATTGAAACAAACGTCTTAAGCTTTCGTTACACCCCGTGGGCGAAACAAATATCGGATTGGAGTAAATACCTGACTCTTCAACCATTTAATAAAGTGTCGATCTTTCCTTTTATCTACCTCACTTGTGGATATACCTGGGATTGCTTCTTGGACTTGACTAACAAATAGGCTGTAAAATGCACATATTTTATTTGTTATATCATCAATTCAAAAAATATATTTTAATTACAATTATTTTAGAAGTTTCCATATATGTTACCTTTCAAAATAACGCATAAATGGATCCTCACAATTAAGTAGAATGTAAGTGTGTGCACTATGGGCGTCTTCATCACTCGACCACCAAACCTCTTTCGTTTTCCCACCCATTCGCCCAATCTGGCTAAAGATATCCGGAACACCAGCAACTGCATATGTTGGGGCAACACCACCATCATCATATCTTCTTGGAGCTCTTTGTCGGGTCCGTACATTAGGTGCAAAGTAGTACGATGTGAAGTGAGATGTTTCTTCCGTCAAACTTCCAGCAATTATAGAACCTTCAACCTTTGCGAGGTTTTTTGCCTTTCCCTTCAAATATTTCATGGCCAGCTCATACTGGTACATCCATCCATAATGTACTGGTCCTCGAAGCAATGCCTCATACGGGAGGTGGACAGCTAAATGCTCCATGACGTCAAAAAATGAGGGAGGAAATATCATTTCCAAGTTGCACAATAAGATCGGAATGTTCTCGTGAAGTTGTTCTACGACATCCTCTTTAAGAGTGCGAGTGCTCAAATCCCTGAAAAATGCTCCAATGGCTTTGTATATATTCCAAAAACAATTAAGCAAATTATTAGTGCATATTTTTGAAAAATAAATTAAGAAATTAATTAGTGTGAATATTAATAATATATTACCTGCAAGTGCTTCATGTACTTTTGTTGGAAGTAGCTCCGCAAATGCAAAGGGAAGTAGTCTTTGCATAAAGACATGACAATCATGACTCTTCATCGGGAGAACTTTTGGCCCTTTTCAACACATCTAGAGAGGTTTGAAACATACCCATCAGGAAACTTCACTGCTGATGCAACCCAGTTGAACAAGACCGACTTTTGTTCTGAAGATAATCTGAATACCGGTACAGGAACTTGTCCATTGCTTTTTATGTGTAACTCGGGTCTTGAGCAAATATCAGGCAAATCCAACCTCGATTTTTGATTGTCTTTTGTCTTCCCAGGAACATTCAATATTGTATTCATGATGTTCTCAAAAAAATTCTTCTCAATATGCATCACATCTAGGTTGTGGCGCAAAAGAAGATCCTTCCAATACGGCAACTCCAAAATATACTCTTCTTGTGCCAGTTGTGCTGAACTCCATAATAATCAGGCATATTACCGGAAACATGCCAATTACCACCACAACCAACTGTTTCTTGAGCTCCGTAGTAATCGATTTGCTGTTCAATTTGTTCTCCAGTTAAATACGGAGGAATGTCTCTCACAACCCCTTTCTGCCTAAACAATTTCTTGTTTCTTCGATAAGGATGGTTAATGGGAAGAAATCGACGGTGACAATCAAACCAACTTGTCTTCCTACCGTTCTTCAGCTGAAATGCATCTGTCGTTCCATTACAATATGGACAAGATAATCTCCCATGTGTAGTCCACCCAGACAACATCCCATAAGCAGGAAAGTCACTTATGGTCCACAAAAGCATCGCTCGCATCGTAAAATTCGTCTTCGTTGAGCAGTCGTACGTCCTCACCCCTGTTGACCACAAATCTTTCAACTCTTTTATCAGTGGCTGTAGAAAGACATCCAGAGACCTTTTTGGATGGTTTGGACCAGGTATTAATATCGTCAAGAACAGAAACTCCCGTTGCATGCACATATCTGGGGGCAGGTTGTATGGCGTCATAAAGACTGGCCACAATGAATATTGTCTCCCTGACATACCGAAGGGACTAAATCCATCCGTGCATAATCCCATATACACATTTCGGCTATTGCTAGCGAATTGTGGATATGTTTTGTTAAAATGTTTCCAAGCTCTTGCATCTGATGGATGACTCATCTCACCATCCGTCTGAGTATGCTCGGCATGCCATCTCATTTTTCCAGCAGTCTCCTCAGATTGGTACAATCTTTTCAATATGTCGGTAATTGGTAGGTACCACATCCTTTGGTACGGTACCCTATTACGTCCTCGTCCTTGCGGTTTGAATCGTGGCTTCTTGCAGAATCGACACTCTTCTAACTTCTCATCATCTCCCCAGTAGAGCATGCAGTTGTCGATGCAAACGTCTATCATCTCAGAAGGCAACCCAAGACTATAAACTAGTTTCTGAATCTCATAATAAGAATCAGCAGAGACATTGTCTTCCGGCAAATACTCTTTAAACAAGTCTGTCCATGCATTCATGCAACTTTCAGGTAGATTATGATCAGTTTTAATACTCATCATTCTAGCAGCCAACGACAATTTAGAGAGACCTTCTCTACAGCCACTGTAAAGTGGCTGATTCGCAGCATCTAACATTTCATAAAACTTTTTTGCATCTATGTTAGGTTATTCAACTTCATCATCATCATGAGCAACAAATGCATCAGCTACCATATCATGAACCCTATCATAATTATCTACCATCTGCTCCTCCTGATGGTATCTATGTTGATTATGCAAATGATCAACCCGTTCATTCTGAAAATTGCTATTACTACTACTAGCTTCATTCTCATAATTATAACCTTCTCCATGTTGAAACCAGATATAGTAATTTGGCATGAAACCTCTATTTTTTAAATGCTTCCAAACATTTTCACGAGTTGCCAGTTTTGAATTGTTGCATTTCCGACAAGGACAAAACATCTTACCGCTTTCCTGGGCGAGCGGTGTAGAATCTGCTTGATGCATAAATGTCTCTAGTCCTTCCAGATACTCTTTCGTCACTCTCCCGTTAGCATCTCTATGCGTGTACATCCACCTCCACAACTCATAATAATTTCCACCACCGGACATTTTTTTTTCTTTCACGTTTTTAGATTTTTTTTCCTTTTGCATGTGGTGTGTTTCAAATGAAACACAAATGACATATTTATAGGAAAATTCGAAATTGGTAGGTGAGATTTTACTACGAATTAACGACGAAATATGGGTGGTAGACTAGATAAAAAACGTGTCTCACCTAAAATTAGGTTGAACTCGCAAAAACCTCGTAAAATATTCCTCGTTAATCACACGTTAAGTTTTACGTGTTCATTACGACGAAATGCTGTTTCCTCGTAAATACGACGTTACGTTACATTACGTTTGGTTTACGACGAAATTGTTTCGTCGTTATTTAACGACGAAATTACGTGTTTATTGTCTTTTCACGTAAATTCCTCGTAAAGCCGACGTAATTTTACGAGGAAATTATTTTGTCGCTAACTTTCGTCGCTAAGGCCGTGTTTTCTTGTAGTGGCTTAACCGGAGGAGCTTAGCGGCGTAAGGCTTCCCGGGAGATAAGTTAGGGTGAGCCACACGTTGGCGATGCAAGAGAGCACGGAGGAGGAGCCGGTAGTAACCATGGCGACGGTGTCACTGACCCTCCGATCCGGAAGTGGGGGCTGAACCCGGACAACAGCAACCAAAACTGGGAGAAATTTGAAAATTTTACTATAAATGGTAACAAACAAGGTGGTTGAGAAAGTCAGAGATAAGAAAACAGAAGGATAATTGACTAAAGAGGAAAAAACCAGACGGGGTAAACCGTCTAGGGAGTCGGGCCTGGGAGGACTTTCTCACAGCTCTCTCTCTCTCTCTCTCTCTCTAAGTTAGGTGATTGTTCGGTTAACAAAGTAATACACTATGATCGCTAAGCACTATCAAAAAGATCAAATATAATTTTAACATATTTTTATTTTCATATTTTTAGAATATTTTATTTACTAAGGTCATATAATAAATTATAAATTCATGTAAGAATACAGCATACGAACACGGCGCATAGCGCCGGAATGCACTAGCATTTGTATAAAGGAGGGAGTACATCTATTAATTATTATAGTTATTTTTAATGTGTTTTGTTAATATATGTGAAAACACTAAAAAACTATTTTTATGGAACAAAAAAGTATCTAATGACAAAAAAATATGTTTGACATTTCATTGTGCAAAATTATTAAGTAATTATAAATAATCTGAATTTTATTAGTACATGCAATTAAAATATGCATTATACACTTAAAAAATATCTGCATGAATTAAACTAAAATATTTATATCAAAAATAATAATTTCTTGTTGAAAATATGATACAAAATTTTAAATGGTCATATATTTTAATAGGATACAAAAATAACATCCATAAGCGTATTTATAAAAATAATATATAAATAATGTTTTTTACATATAATTATTTATAAACTCATCTAAAACAATTTGTTTCATAGAAATGAGAAATATTAAATCATATTTTTGAAGAGATTTTTTGTTTGGTTTAAAAAGTGAATGAAGCAAATAGAATGAAATTATTTAAAAGCAATTAATACAAGAAAAAACATTTAACTTATTTGTGTTCCACATCTCGACCTCTCTCTTTTTTCATTTCATTGCAGATCAGAAAATTTATGTTGTGTATTAATAGGATACAAAAGTTTAGCTGCGGGTCCAAAATTTTAAATGGTCATATATTTTAATAGGATACAAAAATAACATCCATAAGCGTATTTATAAAAATAATATATAAATAATGTTTTTTACATATAATTATTTATAAACTCAACTAAAACAATTTGTTTCATAGAAATGAGAAATATTAAATCATATTTTGAAGAGACTTTTTGTTTGGTCTAAAAAGTGAATGAAACAAATAGAACGAAATTATTTAAAAGCAATTAATACAAGAAAAAACACTTAACTTATTTGTGTTCCACATCTCGACCACTCGCTTTTTCATTTCATTGCAGATCAAAAAATTTATGATCACACCATAATTTGTGGAAGCACCGTAGCGTAGTGGTTAAGGTTTAAAGGCTTTTACATCCAGGTCAGCGGTTCAAATCCCAGACTATGCAATTTCTTGCAGATTACAGGAAATCCAGGTTTCAAGTCCCAGAGAGAACGATTTATTAATGCAGACTACGGAAGAAAGATGTACAAGAGATCTTCAATATGGTGTAAGTAAATCTGGTCAGGAGTGAATCTTCATAGAACTGCTCAGATGATGCAGTTAGACGTAGATCTCATAAGACATGTAGTATTGTCGGTTGTCGAATTGTCTATGTAATATTTCTCATAGTTTCAATGTCATAATAAATCAGCGTTAAAAAAAACTCAATGCGGTACATTTATTAATTTATGATTGGTTTTGTTTTTTATTTTAAAAATTATTATATTTAAATTTAAATTGTGCTGATGTGTATATTTTCGATAACTTTATTTTGATAAACTGACCATTTTGTTTCAATGATTTTTTATTTAAAATCATGTTATTGTACATGTGGCATTTATGTTAGTAAAATCAACATATCGTTGGATATGTAGTATCTATGTTAGTAAAATTAATGTGTCATTCATGTCACAAAAATGAAATGATGTAATAACTGATGTGCCAATTGAAATATGATTTGTCAAAAAGAAAAACTTAAACAAGATATATCTTATTTAACAATATTTAGTTGTATATTAACTCGATTCTATAAATTGAACATATAGTCATATTTTAGACAACGAAGAAACCTTTATGAGCTTCTTTGTCTCTTTATGCTGGGAAAAAAAAACGGAAAGAGATTTATTAAAGTACTGTACGATTAATAAATTAAAAAAAAATATGTTAGAATTGCTTCTTATATATCTCAATTCCTGAAACATTTCTATTTTTGGTAAATAAACTATATTTTTGAAGATGACTAAAAATTGATTTGGTTGATATATACG
This sequence comes from Raphanus sativus, assembly GCF_000801105.2. Taxonomy (NCBI): domain Eukaryota; kingdom Viridiplantae; phylum Streptophyta; class Magnoliopsida; order Brassicales; family Brassicaceae; genus Raphanus; species Raphanus sativus. The sequence continues at coordinate 17,472,159 of NC_079514.1, read as the reverse complement.
TTAATAAAATGCATTTATTTTTGACCACTTGTCTATATAAAACATCAGAGTTAAATGTGTTTAAACTAGAGTATCAAAATGATATGTGACATATTAAAGTGATTATTAATATCGTGTGAATGTAGAGGAAACAAAATGAAAAATCATGTGGTGATCATATCTATCTTATTAAATCAGAAACATTACAATTTCTTCTAGGTGGATTTTAAAGGTGAACTTCATATATTTAAATTAAATATCTTATTTCTTATATATAATACGTACCATAGTCTAACTTTGCATTGATATATTTCCTTAAATACAATTCCTCTGTTTGTCCATATTCTATATATGGTTCACATTTATTACATGTCGATTTAAATAAAATAGATTTATTTGTACGAATAAAGAATACTAAAAATATGAATCGTACTAGAATTATCCTATACAATTCATTTTAAATTGATCAGTATACTTTCATTGGCCATATTGATTTTATTTGCACGAATAACATTAAGTAGATAATTCATAGACACATACATAAATATATGACTATTGTTTAACTACGTTGGCCTAATCTACTTTCTAAAACAAATAACACATAGCTTTATATATTGTATAGAATATAGTAATATTGTATAGTATATACATATACAATAATACTAAAAACAAACCAAGCTGAAATATAATATATATCGACAAAATACTTTGAACCATTGCACACAAAATATATTTGACCTGAGAGATAAAATTTACTTTGAAATTATATAATAATTATTTTTAAAAATTAAACTTCGTAATGTACAAAAAAACATAAGTTTTATATCAAATTTTGTGTTACAAGACACAACTCGCGTTTGCAAAGTGTTATTTTTACATACGAAAGACAGTTTTGATATTGTTCTTTAAACACAAAATTGAATTATACAAACTCGATACTACATAAAACTAAACAATATAGAATACATTTTAAAAATAAAATCTGTGCGGGTGCGCATGGCCTTTTACGAAAAATCGTAGATATGTTTATACAATATATAAATATATTATGATACACATATTTTTCTTATAAATAATACTCCAATATAAATTTTGTATGATAAATGTTGAAAATACAAAATATATAGCACTATATATTTTAAATAATATATAAAAAATCTATTTTACGTTATCATAAATTTTAAAAATCAAATTTAGTAATTAAAACACATTGCTTATTTAAACACATTAGTACACATTGTTATTTATCAAAATGTTATATTAATACACATAGCAATCATTTATAACATTTAGTACAAACAAAGATAAAAAAAAAAATTGACTCCCGCTCGGTCGAGCGGGTTATGATCTAGTAATAAGTAAACTAGAACTTGACATGCATCCCTACACGGATGTTTGATTTAATTTGTGTTCAACGTAAATTCATAAACCGCTGATTTTATAAAGGAATCCAATGCATTTTTTATGTTTTGTAATTTACATATAGAGTAGAATATATTGTTTTATAATATAGATGTTTGATAATAAGTTTTTTATTTATACATAATATTATATTAAAATTTTATAATTTGATATAATTTGATGTAATTGTACTATTCATATATTAACCTATTTTTGTTAATTTATTTTAAAATGAAACAATATACTAAACATTTAATTTCTTTTCATTATTTTTCTATGGATTATTATTAATTTTATCATATTTTGTTTTCTTGAAAATTGAACTCTAGAAACCTGATATTTGACTAAACTAACTATGGTAATATGATATCTTGCATATTTTCATGGTTTTAACCATCATTTCTTGTTCATAATGATCATGTAGATTAGGTATTAGGCATCTTTAGGATCCATAGTACATTCATATGTCTTTATCAGGTGCTGGAGTGTTTTAAGGATTGACTGGATATGTTTGGGAACTTTGTGATCCAAATTGGGGTGAAGAATGGAGTTTAGTCAAGCCACACATGAAGTTGGATGAGTCGGACCCGGGTAGAATGACTCGGGATAGCTTACCCGGGCGCAGGCCTCACCATTGGCCGACTCGGGTTGGAGTGCTCGGGATACCTTACCCGGGCGCATGGAGCAGAAGCTGGACGGCGAGGCGACTCGGGTTGGCTGACTCGGGTTCCCTTACCCGCGCGCACGGAGAAGAAGCTGGACGGCGAGACGACTCTGGTTGGCTGACTCGGGTTGTCGACATCGATTCCTACCCGGGTCAAGTCATTTACTTGCTCGAATTTAGACATTTTAAAAGGGTATTTTAGACATTTTAAAAGGGAACCATTAGGTTTTCTGAAGATCATATTGATACTTTTGTAATCCAAGGAGAAAAATATCTTTTATCTATTGAAGAACACAAACTCTCTCAAGAAAAACATCTCTTTTTGGCTTGATTTGTTATTGTTCTTGTGATCTCTCATCTATTTCTCTACATGATTAATCTGAAATCCATCATGGGTTTAAGAGAAATCATGGAGATTAGTGAGTAATCACCTTTTGGATTCATGGATTAGGGTGACTAAGGGTGATTAGGCTAGTTCTAGGATGTTTTAGGTATAGATCATACTTGTTCCTTGCTAGTAGAGTGATCTTAATGCATCATTTGAGTAGGCCACTCAAAGGGTGATCTCTAGGCATTTCTCACCCGACAGGTGTTTGATGAAATGCCTGAGTCAACTCTCTTAGGCTTTTAGTGTACTTTGCCAAAGACATTTGTTGTTAAAGATGCTAAGATGGCTAATAGACTTGTTAGTAATGATTGCTTGCATGTTATTCAACAAAAGGCATTTGATGTTTGAGATATGTTAGCAAATGAGTATTCATCTAGACATAGAGCTTGCTTAGAATTGTGTCTAGGCTTAAGGTTGATAGTTTATAATTCATCAAATCACTGGTTGCACTTAGATTAGGCAAATACTTGCATTCTCTCTGATTTTAAATCACTCAGATCTGGTTCGACAACATCTTCTACTATACTATCATTTGACTTAGGAGCCTCAAAACTCCTAACATCAAATTGGCGCCGTTGCCAAATTCTGAGTTTGATTTAAACATTGAGATTTAGTCATTTGCTTGAGACTAAGTCATTTTTATTTTTGTAAGTTAATGATTCTCTTCTTCACATCTTTGTGATTTTCAGGTGTATGAACTTGAGGAGCAAAGGTACATCAAACCTTGTTCCAAGAGCCGCAGACATCAGAGCTTTAGAGAGAGAGTGTGCTAGAAAAAGAAGAGAAGAAGAGCAACAAGCTTTACTGCAGACACAGGAAGCTGAGATGGCTGATCCACAAAATCCTCTGAACCCCAATGGAGTAAACAATGTTCCACAAGGGCCCCAACAGCGACTAGCTCGCCCCATTGGCACTTATGACCGCCCCAACATCCATGGTCCTAGACTTGGAATCCGAGCACCAGCTGTGGCTGCTAACAACTTTGAGATCAAGTCAGGACTGCTAAACTGCATAGAGAACAACAAGTATCATGGTCTGGCTGTGGAGGACCCATTCGATCACTTGGATAAGTTTGACAGCTACTGTGGTATGTCAAAGACTAATGGTGTGTCAGAGGATGCCTTAAAGCTCAAGTTATTCCCTTTCTATTTGGGGGATAAGGCACGTCAGTGGGAGAAGTCTCTACCAAGTGACTCCATCACCACTTGGGAAGACTGCAAAAGGGCATTTTTAGAGAAGTTCTTCTCTACCTCAAGAACTGCTAAGTTGAAGAATGAAATCTCCAGCTTCCAACAGAAAAACTTGGAAGGATTCAGTGAAGCTTGGGAGAGATTCAATGGTTACCAAGCTCAGTGCCCACACCATGGATTCTCTAAGGAGAACTTGCTGAGCACATTCTACAGAGGTGCTCTTCCTAAGTACAGAGCCAGACTGGATACAGCTAGCAATGGGTTCTTTTTGGGGAGAACTGAGGAAGAAGCAGAGGCTCTGGTTGACAACATGGTTAAGAGTGATGCAGTCTACAGTGGAGACCATGACAGAAGCAGTAGAGGGGATGACAAGCACACAAGGAATGAGATAAAGGCTCTCCAGGAGAAGATTGACACACTCCTTGCTGATAGGGCCACACAAGCGCAGGTGAACTTTGTTGGCAACCCAAGCCAGGAGATACCTCCTACTGTCAATGAGGTTGAGGGTTTGGAAGGGCAAGAAGAATTGTGTTTCATTAACAGCAATGGTAGCTGGTACAAGAAGGAACCCAACTTTCAGTACAACAACTACCAACAGAAGCCCTATTCAAACAACCAACAGAGTGGTTATCAGCCTAGAAACAACCAGCAGAGCAACTATCAGCCTCAGCAAAACCCCTCTCCTAGCTCCTCTGCCCCTCAAGAGAGCAGCACTGATGCCTTACTGAAACATATCTTAGAGTCTCAGACTAGAAGTGAGAAACATGTGGGATATGAGCTGAAGAACCTTCACTCCAAGATTGATGGGAGCTACAATGAGCTCAACAACAAATTCTCCCACCTTGCTTCTTCTGTCAAGAATTTGGAGAATCAGTTTGCTTTCATGAGCACCCACCAGAATCGCCAGCCAGGATCTCTACCTGGAAAATCTGATCAAAACCCCAAGGAAGCAAAAGCTGTCACACTCAGGAGTGGTAAGCAGTTACCTCCTAGAACCCTCACCAAAGATGCTGAGAAACAAGGTGAGGAGGTAGCCATCAATCTAGATGATGAAGTGGTCATTGTTGATGAGAAGACAGATGATGAGATCTTGGAGAAGATTGAGAAAGATAAGGGTAAAGGAAAGGTTGGAGAAGAGAAGAAGACAACAAAAGATGGTGAGTCTGCTGCTCCAGCAGGTGAGAGCTCTTCTGTCCCTCCTCCCTATGAACCCAAGCTTCCATTCCCTGGTAGATTCAAGAAGCAGCTGCTACAGAAGTACAAGGCTTTGTTTGAGAAGCAGATGAGTGAAGCTCAGGTTACAGTTCCCATCATTGATGCTTTCATGCTGATTCCTCAATACAACAAGTTCTTGAAAGATGTTGTAGCTGCTAAGAAGAAAGAGATGGAGGGCATGATGGTTATGAGTCATGAGTGCAATGCCATCATTCAGAGGCTTGATGCTCCAGAGAAGCTAGAAGATCCAGGATGCTTCACACTACCTTGTGCTCTTGGACCTATGGTATTTGAGAAATGTCTCTGCGATTTGGGAGCTAGTGTCAGCTTGATGCCTTTGTATGTGGCAAAGAAGCTTGGCTTCACTCAATACAAGAAGTGTAGACTCTCTCTGGTGTTGGCTGATCGTTCAGTGAAGTACCATGTGGGCATCCTAGAGAACCTCCCTGTGAAGATTGGAGGGTATGAGATACCTACAGATTTTGGTGCTTGAAATGGGTGAGGAGGCTCAAGACCCATTGATTCTTGGAAGGCCATTCTTAGCTACAGCAGGAGCTATTGTGAATGTGAAAGAAGGCAAAATTGACCTCCATTTGGGTAAGGAGAACATCCTCCACTTTGACATCAAGGAGAAAATGAGGAACACAACTGTGTTTGGACAAGCCTTCATCATTGAAGAAATGGGCCCTCCATCTGATGATCACCTTGGTGAGCTACCACCTGAGGAAGATGGGGTGTTAACTTCACTTTCTGCACCTACTCCAGCCTGATCCAAAGGAGGCAAAGTTAAGCTAGAGACTTAAAACAAGCTCACTTGGGAGGAAGTCCCATGAGTATCCTTGTATATATTGCATTAGTATTTACATTTTCATCTTACTGCATAAAACAATGGAAAAATGAAGTTGTCTGCAGGTGTGGAGCAGAAAATCGGACATCAGAGCGAGGTCATGGAGCGAGGGAGAGAAGTCGCTCCAGCTGGGAGCAACTTGCCCACAGCGACCCCTCCACCTCGCTCCCGTCTCAGGTAACTGGAAACTTCCCTTCTCCCAGTTTTTCTTTGCATTTTAGAATTTCATTGGGTACCTCACTCACACAGAGACTGTGTGATTTAAGTGTGGGGGAGGTGCCAAGCATTTGATCATGTTTGTTATGATGATTTTGAGTCTCATGCATTGCATATTACATTCTTATTTGCATAGAAAAACCAAAAAAAAAAAAAAATTTGAAAAACACAAAAAGAATCATTTAGTTTGCATCATTTGCACTTCTAGGAGAGTCTAGAGCATATAAGTTGCATTCATTTGCTTTGGGAGCAATGATTTAAAATGCCTTGTAGAGAGCACATGTCTAGCCTTGTATAGTTCATGCACCTCTCTTGAAAACCTTGTAAGCTTTGTGCCTTGAAAGCTCTCCCTGAAACTCAATCACCTTGAATGAACTGAATGAACCTAATTTCTTGCTCATGGTCCCTTGTGTGCTAAGTCATGGATATACACACTAGAATTGTCGCGCCTTTTATACCGATCTTTTTGACAATCTCTAGTGGCACTCCACTCCCTAAAACCCTCTCCTCCTTTTAAGCCTTAATTGATTGTTGAGTGGGGCCTTTTTCGGAAAGTCTTACATGTGCATAATCTTGAGAGTATTGGGAACGACAATGCTCAGTCTTCATTCTTGCTAGATTGGATACCATATTGTCTAGCCATAGGTGGGGGTGAGTGTTGTAAAGTTTGACTTGGGAACTTGAAAGTTGAATGGGAATGAATGAACTCTTGTGCTTAATTGTCTTATTGGGAATTGTATAAACCTCTAGCTCAAAGTTATGAAAGTCTTGGCCCCCAAATAAAATAAAATAAAAAAATAAACCGAAAAAAAAAAGAGATAGAGAAAAGGGGGCTAGCAAGTGAGAATGAGTTTAGAGGTTGTGTTTTAAAAGTTTAAGTCTTTCCCTTGATTAAAGAGTTTGTGGATGTGTTCTTGAGATTTTTTGGGTGAGAGATGTGAGATGGGTGTAACTTGGGGAATAATTGTGTCACTTGTATGTTTGAAAAAGGGTAGAACAATGAAGATTGAGCATTGTATGCATTAGTTGATCCCTTTCTTAGATATATTATGTGCAATGTCAAGGCTACTTGTTTTGAGAGTGAAACCTTGAAGATAATGAGTTGTGAGCCCCTTGATCACTAGAATGAAAAAAGCCTTCCCTTACCCAAATGACTTGGACCAATTGACCATTTGCATAGAGCTCGCTTGTTGTATTGCTTAATGAATGTGAGAGTTGGCTGAATTGAATGTGTGAATGAATAATGTTGAGTTGAGATAGGCCTAGAGAAGCTGGAGGATAATAAGAGAGAGTGTGCTCGTGCTGAATTCTTATGTTGAAGCGAGTGCTTGTGTGTTTCTCTTGGCTATGAGCTTCCACTTTCAAACCTCTTCCCAATGAGTCCTAGAAAGTTCACTTGAGGACAAGTAAAGGACAAGTTTGGGGGAGTTGATATCTTGCATATTTTCATGGTTTTAACCATCATTTCTTGTTCATAATGATCATGTAGATTAGGTATTAGGCATCTTTCGGATCCATAGTGCATTCATATGTCTTTATCAGGTGCTGGAGTGTCTTAAGGATTGACTGGAGATGTTTGGGAACTTTGTGATCCAAATTGGGGTGAAGAATGGAGTTTAGTCAAGCCACACATGAAGTTGGATGAGTCGGACCCGGGTAGAATGACCCGGGATAGCTTACCCGGGCGCAGGCCTCACCATTGGTCGACTCGGGTTGGAGTGCTCGGGATACCTTACCCGGGCGCATGGAGCAGAAGCTGGACGGCGAGGCGACTCGGGTTGGCTGACTCGGGTTCCCTTACCCGCGCGCACGGAGAAGAAGCTGAACGGCGAGACGACTCTGGTTGGCTGACTCGGGTTGTCGACATCGATTCCTACCCGGGTCAAGTCATTTACTTGCTCGAATTTAGACATTTTAAAAGGGTATTTTAGACATTTTAAAAGGGAACCATTAGGTTTTCTGAAGATCATATTGATACTTTTGTAATCCAAGGAGAAAAATATCTTTTATCTATTGAAGAACACAAACTCTCTCAAGAAAAACATCTCTTTTTGGCTTGATTTGTTATTGTTCTTGTGATCTCTCATCTATTTCTCTACATGATTAATCTGAAATCCATCATGGGTTTAAGAGAAATCATGGAGATTAGTGAGTAATCACCTTTTGGATTCATGGGTTAGGGTGACTAAGGGTGATTAGGCTAGTTCTAGGATGTTTTAGGTATAGATCATACTTGTTCCTTGCTAGTAGAGTGATCTTAATGCATCATTTGAGTAGGCCACTCAAAGGGTTATCTCTAGGCATTTCTCACCCGACAGGTGTTTGATGAAATGCCTGAGTCAACTCTCCTAGGCTTTTAGTGTACTTTGCCAAAGACATTTGTTGTTAAAGATGCTAAGATAGCTAATAGACTTGTTAGTAATGATTGCTTGCATGTTATTCAACAAAAGGCATTTGATGTTTGAGATATGTTAGCAAATGAGTATTCATCTAGACATAGAGCTTGCTTAGAATTGTGTCTAGGCTTAAGGTTGATAGTTTGATTTATCATTTGCATTCCTAAGATCGAAACCTGATCACCCAAGGTCTAAATCCCTATACCCATGAGTTCTCCTTTCCAATAGCTTAAGAGTATCATTTTACTGTTTTGCATTAGCTTTAATCATTAGTTTATAATTCATCAAATCACTGGTTGCACTTAGATTAGGCAAATACTTGCATTCTCTCTGATTTTAAATCACTCAGATCTGGTTCGACAACATCTTCTACTATACTATCATTTGACTTAGGAGCCTCAAAACTCCTAACATCAAATTGGCGCCGTTGCGAAATTTGAGTTTGATTTGGGAGTCCTACATATCTTAGCACAATGGTTCCCCATTCCACATCTATGGCACACTGATGTGGTCAAGCTTTGTGGTTTAAAGGATATACCACGGGCTCTGCCTCGACCACGGCTCAAATTAGGTTGATACCCATGGCCTTTGCCATAGTGGTTCCCACGGTCAAATGTATAATAGTGGCCATGGCCACGTCTTTTCCACCCTCCACGGCCATGGACGTGTGGTCTATCATCCTGGACGTGGTTAGATTCTTTGGATTCTTTCTTTTCCTTTGCGGCCTTATTGGCTTCAGGTAATGGGGTTGATCCAGGAGGTTTCAATTCTTTTGCTAGCAATAGACTCATCCACGGACTTGTAGTCCTGGATTCTGTGATTCCTCCATCGCTTTTGGTAATAACACCTTTCTTTGGTGATCATATCTCGATTTGAATTAATTATGTCCAAAGATCTAGAGGATTCTCAATTGTCAAATACTGATCTTTGAGACTTTCAATAAAATGATGGTGAATAATTAATATTTCCCTGTATCAATCTTTCTCATTGGCATTATTGCCTTCTGCCGATACATTCACCAAATCCTTTTGACTTTAGAATAATATTTGTATCCAATTCCCACTGTAAATAATTATCTCCAAACAGATTTAGGTCAGCAAAATCCAAGTTGATTTTCGACATCTCAAATCATATATCACTCAATATTTAGATATATTTTCATGCGGCCTTACTCTTAAAAACAATCAATTCGGATTTCAACTTTGTGAGAACAATGAAACTATCAATCTTAAAGGCATTTAATCAATTAGTCAATTTCTAGCAAGTCTCAGCAATACTATTTCTATGTGCTCATAATATTATGGTTTATCAAGACTAGCAAAAACGGATTCAATTAATCATGCAATTAGGGTTTAACAATCAATGGATTTTAGCAAGACTAGCAATAAGATTTATTAATCACTCAATCAGTTTCAAGGCTGATTTTAGCAATACTAGAATATAGATTTCAAGCATGAATTTCAATGAATCAGTTTCAAAGTTGTATGTATAAAGATAGCACACGGATTTTAGGGTTATCAGATTCAGGTTTATCAGTTTCAAGGCTGATCAGTATTTAGCATAAACTGTATGTAAATAATTCATCTAGTATTCGAATTTATCAAACCTCAAAAGCATATAATCAGATCAATCAATTTAACAGAACTCATAAGCATAATGAATTTAGGGTTTCAAGTTTCAGATATGCGGATTAGGGTTAGGACTAGAATTAGGGTTTCATGATTTCTAATCAGATCAATCAAGAAAATTGAACCTAGCATACAATCTTAAACCTCAAGACATTAGATTTTATCATGAATCTATCAACCTAGCATACGGATTCTCTATTCTCAAAGACATTCAAATCATATCAATATAACCTAGCATACGGATTATTTAGGGTTTCTATTTAAAACATATTAGATTATAAAACTATCAATCCTAGAAGATGATATTAAACCTCAAGAATCATGTAATCAGATCATGAAAATATCAATCCTAACTGTGATCAAAGCATTAATAAGAACAAGCATGTCGGACTTAAACGGATCAGAATTATTAAACTAGCAGGATGTGAATAATAAATCTAGCAACTGAACTGTCAAACAATTTTAGCAACTTAGCATCAGATTCAATCAGATATTTTAAAACATCAATGATCAAAACCGAAAAACAGTTTTGATTTCAAAATATTCGATCAGGGTTTTAATATGTGATTTGATAATTATAGTATAATTAATCTGATACTTATATTATTTAGGGTTTATAGATATAGGGTTAAGATTTATCGGATTTAACATGTAAAATCCGATTTGGAGTTTTAATCATGTAGGAACATGATTTAGGGTTTATCGGAGTATTATAATCTGATTTAGGGTTTTTAAAGTTTTAAGGATCCAATGTTTACCTTAATCCTCCAAACGGGCTGAATGGACCACCGAGAATCGAGAGAGACTTCGCGGACAGGTACGTGCCGGATCGGATCGTCGGGTCGCGAAGAACGGTCGGTATCATCAGTCGCTTTGCTATAATATCGTCTGGATCATCGGTACGTCAGGACGCGAACGGGTCATTTGGTGGGATGCTATCGGTTCATCGCTTATTGGGATCGACCTCGTCGGTAAGTGCAGGCTAGTCGGATCGTTAGAATGATCGAGCTTGTATCGGATCCGATGGCTTTATCGGGTGAGAGAGAGAGAGAGAGAGAGAGAGAGAGAGAGAGAGAGAGAGAGAGAGAGAGAGAGAGAGAGAGAGAGAGAGAGAGAGAGAGAGAGAGAGAGAGAGAGAGAGAGAGAGAGAGAAAGAGAGAGAGAGAGAGAATTAGGGTTTATGGTGATCAAGGTTTCAAAACGAGAAAGAAAATGAAAATAGGTTTTGGGGTCAATTTCTAGAACTCAAAGAATTAGAGAGATCGTGCTGATAACGTGTTTTAAATCATTGGGGAATTGGTTGTTCTCTTATTCATAAATCAGGAGCCCTTTATATATAGGGAGTTTACACCGTCATAGATAAATGGTAATACATAGACATATGGAAAACCTAAATCAGTAAGGAAAAAGAAAAGAGTACAAATCCTAATCACATTAGGAAAAAGAAAGTAGGCTAAAGTAAAAAGGAAATAGACCGACTATGCTTTAGGCGGTGCGACTGGTTCTGGCAGGTCCAGTATGGACTGGTACGGACTGGTCCTGTCCGGTTATGGACATCCACACTATATAGTTTATAACACCGTGTATAATCAAGAGTTCCACCAAGTTTTTTTTAATAATGTTGATATTACACAAATCAACAATCTTAACAAGAAATACAAACATATTTTAGTCAATAACTATATTTAAATTCTGGGTATAAAATAACAAAAGGCTTTGTGTCATATTGGTAAAATGCCTTGTAAAGTTGTCATAGGTGGTAGATTCAAATAATATAGTGTCCCTTTTTTTGCCTTCGTTCGAATTTTAATTATTTCAAAGATTATGGGAGAGAAAAAGATTATGGAAGAGAAAAAACGTGAAAGAAAAGATATTGTGCGATATTTAAGGAAGATTTGGTATAGATTTAGGAAATTTCTTTAACTGAATATGGAAATTTCTATTTTTTTGGATTTGCCTAGAGTATATATTCTACCATACGCAGAACACAGTAGAATAGATGAGAAACATATTCTTCTTTAAGCATCACATAAGGTAAAAGAGATAATATGTTATGATCCATAATCTAAAAAAGATATATCATTGAGTTGTGGCTATATGTCGTTATCAAACTGTAGGTAGGCTGAAGACATTTTCCAGATTATAACATAACGTATTTTAGTAGAATATACAAGAAAGATTAGGTTACATTATATACTTTGGATATATCTATGTTAAAACTTTAGTATCCAGATTCTGGACTAATTAAATAACCAGAATGTGTGTTTTAACCGTAGCTAGAAGATAAAATAAAATATGATTCCACTTTAAAAAAAGATTAAACATATATATTGTCATATTTATTTTTCGAATAGTTTTCATATTTTTTTACATTTTTAAAATTTAATTTATTATTTTTTCCATTAAAAAAAACAATAAAACATGTCGAAAATTGCCAAAATATGAAAAGTCCTAAAAGAACAACCAAAAGTTGAAAATGTCTTTTTTCCAATTTTCCTTAAAAACTACAACTACTCCCCACTTTAATTTTCCTTTGCGTTTGAGATTCTATGATTTTTAAATTCCATGACATGTAATACAAAGAAAGATACACAATTGATTAGAAGTCATACGTAAATTTATTTTGAATGCATATGAAACAGAATTTGTTTTGGTCAAATGAAACAATTTAAGATTACATATGCAAGTATACTGAAAAGACTTTAGCAAAAAGAAAAAAAAGGTATATTGAAAAGAGTCCATGGTACTTGGTAACCAAGTAAGAGGAAGATTCACACATGGATAACAAAATCTGAAAAAAAAATTTGGAAGGTGAACGTTCAAGCTTCTCGAGTAACCATCATTGTGAATACATAAAGATCATGTAGGTTCTCCCTGCAAAATGTAACCGGGTATTTAAATGTAAAAGTATATGAATGCATTATATATGTAACATTTCTAAGCATATGAAATTTTTTATAAAAACTTTTTAACATATTATCAGATTTTTTGGATTTTTTAATTGGTTCAGTGGGTGTTTGATAACGGGTTATATTGTTTTTAGATTCTTGCCAACTTTACCGGACTTTTAAATTTGAACATGATTATATATATGGGTCACCGGATTTATCGTTTAAATTACGGGTTTGGATATGATATAAAAACACTGAATAAAACTAAGGACATATATATAATTATTTTTATAAAATAAATACATAGGTCAAAATTTAAAAAGTTATTACTAATATCAACTAATATTTTATTCAAATTTAAATCCGCGCTTTCATCAAAATCTAGTCTACTATTATAATGTAATCAATTAGTTAATAACGTAATCATATTCATATACTGCCATTTGTAGATAATAGCATCGATACAGTTTATCTGGTATAGTCAATTCCAAACTGTATTTTCGGTTTTAATAGGTTCAGTTTTAGCATTCCAATTACACTTTAGTAATGTTCTTACCATTTTACAAAGTGGGTTAATGACAAATATTTGAGTAAATGGTAAATAAACTGTGTGAAACAAGCAAAACATCTATCTTTCAACTACATAGGAAGGGGTATCACATTTTGAAAAACAAAATGTACTCCCTCTGTTCCATAATATAAGATGTTTTGCTTGCATGCACAAAAATTAAGAAACTTACTTTTAAAAAGATAATGCTATTAAATAATATAAATTAAATATAAACTAACCCATCATAGATAAAGTAATAAACTGCTATTGGTTAACCAATTTTCAATAAAGTTAAAGTACCTTAAAAATAACAAAACATCTTATATTTTGAAACATCTAAACTTCTCCAAAACATCTTACATTGTGGAACGGAGGGAGTATAAATTAATAACCGTTCCCTAGGCTAAACATAACTTATTAGTTAAAGGAACAGTTATTTGGCTGACATTTTAACACTGATTCAGTGGCCAGACTTCAAAGAGTTTTGATATTTGAGTGTGATGAAAACATGAAGCCAATATGTGTAACATTCTATTAAAGAAAAAAGGAAATAAATTAAAGTGTCTCTTTGACTTATTGATGTCTATCTGCAATCATATTTGGCTTCATTTCAATCCCATACTTCCCAGAATTCAAGAGATCATACCCACCTTTGGAGTTCAAATCAAAGTGCACAAACCCGGATTCAGGTTTAACACCTTCATCTCCGTTTTCTCCTTTCTTTCTTTCTCCACATAACTGAAAATCTTCGGTCAAATCACCATCAACGTGTAGGATATTAGTAACCAAACCCGTCTTATCATTCTTGTGATCATGATCTCCTACAAGTCCTGAAAGTGCGAGACTGAAGTCGGAGAATTGACCCTTGTCTGTCTCTCCTCCATTACCACCACAGGGCATGCTCTTCTGTGCTTTCTCTAGTAAAGTCAACAAATACTTTCCTTGTGCCTCCATTCTCATCTGCAACTTTCTCTGCACCTATATAACATCACAAAACATAGATTCAAATTGCTTCTTGATTGTTTCAAGAGAACAAAGAAGAGCTTGTTTCCTTTCTTGTTACCTCGAGCTGTTCTTGGAACCTCTGTTGTGCATCGACCTGATGTCTCAACGTGTCAGCAAAAGGTACATTCCCACTTTGTCTGCGCGTGTTTGTTACATGTTGTCAAACCATATATTATATATACAAAAAAAAGTCTACAAGTCCATTGAGAGTGGTATTAATACCTAAGATGGTTATCAAATCTTGATTCATTCGAGATTCCTCCTTGAGAACAATTATCAAAATGCACATATGAACTTCCTGCAACGTTTTAGCGTAAAACTATAATCAAATTCTTATTCTGCTTACATCTAACTAATCTATATTCCTATGCCATATGTGTGTTTATGATCATTTAATCATTTATACATACTTAAGATACATAACATACCAGCATTTTCCTTGTTTTGTTCTGTTCGATTTTGTTTTTTCGCTTGCTGTTGACCAAGTCTATACTTCTACACAATCACACATTGTAAACCAATTATGTAAAAGAGACATACAATGAAACCTCTATAAAACAATAATGTTGGGACTACACCAAAATTATAATTTTTTATTAATTTATAGAAATTATTAATTTATCGAAATACTAATTGAATCAAAAACTTAATTTGGAACTATGAAATTATATTAATTTATATATTATTAATTTAAAGAAGTTATACTGTAGTAAAGTGTACAACATGTTACTTTATCATATAACTAAGTTTCGTATATGTCGATGTGAATTGAAATTAAACCTGTAAATGGCTTTTGAGATGGTACAATGTTAAGCCTTTTAATCCCATAAGCTTCAGAACCGACTTAGGAGTTGCTTCTGCAGATCAAATCAAAGAAAATTATCAATCCCAGATAATTACATTGATTAAAGAATCTTTTCAATTATGAATTAGGGAAATGTTTTTTTCCCAATTTTGCATATTCATTTACATAACAGAGAAGATAATAATTATATTAATCAAACCGGAATAAACCGGAATCATAATGGGAAACCGGTTATCTCAATTATTGAAGAAAAAAGGAAAATCAAACCAAGAAAGAGGAGCTTACTGTCTGCGCCACCAAGTTTTGCGACCGCGTCGACGAAGCGATCGTGGAGATCGGCGGTCCATCTCAGCCTCGGTTTAGGATCTCTAGTCATCATCACTCCTCCATTTTCATAACCTAAACCTCCTAGATTCACTCTCTCCATTTCCTTTCTCCGATCAAATTGGCGGGAAACGCAGAAGGAATCTAACGTCGAGTAAGGGATCGGAAGGATGAAGCGTAAACTTGAAAATTAAAAAAATGGGAATGCAAGTGGAAACTAGGTTTTAAGAGAAATTGTTAAAAGATCGAAAACGAGAGGATGAGAGGAAAAGAGAGAGCAGGTGGTGAAGAAAGATATCAAGAAACCATTTAAGGAAAAAACTGAGAAAAAGGGAAAGAGAATAAAAAGTCGTCGCCGTGATGATGGTGGAGGAGGAGAAGTGGAGACATGATTCGTCATCTAACGTCAACCTTCGCTTAAAAAAACAAATATATTTGTATTTGTATTTTTTTATTTAGCGTAAGTAACATGGAAGAGAGGAACATGGCCCGCATTATGCATATTTGTTTACTACTAGATTATATAATGTCCAAAGAATTAATATAGTTTTTCGGGAATTATAATTAATTTTGGAATTTGAATAGCTAAATGCATTCAAACGGTGGTAGTCTAGTGATAATTTTTTGAAGCTCCACGTATATCTACGTCAATTTTGTTAATTCTGATTTTTTCTAAAATCTAAATTAACGTTTTTGACAATTCTAGATTTGGGATTTCTTGAATGCCTTTTCTCAAAAAAAAGACAATTCTAGATTTGGGATTCGATCTACATAGTTAAATTGTGGACCGTAACATTGAATCGTTTCATAGCGGAAGAAATTCTAAACTCAGGTAATACAATGTAGTATATAATCAGTTCAATCGGTAGTACTAAGTGCATTATTTCTTTGAACCCAACTAGATCAGTGATACGGTATTTAGAAAAATGCTAGATTTCGGTATTTAAAAGTCATGTATAACTTATGATTGAAGTTTTTTTTTTGTGACTAAAGTTTTTGTCTCATTCCCAAACAATGAAATCTCTCTCCACGTTGGTCCTTTGTTTAGGTATCATATATATTTATATTCTTATGTGTTGTCGGACTCGGATCTATGGCAATGCCATCTGATTTTTATTCTTCTTGAACTTTAGAACACACATGAATATCATAGTTCTTTAACAGCAGGAGAAAAATTGAGAAAACACAACAGTTCAGTTCAATCATATACCTAGCATTATCGTTTATTTTTCTGGTTAAACATCATTTTATTGTTGACTAAAAAATGAAATAAATCATTTAGGAGCAATGCATGATGAGCGGCGTCACGGAACGAGAGCGACACAAAGCTTCCTCTTATTTTTATGGATCGGCTATAAAAATAAGAATAGTAATAATTGATTGGCATTAAAAAAAAGGGAAAATTCCTTAAAAATACACAGACTGAATTTCTTTTGCTGAAAAAATACACGAACTTTTTTGGCTTCCCAAAAAATACACAAACTAATTTTGATTGTCCATAAAATACACGAACTTTTGAATTTTGAAGGTTTCACACCTCGATTTTAACGGTGTAAACAGTGACTAACAGAATAGTAAGACGCCGTTAGACGCCGTTAACTCTAATTAAAAAGTTCATGTATTTTATGGACAACCAAAATTAGTTCGTGTATTTTTCGGGAAGCCTAAAAAGTTCATGTATTTTTTCATCAAAGGAAATTTAGTATGTGTATTTTTAAAGAATTTTCAAATGGAGTTTGGATATTTCATATACTATTCAGAGGCTAAATATCTGGACCCAATACATATCCAAAATTTTATATTTGTAAACTTTCGGTTTGGTTTTGGACCAGATATTTTCGATCTGAAAAATCCAGATCCGGAAAAAACGGCCCAAACCCGACCCAAAGACCTGAAAAAAACACATTCTCTATCACATGATACAGGTCCGAAATTTCATATTTGTAAATTTTCGGTTTGATTTTGGACCGAATTAATGTCTAGCCGGATTCAAAAACTTGAATCGGAACTGACCCAAAAATATTATGTCCAAAACCAAACCAAAAGTTTACAAATATTTGTTAAGTCCAATTTAATGGAAATCTATCATATATATATCTAAAAATTCACAAACAACTCTAAATTTTACATTGAAAGTTTCATATTAATTAAAATGTTTCTGTTACAAAAACAAAACTAAAAAAAATTGCAAAAATAATAACAAAATTGTTAGCAGAAAGATCTTGTCGGATTGAATCTATTCGTATCGATTTTATTAGGCTCAGGTCTATTCGGATCAGTTCTTTTTGGTTTCAATTCTTTCAAGTAGAAGAGTTTTGAATCCAACAAATATTTGTAAACTTTCGGTTTGGTTTTGGACCGAATATTTTCTGGTCAGTTCCAATCCAAGTTTTTGAATCCGGCTAAAATGTCAAGATTAGGTCTAGATATTTTAGCCGGATTCAAAAATTTGGATCGAAACTGATCCGAAAATATTCGGTCCAAAACCAAATCGAAAGTTTACAAATATAAAATTTTGGATCTGTATTGGGTCCAGATATTTAGCATCTGAATAGGATATGAAATATCCAAACTCCATTTGAAAATTTCTTAAAAATACACATACTAAATTTCCTTTGCTGAAAAAATACACGAACTTTTTAGGCTTCCCAAAAATACACGAACTAATTTTGGTTGTCCATAAAATACATGAACTTTTTATTCAGAGTTAACGGCGTCTAACGGCGTCTTACTATTCTGTTAGTCACTGTTTACACCGTTAAAATCGAGGTGTGAAACCTTCAAAATTCAAAAGTTTGTATATTTTATGGACAATCAAAATTAGTTTGTGTATTTTTTGGGAAGCCAAAAAAGTTCGTATATTTTTTCAGCAAAAGAAATTCAGTCTGTGTATTTTTTAGGAATTTTCCCTAAAAAAAAAATCAAATCAATGATTTACGGAAAGAAAGTGAGTGCATGGGGCGAGCATGTCACGTAGATTGCCAGCGTGGAATATTCGCCGGTGGACAAGGAGAGTAGAATAATCTGAAAGTCACATGTTCGACGGTGGGGACTTAATTGTAAATTCTAAAAGTAACACGTAGACCAGCTCTTTTGTCTTTACGTTTATTAGATCGGGACCCACTTATAAAACATGTGCTTCGATGACTGCTTCGAGGGAGATTCACGACGGCAGTCCCACGACTTGTCCTAATTCCTAACCAGATAGATTACAACACACAGTAGGTTTCACTTCACGGCTTATGCTCTCGGGGCTCCAGTATGGTTATACTTCTAATCCAAAATATCCCATAACAGACGGAATCAAGAAACCCAGTGTCATTTTCAAAAAAAAAAAAAACCTAGTGTATTCCGTCTATTTAGATACGGTGGTTGTTGGTACGCAAAAGTTTTGGCTAAAAAAAAGGATTTGGCTCAAAAATTGCTTACTGAATTTATTTCAGCTTGATAATTAATATTATGACAAAATCCAGAAGAAAAAAACCAATATATAAAAGAGAAATTGATGTCAATACACCTAAACCAACATCTATTTTGCAATATACTCACAATATTTAAAGTTAAATTTCCTCGATCTGCTTTATCCTTACCACATATCTTCCCTACGCCATAAACCATCTGCATTGAGTCTCAGAAGACTTAAAACACACATCATTTTTCCATCGGTCTAAACATTAACCAGTGTTTTTAAACTCGGACTGAACCGGTGGTCGGACCGGGTTCAACCGCGAACCGGACACCAAACCGGGTTGGGTTAATGCTAAAACCCAATCAAAGTTGAACCGGTTAAAAATCCATATTGTCTTTGCCTAGTAGTAAAGGGGCTCCGGCTGGAGTTTCCGCCCTGGGTTCGATTCCACTTGGCCACCGGGACTAGCATTAAATCGCAAGAATACGTGGGTTGCCGTCGGCCTCAGGGGGATTAGTCTTGGGCCTAGAAAGCCTTTGGATCACCCCTTGGTTAATCAAAAAAAAAATCCATATTGAACCGTTAAAAACCCGAGAACCGGTGACCCAACGAACCGTTTAAACCCTGGTTCGTATAGAAAACAAAAATTTTGTTAATAAAATAATTAGTTTTTTTCAAAATAAAAAAATAGGGGTTGTAACAAACTAAAACTCGAGGTATTTCTTTCTTTGACATCTTTTTCTTTTTAAGTTTGTGACATTTCACAAGGTATTTTATACTTCTCAAGGTATTGTCTTTCTGGATGAAATTAATAATTGAAAACTTACGTTTGTATTTTTGATGTTCTCTACAAATTTTTTGCAGTGTACTAAACAATGGAAGAGAATGATTAAGAAATTACACTTCCATCAAATTCAAACATAGCAAATCAACAACCGTCACAATGTGTATATAATTTTTTTTAAATGATAAAGATTTATAGTGATAAAAACCTGGAAAGTAAACTTTAAATGTATTTTTTCTATTGATTTAAATTTGAACTATTAGATTGTTTTATTACTTTTATTACAGTTCAGTTTGCTATTTTCTAAATTTCTTTGTTAAGATATGCATATTATATACAAAAAATATTAAATTCAGTTTAGTACATCAAACCCGGTCGAACCCAATCGAATCAGGTCGAACCAGGTCGAACCACATTGACCCATGACCCAAAATATTTCCGGTTCGCTCGCCGGTCCGGTTTTAAAAACACTAACATTAACTTAACCTCTAATAACCATCTACTTTAAATTCATTGATTCATTCCTCTTTTATCCAATTTTTTTCTTATTTCTTCTCCTAAAATCATAACTCTAGTCAAAGATAGTGCTTTGATTTCTTAATCGTAAGATGGAAAAATCAACCTCCCTTTGAAAGTGTTTGCAGCTGGCGAGGAACCGACTGATGAAAGAGTCAGCCATCATGACAATGCTCTTGACTGAAAGCTCACGCCTCATGTGGTGTTGATCAATGTAAGGCTATCACTCCTTGCGTTCTCGCAAAAGCTGCAAAACAGTTGGCCGTTAAGTTCTATGACACCTTTTCAAAAATGTCTTAGATTAATGTAGTTTTTTTTCACCCAACTCTTTTTATTTTCTGGTTCTACTTGTTACAGAGACATTATCAGATCTTATCTTTGGCATATACTAACAACATTGGACCCATGTGTGATGATGTTGTGGGACTTAAATGAAAACCAATCCACTCATCAGTTAACATTTTAACTACCAGCTACCATATGTAGGTTACATGTATTGTGCCTACACTAAAACCACGGTGTCCATATTGTAGACATGTGATCACTGATGTAAATAACTGATCAACAATTCACTTATAAGATAACACCTTCATTAGCAACTAACAATCCGTCACAAAGACCTTATTTATATATGGGGTGAATATCTGATAGATTGTAACTTTCCCTCCAAACTACCAAATCAGATAAAAATTTATTTATCTACTGACAAGTATGTTACATACATGTTTGTTTACACAAAGAATTAAGTGTTTTTAGTCACATGTAGATATTTATAGATCATAACTGATCCTCTTATCAGATAACATTGTTATTATCAACCAACAATACTAAAGGGAATCTATAACTAACTATCCGGTGACATTATGATAGAAAATAACTATCCTGTCAAATTAACTGATAACCCAATAACAAAAAAAATAACATATTATTTATCAATTAAAAAGTTATGTTATGTGCTTGTTGTTTATCAACTAGACGGGGTTATTAACTTACGTGCTGACATTAGTGTACATAACCGCTAATAACACATAACGCTGACAGTTCAATCTGAAAAATAACAAGGACACAAGTACTAGTTAATGTATTCAAATATCTCCTACATCTAAACATTATTAGGTAATATAGAAATTAGCAACTACTGAAAACGCTAGCATGTTTGCTAAATACCTAGAATCTCACAATCATCAGGACTATCGTCGTTTGCCAGGACATCAGCCGTTCCAAATTGCTGGGTGCCAGAACCTAAACCTAAACCCAGCTTCAAGTTCATAAAGTGCTTACCATGAACGACAGTGTCTGGCATCTTACCCTTCTTCTTATCAGATAATGCCTTCCTTACGCAATCAACTTCAGGAATAGTCGCTAACAAAATAGTTGACAAACCCAAATCGTGTTAGCAACAAGCACAATTCTCTTACCTTTGCTGTAAAATATAAAGTACACTATCAACGAGTTGCTATCCTTTTTAACTCTCAGTGCAAGTTTTTCGTTTTCGATTTATCTCTCACACAAACCTCTCTCTGTCTGCTAAGTTATATATTCTACACTAGAAACTCTAGTATTAAGTAACCTTTTCCATAAGATATCATAGATCCACTTATTCACCGGATTCTATACAAAATCTACTTTTTATCTACCGGATTTTTCAGTGAAGCGTCTTCTACAGTCAGGTCTACACCTGTGAACAATTATGCGTCGAATTCCCTTCTGCATATCCTCTCTGACACAACTCGTGGTTCCATAGATCGTGTTATAAAAAAAAGCAGGGATATTATTGTCCTTCTAAGCCCAAAAGGGTAGAAGGTCTTTGGAGCTTATCACCACAAGGATATTTAGCTAATATGGGTCTTTGTTAAGTATATTACACTTAATCTCTCTATATAAAAATAAAGAGGTCCAACAAGAAAACACAAACTTTACATTACAACTTAATGTCATAGACCCAAATAAGAAACCGTAGAAAAAAGAGTTAACAATCCCTACCACGTGTTTGATCGCCCAACAATCAATGGACACATTAATACGAAAATCAACTCAACTTCCTTTGACGACAAAGAAGTAGCACGACAGAACTCCACCGTCAGTAAAAACAATACAGTGAAAAAATTGCTCAACCAAAACCTGAATCGCTTACCGGATCTACGTTTCGGAAATAGAATCCAATCAACTTCAATCAGTTCTAAAACCTTCGATTTTCCTGTAAGAATTCCAAACATTTTTAATATAAGGACAAAAAGCAAATATAAAAAAAAACCCAACCAAGGGATGGAAAACACATAGGAGGTTAGAAAGGAGAATCGGTTGAACAGAGGAACCATAAGAACTATAGAATAAACAAAACCGTGAAGATTTTGGTGGAAAGCACCATCAACACAAATGTAAAGTGCGACATAAAATTAAAAGTCATCGCCCATCAATAGAAAAAGAAAACAAAGACATCCAAATTTAAAAGCCAGAACTGAGAACCGAGTGGACGACATCGATACCGGAAAGGAGGTTCGAGCATTGGAAGAGAACTCGGTGAGGAAACCAAAAAAAATGTTCTCTGTAAGATCTTGAGAAAGAGAGTAAATTCTTTATTAGTTTGTGTACATTTAACTTGTAAATGATTTTGCAAATAAAACATGTTTAATCACCATAAATTCACCTTGTGAATGTGATTTTAGAGTTCAATTCAGCTTGTTCTCTTTTATATGTGATTCTCCCGTTTGGGATTGTGATTTCCTTTTTTAGATTTTAATTTTGGAGGTCTTAGTGTATTCCATCATATTGTAATTCACTCTTGTATTCTACCAAGTTTTGTCAATTATATTCAGATGAAAAAAAAACATCATAAATTCAGATCATCTTTTATAACAAATTACATCAAAATATAAGATTTACCAATTTTTTAACTTAATAAAATACACTAAAATTTACTTAATAATTAATATCAACCGGATAACACATAACTAAGATTACAGGCATCAAAGAAAATATTAGTTGTCCAATAACTCTATTAGATTTTCTTTTCAATTAAATATTCAACCAATAAACTAATTAGTAAACAGTAAGTGTGAATTTTAATGAGGATTTTGTTAATATGAATTTAGAGTGATTTTCATCAAAATAATGTTTTAACATTTAACAGAGATTATAAGAAGCATTAAATCTAATAACACTAATTTTAATTATAAAATACATTCTTAATTAACATTTATTTTCATTAAATATTTTAAAATTGAATTTTTTTAAAAAATTATGAATTTAAAAAGTTTGTAGTTTTTGAAAAGAATCTGTAAAAACAAATTTTCAAGTATAGTGATTTGAAAGAATAAAAAATAAAACGACAAATCATATAAAATCATCCAGAAATTCATTAATAATAACTACTAGGTTATCCGGACCTTGCGGGAAATGAATATTATATATAAATTAGTTTTATATATTATATGTTTTACATATTATGAAATAATAAATATATAATAAAAAATTTAGTAACTGCTACATATATAATTAAATTGGTGCAAATACATAAATAAATTTTATTAATCCAAATAAACATTTTTTCTATTTTTGATCATTTTTATTTATAACAAAAATTTAAATCACTGATTACAAAATGTTTTTGTGGGATGTTTAATAGTTTAAGTAATTTAAAATAACATTCAAGGGAAAGTTTAAAATATATAAATATTAAGTTATCAATATTTGTTCAAAATGTTTTTAAAAAATCAAAGAAAATTTCGAAAGTAAATAATTATGTATTTCTGTATGGTACATAACTTAATTAAACAATATTATATATATATATATATATATATATATATATTTATTATGTAAGACTTCCTACTTATATAATTTTGTAATCAGTTGTATCTTGTTTTAACAGAAATTTAAAACCATAAATCACAAAAATTTCTAAGTGAGATTTTTAACAACTTTAGTTGTTTATAGTCATTTAAAAAAAATTAAATATAACATATATAGAAAATCTAAAATTTTATTATATAATTTATGTGGTTAATTTTTTTAATAAGTTATAATTTTATGAAATGATAGAAAATAGACCAATTTTTATCAAATTTTTATTATTCAAAATCATTAATTGTCATATATATTTAAACCAATATATATACATATATATATATTTAAACAACATTAGGAAATTCTGTGATTTTGATATAAGAAAACAATGAAAAACATCAATAATTAATTTTTGGTTAGTTTAATAAAAAAATATTATATATTTAGATGGATTATATATTTTTCTAAAGATTCTAAGAATGATCGTGGCGATGACACATGGTTATTAACAATGTTGTAATGTTTATCTTTTAATATATAGTAGACTTTTAATATATAAGAGACTGACAAAATAAAAAAAACTTCAAAATCTTCACAAATACTAGTACACCTCCCTAAGGTTTCACCATATTCAGAAATCAGAAGTAGAAGCATGTTTGAAACCCTTCTTTTTCAACTTAGTGACATCAATTAAAATCTTCGTAAATTGGTACATTCAATCAAAATTTAAAAGTAAATAATAAATAAAAGTTTCAACTGATACTGAACCCTAAGGGGAAAGGAACAAAGTGCCAATTTATTACTTGGAGATATGGTTGAAACTGAAACAACAAGAAAAGAAGTGAAGTTTGATTAAATTTTTGGGTACCACGTATCAGGTGAGTATTATCGAGGAAAACTGGAAGAGACTGAACTGTTTCTTATACTTATCTCTCAATTGCAGAAATTGAGTTTCTTCATGACTTTGGCATATGCTGGTGGGACTAGTCCAGGCTGTCTCAATCTACGCTTTGATTTCTTTGACTGCATACGAGTAAAGAAATGCATTATTCTCAACATACTCCAAACTATAGAGTATATGTATCCCATTTATCAATGTAGCTAAACAAAGGAATCACGCATTCTATGTTAAACATACTCACATTGTAATAATAAATCAGATGAAAGCAAGTTCTGATCAGTAAGATTCCTAGTTATTATCATACTGCTCTACCATATGGCATCGGCCAAATAAATATATGAAAACTCATTTGATTAATATTAATTATAAAATGAGGAAAATGGTGAAGTTAGTTTACCTTCAAGTGTGCGTTGTGGCGCTTGCCTTCTTTCCAGCGACGGATGGTACCATCATTCAGTGGCTTAAACCTGTCTTTGTATGACCTGAATTTCAACCAAAAAAGAATTACTTGTTAATAGAGAGAACCACAGAAAAAAAAACACTGATGATGATGATGTATATATAAATGTTGGAAAAGAAGACGTACGAATAGAACTTGATCTTGACTTTCTTGACTTTGGAGGTGATTGGAGTCCTAGGCCGCCACTTCTTCTTCCATTTTGCCATTTTTTCTTTGGAAGTGATATTCCGAACTTGAAGAAGCTGAAAACAAGAGAGGATCAAAGGTCAAAATAATATAAGCCATCGGAGATATAAAAATGATGTTACACAGTAAGGGAAACATATAATTGTCGTTTCCTTTAGTCTAATCTAAGATGCACGCAACTGAAACATCTATAAACCAGATCTCCTGGGGGGGGTCCAGCGCATGTATAAAGAGAATTAAGCAACACTAGTCTTGCAGAGGTGGTGCTGAAGGCATGAAATCGAACTACTTAAATCCATTTCCTTATAGCAGATAAGCCAGGATGAGGACAATCAAACAAGAGAGACGAAGCTAAAGAGCTTTACACAACAACTCGAATGTTTAAATACCAACGAAGACATTTTTTATCAGTTGATAATCACACTCCTCTCCCTATTGTATAATCCGACACCATAATCAATCAGAGCCTAGTTCGATTCCATTTCACATTATTTAAACAAAGAAGGCAACAAATCAATGAGAGAGAGCTTGTAGGTTCTACAAAACCAAACTAACACAATCAAAACTAATGAATCTCGTCATCGGATCTCTCAATCAGCACTTAAACCTACATGATGAGGAAGGAAGGCAGAGCCCATGGAGGGAGAAACTCCGCGGAGGGAGGAGGAGGGAAAGAAGCTCCATTTGCTGGGAGTGGAGAAACCTAGGGTTAGCTGCGGAGTGGGAGAATGGTGGATGAGACGGTGAGGAACGCCAACGAAAGAGAGACTTCGATTAGAATGGAATGAAATGGAACGCAGCTTTGTGCTAAGCCTCTGCATTTTTCGTCTCCCAAGCAAAGGAAGAACACGATTCTTCTTCTGATTAAATCGAAAGAGACTGAAAAGGGAGCAAGCAACTATGTTGTGAAATGATTTAGAGGGTGTTTGGGCTTTAGGATAACTATATTCTTCGCCATCCCTACTTTCCAAATAGACATTGGCTTTTCTTTTTTTCTTTTTTTCTTTTAAACTATGGTCATGACATGAGAGAAAATACAAGGACCGGCCACTAGTTTTAGCACCATTCTGACCTTCATATTTGAGTACAGAGACCCACTAGTTTTTAGCTTCGAGAGGATTGTCAATTCTTTCTTTGGGAGCATGGCATCTTGGGGTTGTGTTTTCTGATTCCATATTGAGCAAACATTCTTCATTGATAGAGACGCAATACAAGGTAATGGGATAAAAGCCACTCGGTCACTGACTATTTTCTCGATTTACTAAGTAATGCTCGTCACTGATCCTCTCTTGATCTTCTAAGGGGCATCTCTAATCACACTCTATTTTTTTCTTCAAAATGAAGTAAAAGTGAAAATGGATTAAGAACTGCTCCAACCCAATTCCATATATCACTCCATAATAATGTTTACTCCATAAATCGAGTAATCTAATTTTTGTTTGTTCATCACGAAATGGAGTAGGGTTGGAGTATTTTTACTCTATTTTCACTTTTACTCCAATTTGAAGGAAAAAATGGAGTATTACATTGGAGATGCTCTAAGAACTTACTTATACTTTCCTCAAAGTTTCGAATCCCAGTCATTGCAACCCCTTTGTGTTTACGTTTTTAGACTAATGCTTTTATACATCAAGAAACTGAGTAGCAAAGCAACAAACTTCGCACTAATCTGACTTTTTTTTTTAATTTATCGATGGTTGAACAATCCAAATCTGTACAAAACATCATAACCACAAGATTTTTTAACATAATAAACCATCTCTCCCTCTATCTATCTCTCAAATGCTAAGCCTAGCTGTGATTTCCCACTACATGAAGATATCTTACAATAAATTATAAACTCAGAAGCATCATTTACTCATTTAACGAAACATAGTTTGACACCGGCGAAAACGTTTTGTGAATGTGAGAAGCTTCTTTGTGATATCTGAATCTGTTAGACACAATATCAGATTCTTTAGAACTAAGGAATCCTCAAGAAAGTACCTCACTACTTCCATCCATATTTTCTTCTTCTTCTTTGCCACTCTCAACGCCCTTATCTTATTAGTCCTCATCATCCCAGTTTCTTCTCCGGTAATCACTTCTTTAATCTCAACACACTCCAGAGTCGATAGTAAGCACCGAGGAACATTCGTAAGCTCAAGATTTTCTCCTTCAATCTCCGTTGAGAAAACTAGGTACTGCCAAAAACAAATAATGAAAAAATCAGGAACTTCCACAATGACTGTCTCAAAAAGACAAATACAAAATCAAAAGTTTGTAACATGATTTACCAAGGTGAGGTACTTTAGATTAGGACCAATCTCAAGAAAATTGGGCAACACTTGTAATAAGAGACTGGAGAATGAAACCTCCAAACGAGACAAGTTATGAAATTTGCTGATCGGTTCCATGTTTAAGCAACGATATAGTTCCTGCCCCCCAAAAGAAAAAAAAATTATATTATATATAGAGAAAGATCATTATGAAACAAAGAGTACATAATAATATATAATACCTTTAGAGTACGCTGAGAGATGATCAAATGTCTTACACTCGAAACACCATTTAGAACCTCGTTGGGATACTTCATTTCCAAATTACTACCAATCTCAACATTGAATTTAAAATCGATGTCCACCATGTGCAAGAAGCTCAGATTCTTCTTCCCCACATCATCTCGGAACTCAATACATTTAAGTCCCGGAGCATCATTCTCCATCCCAGAGCCAGACTTCACGCAAAACCTCTTGAGAGTCTGAGAACTCACACGCAGAACCACCGGCAACTTATCATCAAAAGACCTGCACAAAGTCAGATCTTCAAGAACAGGACATCCCGAGACGAGCTTCTCCACGATCAAAGCACCATCGTCACTACAGTACTGAATATCTTCAAGATGCATGATCTTGAGACACGGTAGAGAAACAACAAACCCCGGATTCAACAACCCTACGTTGACAAGCTTCAAAGACACCAAACTCCTGCTCTTGTAAACGTCCAAAGGCATCAAGTCTTTGTAGAAAGGACACCTAAGGGTGTCAACGTCTAGAACCCGAGCTCCACGGTTAACCGCTGTGACGAACCATTCGCTGATTCCGAAGAGGTAGACATTGCATTCGTCGTACTTGATCTTGAACTTTAGGAGGCGTGACTCGCGGTTTGATTCTAGGAACTTGTCGGTGAAGGTCTTGATGGCGGAACTGGAGTAACGGAAGTCGTTGGAGTGGAGATCTAGGCCTGGAACATCGAGCCATAGGTTTCTCCATCTGGTCGAGAGGAGGCTTGTCTTGACTGAGTCTTTGGTCGGGAGGTGTAAGAGTATCTGAGTTAGTAAGGAATCTGGGAGTAAGCTTATTCTATCGTACCCCATCACCGAGACGACGAAACCCTAAAGAGATTGGTTCTAAGGTTTGAATTAGTCGAACAGAGGTGAAATCGAGAGATGAATCTGATGGACTCACCGTCGATTTGATTCGCCGCAGTCCCGCAGTCTTCGGCTTTGGGAAACTAGTTGATCAGTATTCAAACAAGCAGAGATCAATTTCAACGGAAGAAGGAGAAGAGCCACGCCTAGGTTTTATCCCATTTCAACGAGAAATCGTCTCCAATGCCCGTGGAAGAAAATTTTAAAGCTACAATATCCTCGTTATAAGGTGATTTTCTTTTACATTTATTTTTAAATCGAAAAATAAGTAAATTACGAACAAAGAATGGAAAGTGGAAATATTTACAATGAAAACCAGGGTCAAACCCACCCATCCAGCAATCCGTCGGACCTAAATGGGTAAACCGTAAAAAAGTAAACCAACCCTAAAATCAAACGCGATTTCTAATCACTCTCTCGTTTCCCCTCTTTTCCTCTCCTTATTTTCTCTAAGTGAATGTTTAGTTTCTTCTCCTTCTCGATCCCGATCCTCTCCTCATCCTCTCTATCTCATCTCTCTCGCGAAACTAGGAGAACTAAGGGGGAAAACGATCTTGAGGTAAGGTTTCTGGGTTTCTGAATTCGATTTCTGGGCGTTTGTCTCTCGTTCCGTCGTGTATCTTTCGATTTGTCTCGGTTCTCTCGTTTTGCTTTGTATCGATTCATTTCTGGTTTCTGGTCTCATTGGAGACGATTTCTCCATTTCCTAATCCTCTAATTATATCTTTAGGTTTAGGGACGAATGGCAAAGATAAGGTGGACTAAGAAGAGAAGAACGAAACCACTGAAGGATATAACTTCTCCTCCTTTAAAAGAAGCTACTGATGTTTCTCAACCGGAAGCGGAGTCTGTTGAAGATGGAGATGTGAACCGCAACGAAGATGAAGAGAACGAGAAGTCTCACGAGAGCCTTGAGAGCCCCATTGAAGATGCGAACCCAGTTGAAGAGAACCAGAACGAAGAGGTCTCTCCAGGAAACGAAAGTGTAGATGAAGAGAACCAGAATCAAGAGGCTTCCCACAACGAAAGTGAAGATGAAGAGAACGGAAACGAAGAAGCCTCCGAGAACCAAAGTGAAGAGGAAGAGAACTCAGAGGAGGAAGCGGCAAACGTGGATGGAAATGGAAATGTAGTACAAAGAGAGGAAGAGAACTCAGAGGAGGAAGCGGCAAACTTGGATGGAAATGGAGTACAAGGAGAGGCAGAGAACTCAGAGGAGCAAGCGGCAAACTTGGATGGAAATTCCAGAGTAGGAGAGGAAGAGAGGTCAGAAGAAGTAGATGTCGGTAGAGATGGAGGAAGTAGCAGTGAAACCGAAAGCGAGGTGAGAATCTCTATGTTCCTTATTTTCCCGTGTCAATTATGCTAAGGATAACTGGTAGAACTAAGGATAAAATTAAGATAAATGGTAGAACAAAGGATAACTGGTAGAACTGTGGATAACTGGTAGAACTATGGATAACTGGTAGAACTGTGGATAACTGGTAGAACTGTGGATAACTGGTAGAACTGTGGATAACTCGTCTGTTTGTTATAGGAAGAATGACAATGTCTTTGTTTCGGTTTGATGGAGGATGTGTTTGGTGTTTGTTTGTTGTTTGTAGGATTCCGACAATGAGGCGTTAAAACCCTTGGGCATGTACTTCCAACCGTCTGAGTATAGGAAGAAGATCAAGATCTCGACTAGGTGTTTTATTGCTGATGTAATGAAAACCTTTGCCGAATTAGTCCCTCCAATAACTCCGACAGAGAAGAATTGGTTTGTGAATCATCCGCAGTTCAAGCACATATTCCACATGCCACAGGCTGGAAACCACAAGGTAATGGGCATGTGGATGCTCCTTCTCCGAACCACTCGCATTGCAAAGGAAAAAGAGGCATGGTTTGCCGTGAATGGTTGTCCGATCCGCTATGGTATCAGAGAACATGCTTTGATATCTGGATTGAACTGTCGGAACTATCCATTGAACTACAAGGAGGCCGGAGACACGAAGTTTGTGAGGAGATGTTTTGGGAGGGGAATAATAAGATATCAAGACGTGAAAGCTAAAGTTCTTGAGGGAATGGAACCTTCTCGTGATAGGTTGAGGCTGTTGGTGTTGTATTTTCTATCGAGTGTTCTTCTTGGACAGACGAAGAGCGGAAATGAAGCCCCTCCCGTGGATCCATTCTTGCTGAGAGCAGTTGATGATCTGAATTTATGTAGAACTTTCCCTTGGGGTAGACTGTCCTTTGATTACATGATGAAAGAGATTGCACACACTATGGCTCATTTCGATGGGGAGGTGAAAGAAGGTGTGATATGGTCAATTCCTGGTTTCTGTCTTCCAATGGAGGTAAGTCTTATAAGTAATAACTCGAATAGAGACTTCCTGTGTGATATTGAGACTTACTTTGTTTTTTGTACATGTGTAGATGCTAGCATTTGAGGCTATTCCTGTATTGGGTAGTAAATTCAGAGAGGCCGTTGATGACCCAGACCCAACATGTCCAAGGATGTGCCAAACAAAGTTCAAGCAAAGTGAGATGAAGGGATTTCCGCTATGGAAAATAAACAAAGCACTTGGTAATACTCAGGTTAGTTATCCATCCTCAAAATATACAAAGAAACTTTCTTTGAAATTTGAATAAGGCATTGACTCAACATGGTTACTCTGTAGGACATTGATAACGTTTTGGCTGTCAGAGAAGAGGAACGGAGTCTACTAGAGCGGATAACAGAACCAGAGGATAACAGAGATAAGGATGATGCAATTGTCGATAGCTGGATGAAGAGGGTGGCTCGTGGATATGTTGTAAGATTTGTCGATATGTTTGCGGAGGATGTGGCAGCCCGAGAAGGCCCTCCCCCTCAGACAGGTGGAAACGGCATTGAAGCCAATGAATCAGCAGAGAACTCGGTGCAGCTAAAAGAAATATTAGAGGCCGTTAAGAAATTCAGAGAAGATGTTGGAGAGCGGATGGACAGGATTGAGAATAAGGTTGGAGAAGTTGATTTAAGACTCGCAGTGTCAGAGGCTTATATTCACGAGCAGATAGCACTTGGTAAGAGGAGTAATCAGGAGAGGCCTGATAAGGAGGTTGGCTGTAATAAGAGGTCAAAGAAAAAGTGAGAAGGTTATGTCTCCTTTTGGTTTGTTTTAAAAGTAGACTTATGTTATGTTGGTTGCTTTTGGTATGTTTGTTTTTTAGACTTATGTTATCTTTTGAACGAAAACGAAGGTTATGTCTCCTTTTGGTTTGTAAGAAATTTATGTAAAACATTAAATGTTGCATTTTATTTCTCTTTTATTTGCCTTTTTCTTCCTTTTTGTTTTCTTGCTTAGAGTAGTATAAGTAGGTAGGTATTGGAGACATCATTTCTTCCTGATATCTGTCAGTCTCTGTCACTCTCTCTCTTTCTCTTCTCTTATTGCAATAAAGAAACAAGTGGTCCTCTCCTCCTCCCTCCTCGTGACATCAACTCTCTCTCTCATCTCTCCATCAACTCTCTCTCTCTTCTCTCCATCAACTCTCTCTCTTTCTCTTCTCTTATTCTCAGATCTAAAAGTTGTGATGGAAGAGGGTTCGGGATCATCGAGGAGGGTCAATTCTGGTCGGAGACGCTGCTTTTGTCGGTTGCCGGCGACAGTAGTGCAATCGTGGACTGACAAAAACCCAGGGCGTCGATTTTATGGCTGTCCACGATTTAAGGTATGATAATTGTAATTGAGCTTGAGTTTGAGTTTCTTTTGTGGAATATTTATATTTTCGAATTGGACATTGGCAGCCTGGACAGGAGGTAGGCTGCAAATACTTCTGGTTGTATGATGTAGAGGATGGTACAAATTGGCAGAGATTAGCATTGCTTGAAGCTCGTGATGAAATCCGTGAGAAGGATCGAGTTATTAAGCGGTTGAAGCAGACCATTTTACAAATGAGAAGCGATTTGGGCAAGAATGATGAAAATGAAGATGAAATTCTCAGGAAGTTTGAAGAATTCTATGTTTAAGTTTGTTGAAAAAAACCTATGTATGTTTTACTGAGTTTCAATAAGAGATCTCGTTTGAATAACTACTATGTATGTTTTACTGAGAATAACTAGAGAATAACTAGAGAATAACTAGAGAACAACATCACATACCATCATTCCCAGAAGTCTCACACAAGACTTAACACAACATAAGGAAAGAAACAACATAAATCATAAGTCTTACACAAGTCTTAACACAACATAAGGCTCATTAGTTATGGGTAATAAGGTCTTTCAGATGAGCAATCTCCACCGCCATTTTCGCCACCTCGCTCTTAAGGCGGCAAACCTCTTCCTCAACTCCGTTAACCCATGGTTGACGGAAGTGGAGACCATCATTCTGCAAGTTTCACAGAGTTCGACTCAGTTTGACATCTTGAAGTAAGTTAAACAAGCAGAGAAACTGCAAACATTACCTTGTACGCGCTGCACGTGAAGTACCTTCGGCCTGGTAACCAATCCTTATCTGCTGGATTAGTAGAAACCTCGTTAATGATGAATCCACCACATGGGCAGGAAGATGGAATCCCGTGCTGAGCATCGCAAACAAACTGGAGCATGTCATAGTGTTTCTTGTTCTTCTTCATCTCCCTCTTTTCTTGTTTCTCGACCCATGGATCCATTTCTTGTTCGGAATTGAAAGGAAATGAGGAAGATGAGAGAGATGGGATGGAGAAGAGAGAAATGAGTCTGGTGAGAGAGATGAGAGGAGTCGAGATGTATGAGAAAAGGAGAAGTCTACTTTTTACTTTTTCTCACTTTTTCCCCTCGATTTGTGAGTCGGCAAAATTAAGCATTTTAGAAACCCGCCAAAAGTTGAAATTTTTGATAAACCCGCCAAAAGTACAAGTAGTTGTACCCAGGATAGTAGTTGTACAGAAATTACAAATAGTTGTACTTCCGGTGAATTTCAATAATTTTGGTTATACATGTACTTATGTTTTGTTTTCATAGTTTTACGATGATGAAATTGTTCTAATAATCTGATTCTTGGTGTTTCCCGTACTAAATTGTATACATAAAAGAGTTTTACCAAATCGATCTTAGATGGAATACAAGACCTCTAGTGTAGGTGACTACAAAAGTGTATGTTGGGTAGTAAATGTGGCCGCAAAAATATTACAAGAACTCTTTTATGTATACAATTTAGTACGGGAAACACCAAGAATCAGATTATTAGAACAATTCCATCATCGTAAAACTATGAAAACAAAACATAAGTACATGTATAACCAAAATTATTGAAATTCACCGGAAGTACAACTATTTCTAATTTCTGTACAACTACTATCCTGGGTACAACTACTTGTACTTTTGGCGGGTTTATCAAAATGCTAATCTCTGATGCAGAGAAATAATTTCGTTTTTTAATTCGATAGTAATATTACAACAAAAAGTTTTCCATAGTTATATTACAAATCAGAGTTTTCCATAGTGATATTACAAATCAGAGTTTTCCATAGTTGTCCCAATAATACAGAGTGAAACTCATACATTTTGATTTCCAAACAGCAACCACTGCAGGCTTTGTCTTGGACGCCTTTTATTTTGCGTCCTTGGCCGCCGTTCACCAGCAGATGGAAACCTTTTCACTCTCTTTCTACCCCTCTTCTCAACGCGCTTTGGAGCTATGATCTTCATTTCTTTGATGTAATCTGGGACATCCCATTGACTCCTATCAGGAACCACATAAATAGACCTGTAATATGCCAATGCCCACAGCTCTGTCCAATAGTATTTAGAGATCAAATCTTCTAACTGGAAAACAGAGCCACTACCATGACTGCTAGAGTAGAAAATGTAAGCCGCTAGTCCGTGGACACAAGGATACTTTTCAATATCAAAGAACCGGCAACTGCAACTTTTTCCACGTAAATTCACCGAATATGGCTTCCCATCTGATGCGACGACACTGTATTCCAGGTCGAAAGAGTTTATCTCCGAAACAATTAATTTCCTCGCCTCTGACCATGCGTCATGCACATAGTTTTCCACAAGAGGCACTAGTTTCCGCTCAGTGGATCCTCTAACGGTTTCTTTCCTATGGTCATTAAACCAATCAGCTGTTTTTTAACGATCGTATCTAGCAAGGGTATTAAAGAGTACTTCCTCGCATCCCTGAAAACGCTGTTCATCGACTCGACAACGTTGCTTGTGTCGATGTTGTATCTTTCTCCCGGAAACCAACACCTCGCCCACTTTTCTTTCTCACTGCTCTCCTCCAAATACTTGGCAGCTGATGGATATCGAATCTTGAAAGCATCATATTCAGTCTCGAATTCAGGAACTGTGTAAATCCGAGCAATCTCCATAAATTTCCATTGCACAACTTCTTTGTTGACGTTACTTACATGACCTTTCACATTTTGAGCCAAATGCCATATACAATGCGCATGATGAGCCTTCGGAAATACATTAGCTATCGCATTGATGAGGCTTCCATTTCTGTCACTCATAAACACTAACTCCGATGAATCTGGCACAACAGTCTTGAACATCTCGAAAAACCAACTCCAACTGTCCTTATTCTCACCATCTAGCACACCAAAAGCTAAAGGATAGTGGTGCCGATTAGGATCTTGGGCCGTTGCAAAAACAAGTACACCACCATATCCATTTTTCAGAAAAGTAGCATCCACGGTTACAACTTTCCTCATCACTTTAAAACCTTCGATGCTAGCTCCCAGTGCTATGAACAAGTACTTGAATCTGTCAGAATCATCCAATTTCACACTCGTGATTGTCTGATGATTGATCTTCTCTAACATGTACAAATAACAATACAACATCTGATAGCTTTCTTCGGGAGTCCCACGCAAAACGTTTACAGCTTCGTTTCTACCTCGCAAAGCAGTGGAGTATGATATTTTGACACCCAGTTTTGTCCACACAAGAGCCTGGATACTGCTAGGCCGAGGAGTTTCCATTTGCCCTGGATAATCATCACGCAATAGAGATGCAACCAGCTGTGGCGAGCCTCTCCTCTTTGAGTTGCAATTACTCTGACTCCCATGCGAGCATGTATGCATCTTGTTGTACGTTCTAATAGAGAACATTTGAGATTTTTTAATCTTCGCAGCACGTAGTCCCCATTTACATCCTTCCTTAATGCATTTTAGCACTAACCGCTCCTTATCTGATTTCACCACATTAAACCCAAATGTTTTCGTGCATGCGCCTCTATCCACCACT
Organism: Raphanus sativus; assembly: GCF_000801105.2. NCBI lineage: Eukaryota > Viridiplantae > Streptophyta > Magnoliopsida > Brassicales > Brassicaceae > Raphanus > Raphanus sativus. The sequence goes on along the minus strand of NC_079514.1, from coordinate 17,436,005 downwards.
TCTTGCACTGCCTTTTTACTAGCAAACTCTTGTTGTATTTTCAAACCAAGACCGTCTTCCCATTCCTCCATAAACGGGATCTCTTTGCCAACATGTGGAACATCGCCATTTTCATCCCTCCTTTCTGTGTCTTCGCGACCATTATCCACATTACCATCAACATTTTCATCCACATTGCCATCCACATTTTCATCCACATTGCCATCACCATCATCAATTGCATAGACATTTGCCTCCACATTGCCATCAACATTTACGTCTTCATCACCTTTTTCCAACATCTCCTCAATCGCCACAATCCCCCCCTCGGGTTGTTTATCCACTTGATTATTGCCACCATATAAAGTTATGGCTTTATCTCCGATTTCATCTTCATGCCACACCTCATAATTCATACCTAGAGAACTTCGTTTCCCCACTCTTGAAAGCTGCTCTGCTAGTACTGCCATTTTGATCACCTCCACAAACAAAATGCACCTCCGGTTATCTTTATCAAGGGACAAAAGATAACTCAGCAGATCCTCATCATCACAAATGGCGAATTTCTCGTCACTCCCAATCAGCAGTGGAATGTAGCTCAAATTCAACTTCACATTACATTCATTAACCCCGACCTTTTTGCATATGCGTGCTTCTAGCATTGAAAGAGTTATCTCCTCAGCAGCATGCTTGAACACTAAACAATACATCTGACCTTCGCATCTGAAGTGTATGACGACGTTGCTCATTCTAACCTGCCAAAACCATTCAATACAATCCATTATTCATAGAAAAATCACCCCTGGGAATACCAGTTTTATAACAGTTTTACTATGCAACAATTTCGGTTATACTAGTTTTCCTAGTTTTACAGTTATACTAGTTTTCCTAGTTTTACAGTCGTACAGATTTTGAATTTGAAATCTACATTCACTGGCCTACGAATCGAGAGAATCGAACAATGCAACCATTCTCCTACTCAATTCAACTCATTTCCATTCCAATACCAACCTCCAACATCTACATCCATTCAAATCAGCTTTCTCAGCTCATTCAAGAGCTTTGGAACCAAAACCATACCTCTTCTGCGGAAGAATACACCGGCGATGGACAGAGATAAGATTGCCTCTTGCACAGCGTCGAAAGACGACGGAATAACAAGCCTGACTCGCAGCTTTCGAATGGGTGAGCTCTGGAGGAGAGAAGAAGCTCCGACGAGATCTCAGCTCCGACGTCGGGTCTCTCTCGTTTTTCACAAACGCAACGCAAAAGAGTGAGTTGCGTTTTGAGACGTTTTTCTCGTTTTCAATTTCTTTTTTTTTTTATCTGAGGCTAAATTGGTAATTGTCATTCTTTTAATGAATCAGAGGGATACGAAGATTTAAGGGGGATATAAGTGATTTAAAATGTTCATATGAGGGGGATAGAGATGATGTCTCCATTTCAACCCCACACCCACAACAATTAATGGTTTTCGCTTTTAGATTGTAAGACTTCAGAATTTTAAAGTTTTTTCTGTTAAAAAAAATTCAAAATTTGAGAATTTTTTTTTTTTCATCACAAAATTTAATGATCACACTTTTAATGAGTTTTTAGAGCATTTCCAAAATTCCAATGTAATACTCTATTTTTTTCCTCCCAAATAGAGTAAAAATGAAAATAGAGTAAAAATACTCCAACCTTATTCAATTTCTCACTCCATAATAGAATGATGAACAAACAACAATTAGATTACTTTATTTATGGAATAAACACTATTATGGAGTGAGATATGGAATTGAGTTGGAGCAATTCTTACTCCATATTCACTTTTACTCTATTTTGGAAGAAAAAATGGAGTAGGATTAGAGATGCCCTTACATGATTTTAGGTGAATTTGAAAATTTGATATTATTTTTCAAAAAGCACTCTAAAATCTTATTTAAAATAAGAGAAAATCGCATAAAAAACTCTCAAAGTGTCACTTACTAGCACTTTAAACCTTCAAGTTTTTCACTAATATTTTTAACTTTCAAAGTGATTTTTGTATCATAAAAAACCTCCAAAGCAAAAAGTTGATGGGTTCAGCAGCTAATTTTTCAAAAATAATTATTTAATTAATAAAATAAACAAAATAACTAAACAAAAATCCAAAAAATAAATAAAAATCGAAACTCTTAATAAAATTACAAAAATAAAAAATATCACAAAAATTTAGTTTAATTTTAGAAAATTAAATAAATATTTTTTAAAATTAAATAATTTTCTAAACTATTAATAAAATAAAATAACTAAAAATTAATAATCAATAAGATTAAATTTAAATAGAGAAGAACTAAATAAAAATTCACAAATTTTTTAAATGGAAAATAGAAAATTCAAAATTCAAAATTCACTAGTGACGATGATGGTTTCTCACATAATCATTAACAATGACGATAATTGCCATATCTCTAATGATAGTTTCCAACATCATCGTTGAAAATGACAAAAAAAAAACTTTTTCAAACTTTTGAATTTTCATTTTTTTTTTGAAATATATGAATTTTTTTATTTTTCTGTTTTTAATTTGATCTCATTTATTTTTGAATTTAATTTTCTAAATATTACTTATTTTCTCTTTTTCTAATTTTCTGATTTTTATTTAATGTATGATTTTTTATTAAATTTTACGATTTTTGTTTAATTTCTTATTTTTTATTTATTTTTTGATTATTTTACTAATTAAATAATATTTTAAATAATATTATTTAATAAGTAAAATAAAAAAATAAAAAAAAAATCAGAAAATTAAACAAAAATTTTAAAATTTAATAAAAACTCATAAATTAAATAAAAATCAGAAACCATTATTGTCACTAGTGATATATTTGAAATTGTTATTGTCATGATGATATGATATATTTTTTGAAAAAAATATTATAAATAAAAAAAAAGTATTTTGAATTTTGAATTTTTTAATCTTATTTCTTATTAAAATTTTAGTTATTTGTATTTTTAAAATTTTTTAGAAAATTATTTAATTTTCTAAAATTTTAATGTAATTTTTTATTATGTTTTCATTTTTGTGAATTTTATTAAAAGTTTCAATTTTTATTTATTATTTGAATTTATTTATTTTGTTTATTTTATTAATTAAATAATTATTTTTGAAAAATTATCAGCTGAACAGGTCAATTTTTGCTTTGAAAGTTTTTTATGATAAAAAAGTCATTTTGAAGGTTAAAAATGTTAGTGAAAAAACTTCAAGGTTTAAAGTGTTAATAAGTGACGCTTTGAAGGTTTTTTATGCGATTTTCCCTTTAAAATAATGAGAACTGTATTTTTATTTATTTGTAAGTATTAAACTCTATCTAAACACTTTAGAAATACATGAACAACTATAAAAGCTACAACTACTTTTTTTAATAATAGTAGATTTCAATATATTTTATAAAATGACAAGTTTAATAGTACTTAATTTTCATTTTAGTATATATCATTTTTTTTAATTTTTAGTTGAATTACCGTTACGTGTTTATGATGAATAATCATATAGTGATAAAATAATGTTTTAGTCGTGGAATAGATACCATTTTAAATTGTGTTATAAAAGTTGGGAAAAAAAACTTAAGATAATTTATAATATTCGTGTTTACAATAGAAAAGAAAAAATGATTTAATATTTGGGAGAAATGGTAAAATGTGAAATTTCAGATGTTTGAAAATAATTTTTAAAAATTAGTTTTAGTTGAAATTAGGCTTATGCTTAGTCGAGAAAAGTTGTAACAAATTTGGACTATCGTTTTAAGATAGAAACCAATTAACGATCCCGTTTTAGCCATTTTCTTAATCATTTAGTCATCAAAACATGTAAAAATAAGAGCAATCAACTACCAATTATGACTTATTCGTTGTAGATGTTAAACTTAACTCCAACATATTTTAAATGTGTAATATTTTGAGTGATTCATTAATGATTTATAGTTCTTTCTTATAATCAATATCAATGGATTTTAAAATAGATAAGATTTTAAAAAAATACTTTTATTTATCAATTCAAATATGTTAGAGTTTAGAATGATTCACTATTGATTTTAGGATGATTTAAAATTAAAATTTATTGATTCTAGTCTCGTGAAAATACTATGAAAATAAAAACTCAAATATATCAAAAGCAAAAAAAAAAAAGAAACCAAAAACAAAGAAAGAAAAAACACATAAAAGTTCAATAAAAATCTATCTTATTAAAGTAGAAGTACTTTTTAATTTTGTTTGGCAACATGAATTGTAGAGTTAAAAAAAATGTTGTTTGGACACAAAAATAGCATTTATCTTGGGTTGGTCTTTTTCTTTTTAACATTGTTACTACAGAATTGGACCATATTATTTAATTTACTATTATAATCTATTTTGATAACTAAATTATTTATTGGGTCATTGTAATTATTGGTTGTTTATTATAATAATTAATATTTATAGTTTTTATATAATATAAAGGTAAAAATATATTTTTCACAAACTAGATTTTGTTCTTCATTAATACAATAGATATGTCAATAGTAATTTAAAAATTATATGGTTACAATATCAAATAAACAATGCAAAAAGTATATATACTAACATCAGTATTTTTCGTGTTATAAGTACATTAAATACAATAACAATCATATGATAGCAAATAACGTAAACCATACTTTATAAAATCCAATAATTTTCAATTTGGTATAAGTTGGTAATATTTTTAAAAGTTAAAATAAACACACATCCAGTCCGACGGGTCAAGATCTAGTACTTCCTTATTCCATGATATTTTGAATCCACCCCTACCTTTCTTCCACTGACATTTTAACAAAAGCTTCTTGGATTCCGAGATGATGAATCTGCGTAAGTGCTTTGAAACGAATACAGTAATTTTATTAGATACGATAGAAACATTTTATTCAAAAGTAAAAAAAAAAGTCATGACGTCATTATCAACCACAAATTAACATCACAACCGTAAAGTAGAAAACCAAACGGAACTACAAGCAAACTCTTAACTAAAGATTTATTGGATCAACAAGCAAAGCAGTGAGATAATCCTTTAGTTTTCCTTCACGGTTATTGTAGACATCATCCGACGTATAGAGAATATTCACCATGCGTCCAAAATTAACGACTTGCATAAGAACGGGACGTGAAATGTTGGTTGTCTTTAAGCACTCTTCGTTTACAGTCTTGTCGATATCTCCAATCATCTTATGAAATTCCCTACTTGCCTCTTTTTTCGTGATTCCATGTTGTTTCATGTAATAGTTAAGTGCATTTGCAGTGTACCCTTTATTCATATCCTCCTGACAATACAACGAGCCATTTAGATAACAAAAAGAAATCATCGATTAACCTAAACCTATCTAATTATAATGTGTACCTCAAAATCCGTAATATCATCCAAGAGACGTGTCTTCCTTGCTAGATATCGGACAGACTTTGGCCTAGATAGTAGCCACTCAAAATCTTCTTTCTTACCGATCTCTCCAAGTCCCATAATAGAACATGCTATGGTTGCATACGAACCAGCCTCAGCCCCACCAGCCTCTACATACTCATCAAATTTAGGGATTTGACCTGCTCTTGCCCACTTGATAAGGTCAAGGTTTGTTCTAGCGACTATCTTGAACTGCTTACACCGAAGTTTTAAACATCATACACAACTTTATTACTAACCAATGAATGTAAACTTGGTCATTTACAATTAACTAAGGTGTTGTAAGTAATTAATCACCTCTTCTTTCATCTTCTCCAGCGCAAATGATCTTCCTTGTGACTTAAGTATTTCTTCAAAGTCTTTGTAAACAGACATCACAAATTTGAAGGCAGTCTTCATGTGACCTTGAAGATTTTCCGTATACTCGGGATCCCATCTGTTCAAATAACAATTCACTATGGTTGTCAGTGTTTTCTGATGGAAACCAAGTAGATGTTTCTTAGGTGTATATATATATAGATACCTTTCCAAACAGTTAACCACGCTTTCAACTTCAGGAATTGAACCATAAGTATCGCAAGCATCGTCTAAAAAGGTGAACAATAAGAAAAACTTGGCCGACATAATTCTCCCAAGTGAAAATTGTGGCTCAAAATACATCATCGATCCCACAAACCAACTCTCGAAGGTTCTTTCTCTGAAGCCAGGTGGGAGGTTCTTTGTATGGTCTAGTTCCCTCCACCACCTGCAAAATAACATAAAAAAAAATTAAATACATTTACTTAAAAAAAGTCTTAGCTAGCTCTCTCAGAAGAAAAGTTATCCATTCACACACGTGGTGATAATTTTTAATTCTTGAATGTAGTGAAGCTGCAAGAACTTGAAATTGAGCTTGGCTAGCTTGAGTAGTATCTCATCGTGGTCCTCTTCTTGTTCATAGAACGAAAGATACTCTCTTGCAACCAGAACTTGGATTTTCTGATGCTGAGGTATGTAAAGAGCATTTTGTATATGCTTTAAAAAATGTGGTGGGTTGGCTCTGCTATCTGTAGCTAGTGACTCCAAATAGTCCAATGTAAAGCTCAACGCTTCATCCAATATATAATCTGTCGTTGTCCTGAAGTGCACTGCTTCGTAGAAGCTTAGCATACCCTTGACATCTTCTACTAAACTTTCTTTAAATTTACCATCGTTTCTTTTGAATCTATAGAAAACATCTACATGGAAAAGTATATATTATTTAATATATAACGTACACATACGTAACTCATTTAAGATATTACTTACCAGTTTTTGTCAAAAAAGAAAGAGAAGATATTACTTACCAGACAACATATTATGACCATATGTTCTAAAAATGCGAAACATGATGGAGACCGTGTACAGATCATTTTCATCTTTGATAAGTTCATCTATCTTCTGGAATGCATATTTTAGGGTCTCTACAATCTCCTTCTCAAAAATATAAGCTAGACCAATACTGTCCAGAACATGAATCGAAAGAATGTTCCTCTTCAGTGCGTCTTTGTCTCTGGAAGAAAACGTGAATATGTTTTTTCTCACTTTAGGCTTTAGTACTTCCATTTCTCTTGCAAGCACATCAAAATCCTGAAAGTTAATACAAGTCAAAGATATATCACTTAAGGAATAATCCATGCATGTATTTAAGGAATAATCCATGCATGTATGTATGTGCGTTTAAAGATAAAAAAAAATGTATATGCTTTTGTCCGAGTATATATAAATGGACTAACTGAATCAGCGATGGAGATATTGAGAAAGTGATCACCCCATTGAGAAGGTATCAATTTTGAAAAATTTAAGTAGATTTTCTGATCACTCTTTACTACTTCCATAGAGAGAGAGAGAGAGAGAGAGAGAGAGAGAGAGAGAGAGAGAGAGAGAGAGAGAGAGAGAGAGAGAGAGAGAGAGAGAGAGAGAGAGAGAGAGAGAGAGAGAGAGAGAGAGAGAGAGAGAGAGAGAGAGAGAGAGAGAGAGAGAGAGAGAGCTCAGGGTGGTGCAGAAGTTTTCAGAGGGTAGACATGCATATTATATAGACTCGGTAATAATCCGTGTTCTACTTGGAGCGAAATATTTATATAATATTTTTAAAATAAATAAATTTTCTTTTCCTATTCAATAATATATAACAAAATATATATAAAATATATTTTATTGATTTGATCAAAATAAAATTGTAAAAGATATTTGATTTTTTTCAATTCAAGTATGATACATGTTTTGATCAAATCAATCAAATATAATTTATATATAGTGTTTTTATATATTTGATAAAAATCACTTATGAAAATATACTATTTGTATTATATAGTTTACTTGGAGTACTACCCATTCAAAAAAGTATATGTAAATATACAGGAACTAAATGATTTAAATTATTCAGCCTTAAAAATGATTTAAATTATAAACTAGATGTCATTTATACGGTTTAGTTGGAATATTGGCCAATTTTTAAACAACACATCTATGGAATATGGAGTATACGACCATGCATAGTTTCCAAGAAGTAATAACGTAATTTTAGCGAAGGATTAATGGCATCGAAAATATTGCTAAATTTAGTAAGTAATAATTGAACGTTCGTACTAATTCAATTGATAGTCTTATATGGCAACTCAATACGTATAACCACTAATTTAATCTACTTTATACGATTAAAATCAGATTCTATTTACGTTTTAAGTTTGGCGAGTTTCAGTAACTTCATTGCTGTTGCCGAGCCAATTATATGCTGATGGCCTCTCTAATCTATTAAAAAAGAGGAGTAAAAAAATTAGATTATCTCTTATTTTTCCAATATATTTATATTTTTATGCCACTGATATATTAAATGAAACTATATTTCATTTATCCAAAATTAAATTCATACTTACCAAACAAAAACAATCGACATCAACCTCATGATATATACTTTCGCTTTTATAGCTCTGTTACTTAATACCTACCTCACATCTTATATTGGAACTTAAAAAAGACAAATTAAAAAGTTTATAGAAATCATTTTCTCAGCTGTCAAGAGAGGAAAACAAATATTTTTTATAGTTTCAAACCGATGATCGAATGCTTTTCCAAATCCGATATCGGCTTGTTTATTTTTTTTTGTTTCTTTTTTTTATATGTTTTGTTTCCGGTCGCTATTTTATTGTCAATTTATTTTAAATCTAGCAAGTTTTTATTGTTATTTTGTATGCTTATCCAATTGGTTTGGAAAGATACAATTTTCAGTTCAGTTGAACTATTTAGAAAAGGTTATTGACAGATCTACTGCGGATGGTGGCGACGGGTCTTACCGACTTTAATCGTTGATGGTTCTTCATTCGATGGTGATAGAGTTCTTACTGTAAATTATGGTTACTTCAAAAGGTAGCATGAAGTTCTATGGAATGGTAATCTCTTTGACTCCGTTGATAGAGCAAAATAGAGTCTTATCTTATTTCGGTGGCTTCTACTAGAGTAATAAAAAGAGAATGTCAATCGTTTTCAACTCACTCTGAAGTGTGGTACTTTTGGATTAATATGAAGATTATCTCTTTTAAGACACATCTATTCCAGAAGCAAATATGAAACTTTTATATGAAAAATCTTTAGTCATCCATACGCAAAATAGATGTGTTAGTATATTTCGGATTCCTACTGGTGTATTACTTTTCTATGTTGTTTTTGTTAGTTTTTATTGTTTAGAACTCTTTGTCTTAAAGGCTTAATAATACAATCTAGCGACAAAAAAAATCATTATCTCTGTCATTTTTATACAAAACAAAATCAAGGTATACATGAAAACGTCAATGTTCATACTTAAATATTAGGTTTTCGTTAAAATCATTTTTTGTCAACTTTCGTCAAAATAATACATTACCGATCAATCAACAAAATAATGGAAATTATAATTTATACAATCCTTAAAAATATACCTCTTTTTTAGTTCCTCATCTTTAATAATATAGATTTCCAAATATAATCAAAATATCTTTCAAAATAAACAACTACTATTAAAAAGGATGTTTTAAATCTTCATCTTTTTTCCATATCAATAGGAGTTGGTGTAACAAACATATTTGGAAACCAAAATATACATAATCCAAAATCCTCTAAGGGGGGGTTATTGGGAGATAAATTTGTATAGAGTTTGTGAATTTTAAGAGTTAATAGATTTTAAAAATTATGTGTATTGTGAAAGTTGTATATACATTGACTTATCAAATTTGATAATAATTTCTTTAGATTGATGCAGATTTTCATCAATTAGGCTTACCAAAAGAGTTTTTATTAAATAGGCAAACTTGCCTTATAGATATACAAAGAGTAATAAAGAAACAATGAAAATAATGTTTTAAAAATAATTTTGAATTATATGTTTTAAATTCGAACTTATTATAAAAGAAATTAGATTTTTCATTTTTTAAAGAAAATTATTTTTAAAATGTGAAAATAAATTTTCAAACTATTTTCAATTTTTTTAATTTTTAATATTTAGAAATATAATTATATATTCAAAAATGATAAAACAATATAATAATAATTATATATTCAATAATTCTACATATATATTTAAAGTATCTGAAAATTCAAGAAATACTTGAAAACCTAAATAAATATCCGAAAAATTAAAATACCAAAACCCCAAAATTATACTTGAAATCTGACCGAAATTTTTTTAAAAAAACATCCAAAATTTTATCTAAGTACCCTAAATATATTTTAAAATTTTGAAATTTTACTCACCGGAAACTATGCCAAAAAGCGAACCCAAAACTTAAAAAATTATTTATAATAGCAAAAACATATTCGAAATACCCAAATATACCTAATATACACAAGACATTTTAAGTACTTTAAGTACATGATCGGGTCTCAGGTAAGACCTGATCCGCGGGTCCAAAAAATACCAAATAGGTGTTTAACCATGGATCCGGATCTGAACCAAACCTGTATTTTCAAGTTGATTTTGGTTTGGTTTTCTGGGTCCGGATATTATGTGAGGCATAAAAGATTACATAAAATTAAGTGTACATACAAAAAATCTTAAATAAATTAGTTCATAAATTATACAGTTTTAAACATATTCACTTTTTATAAAATACGACTTTATAATATAATAATATATAAAAATTTCAGAATATTAATATATAGTAAATTTGGGTCAAATTTTAAATATAATATTTGAAGCAAAAACTTAAAACTAAAATTTGGGTCAAATATATACTATATTTAAAACTAAAATTTATAAATATTATATATTTCATATTTTTACCAATATTTAATATAAATTTGATTTAATAAAGCATAAAATTAAGAGAAAAAATATATTTTTATTTTAAATTATATTTAAGAATATATATGTGTATATATTTAAAATAATAATCTTAGATAAATTTTATAGTTATAAAAAACTAAAGCTGAAAATTGTTTTATAAAATTTGTAGATATCTAAAAGAAACTAATGATATTACAATAAAAATTATATTTTAAAAAAGACTTGTAGAAATTTTTGAAAATTTTCATAATAATAATTGTATAATTATAAAATAAAATTGAATAATTCGAATCTTACAATGTCATATTTAGATAAATTTATTTTAATGATGATTATGAGTTATTACCATATTCTAAAAAACTACCTAAAATATAAATCAATATTAAATGTAATGATTGAGTTATTTTCATATCTATATATAAACTAATATAATTTTAAAAAATTCAAAGTGAATATTAATATTCTGAATTTTGCTTCAAACCAATATCTAGTTAGAAACTATCTTATATAATTGATAATTTTTTTTTAAAAATCTTAATCGAAATTTTTATATTTTACAAATTTATAGTAGTTGCATAAATAAATTTTTCTTCAAAAAAATTACTGTTGAATCATATTTCAAAATTTTTAACTATACTAACTCATACTTCTCTCTTTCTTCATATTTTAATTTCAAAAAATTGTTTTCTATGTATCTTACTTAGATACATAACTCTCTTTATATATATTTCAAACAAAAACTAAAAATGAGTTAAATACATGCCCGGTTGCGTGGATCAAGGTCTAGTTAGTCTCTATAATACATGTACTCTAATATAAAAGGCTTTAATATATATACATGGTGCATGAAAACACTTAGTATATATATATATATACTATATTTAAAACTAAAATTTATAAATATTATATATTTTATATTTTTACCAATATTTAATATAAATTTGATTTAATAAAGCATAAAATTAAGAGAAAAATATATATTTTTATTTTAAATTATATTTAAGAATATATATATGTATATATTTAAAATAATAATCTTAGATAAATTTTATAGTTATAAAAAACTAAAGCTGAAAATCTTTTTATAAAATTTGTAGATATCTAAGAGAAACTAATGATATTACAATAAAAATATATTTTTAAAAAACCTTGTAGAAATTTTTGAAAATTTTCATAATAATAATTGTATAATTATAAAAATAAAATTGAATAATTCGAATCTTACAATGTCATATTTAGATAAATTTATTTTAAAGATGATTATGAGTTATTACTATATTCTAAAAAACTACCTAAAATATAAATCAATATTAAATGTAATGATTGAGTTATTTTCATATCTATATATAAAGTTTACCAAAAATATATATCAATATTAAGTGTAATTGTCTATGTCATATTTAATCATAAGCCTTGTCATCAATTTTAGTAGTTATATTACATTTTTGTAAAATTGATTGTATAAAAGGCATGTGACAAATAACTTCTCAAATAATGTCTAGAAAATGAAATATTTAATAATAAGTTATGTTATCAATTTTAGTAGTGATATCATATTTTTTATAAAATTGATTGTAGAAAGGACGTGTGGCAAACCACTACAAAAATAATGTTATGATTTTCTTTTATCAATTTCTGATCTAAAAAACCTTTAACATATCTATGATTTTATGCATGTATAATTAAATTTCTATTAACTGAAAAATCAACAATGTAAAGCTAAAACTTTTACGTAAGATTACAACTATGTAAGATATATATTTTTTAAGTATTCAATATGTGCCGGGCACGGACCACTACCCAGTAGTTATAGATATATTCTTAATAAATTAAACCTTATATCTAGTTGTTCATTATTATACTTTTCTGTACTAATTTTATTAATGCTGCCAACATGTATCCATGACTCGTGTAATTGATTCATTAATAGTTGATAAATGGTTGTTTAATTAATTAATTTTATTAATGCTGCCAACATGTATCCATGACCATGTATTTAAAACTTTATTGTCATGTTTGTTATATAAAAATATTATAAATATATTAAACAATATTAAAAACTAGGTTCCGATTAATCTCCCTTAATCCCCGATTTTTTGGTAACTTGTTAGGCCTGGTATTGCCGTCCGACTAGCGCCTATCGTAGTTTCGAACATTGGTAAATCGTCTAGTATATAGATTCGGACGGTAAAAATATTGTATTTTTGTCCATGGTCAAATGTTGCCAGTGGGTGGCCTTTTCCATATTAGTAATATTAATTTGTTGTTTCCATATCAATATCAAGTCAGATAAGACTACCCTCAATATTGACTACACTTTTGAAGATTATAATCTAAAGTTCTTGCCAATCAGCAGTCCAATTCTTTTATAGATGTATCAAAGTCATTTTCGACTATCAATTGTTCATTCAAACAATCGTCATCGGACAAAAGTGGAATTTCTTTTTAAGTTTCTTCATTTCGCTGAGCATAATTCACCTTTCGAGAATTTTATCTTTAGTTGTTTATAATGTTTTTAGTTTTATTTTACCGTTGAACATGTTTTCAAAATTTTCTGATTCAGTTATAAACTTTTATACTTTTTGAATTTTTAATATAAGTTTGGTGTTTAAAAAAAAAGAAGTAATTGTCAAAAACATCATTTTAGGAAGAAAGAAGAATGAAAAAAATTCACCCAGACAAAAATTCTCGGTTTGACCAAAGAAATAAAGTTGAAAACATATTATCTTTTTAATGTGCTACACTTTCTTGTCGTTAGTGATGTAGTGTTCTAAAAAGCGGTGTAGGCGGCGCTTAGGCGATAGGCGTTATAAGACCATGGCGATTACTCTTTAAACCGTCTACATAATTACAATATTGTAATAATAAATAATAAATAATTTATTGTTCATAAATTTAATAATTAATATATTGTAATATATATTCTTATGATAATAATTTTTATCATATATAAATAATAGATTTTACTTTTATTAAGTATAAAACATTACATATATTTAATATAATGCTATAATTTATAAACGCCTAAACCGCTTAACTAATAATCTAGACGTCCGCTTAGTTGTTCTAAGCGTTAGGCGTTAGGTCGCCGCCCGCTTAACGCCTAGCGCTTTCTTGAACACTGATGTAGCAAATAAGTTACCATCTCTGATATTTTTCTCATTTGGCACTTCATTGCCTTTTGGGATTACCATCGATCTTTTGGAAAGATTGTAGACGGGAGTAAAAGTCAGAGAACCGATGGCTATGACAAATCCACAAGGTTGAAAAGTAGGTCTCATTTCATATTCATTTGGATAACTGGAAAGCTTTTGAATATTATTCCCAAAATTTATGAAGAACATATATTCTTATTATTTGTGGCATTTACAAAGAAATCATGGCTGAATTTTCAGCATAATAGTTCAAATTTTTAATTAAATGTAGAGTTTTCTATTTTGTTTGAAAGTTTCTAAATTTTGATCAAAGACCCCATTAGAACCTTTATATCTCTATAATATTATTTGAAATGTCAGTTTTTACATGTCGTCCTTACGTTAATTTTTATGGTTAATTACTAAGATATCTTTAATAAATTAAAATAGTAAATTTCATTTAAAAGTTTTCCAAATAAAATATATAATAAAAAGGAAACATTTATAAAGTTTAAAAAATGAATTTAAAAACGAAAATATAAGTATATATAATATAATTTCATTAAAAAGAAAGTTCACAAAATAGTAATATTCCATTTAAAACATATTTTAAAATAACATGAAATATGCTTTTGAAGTAATAAAATACTTTCTTTGTATTTGTATTTTCTTAGATGAAAATATAGATTTGTATTTTCTTAGATGAGAAAATATAAATGTGATCACTAAAAAGTTTACACAAATAATCTTGACATTAAAAAAAAATATTATTTCTTTTAACACAATTTTAAAAATACAAAAAGATATTTTTCCAAAGTAATAGAATTATATATATATATATATAATTTATTCAATTATTGCATAAATAATTATTAAAATATTTTGATTTATTAATATATAGTTTTAATTTTATGTTTTTATGCTTGTGGAACTTAATATAACCATAATAAAAATACCCAAGAAAATATGAATTATCATTTGTAAAATTATTTAAAATATATTTTAGTTTATCATTCAATAAATATAAGACATAAAATACTTAGAATTTATAAAAAAATTGATTATTATAAATATTTAAATGTGGTCACGAGCTTCTTAAAATTTACCAGTTACTTATGTATGTAATAACTTCCTATTGAGCATAGCTTTATTTTTCTAATATATTTTTAAAAACGAACATATAATTTGATAAATATTATGAAAATACTTGACATCTAAATTTTATATTTAACTACAATAATAATATATAATTTTAGAATAAAAAAATATTTATTTATAAATATAATTTATAGGATGATTCAAGATATATTAATAAATGAAAATAAAATATTAACTGATGGTTACAATTTAGTTATTTTTTTAAATTTTATATATATGCATGAGACTTCAAAATATTATCGTTATATTAATTTATGTAATTTGGAATCAGATACTTTAGTTTATTGTTTTATTTTATTCTAAGCAATATATATCAAATTATACATAATCTTACTAAAATATATTTACATATATAAGACAACAACCAAATTAAATGCAAATAAGAAAACTAATAATTTTTTTTTATTATTTAGAAAAAGAAAATTGTAGTTGAATTCAGAGAAATAGATGCAATCTAATATTTCCAAATGATAACTAAATCGACAATAAAAACAACAAACCGACTAGAGATAAGTGACATATCTAAAATCATATTTCTAAATAAAGTAATATAATATTATTAAAATAATTTAAACATTATTTATTAATTAATTTAAAATTATAAGCAAATGTTAATCACTTATTATAGTATATTTATTTTATAACTATTTATATCCGTGCATGAGCACGGGAAAATCAACTGGTATCTAAATATTTGCTTATTAACATTTTGGTGTAGTTTGGCAGTTTAAGATATTTTTGAGGTCAAATCTTCAGCTTGTATATTAGCAAATGGGATAAATGCAGTCATGTGCCAAAATTTAATAAACAGAGCGGTTGGTGCATATCAGGGTATGAAGCCATGTCGTCTTCTCCTATGTGATTTGGAAACACTAATTATAAGTATTACTTTGAATGGTCAAAAAAAAAGTTCTAGCCCAAAGGTTACCCGTTTTTTAGATGCAAATGTACGCCGCCTCATGGATGTCATAATTGATGATGAGGTACACAATTTTTTAGAATAATTAAGTTGAACTATTGTTTAGTTGTCCTAAATTGACTTGGGATGTGATTATGTGGTATATTAATGAATTAAGGAATACTAGACCTTGACCCGCCCGACCGGGCGGATATTATTTTATGTTTTTAGGTTTTTATTTATACAAAATGATATATTTGTAATATTTAGACATAAATTTAGATTGGAAATTAATATTTATAGTTATAATAAAAATTAAGATTAAATGTTTAACAAAATATTTTGATATAAATTTTAAATTTTCTAATTAAAATAATATAGAGGTTTGTCATAATTTTTTCCAATTCTAAAATCTTAACATTTTTTAAAAAAAAATATAAATGAATAAAATATAATCTTGCGCTGTTGTTGTTTATTTCTATAGCTTGACCCGTGGCCGTATAAATATTTGTTTTCACTAAATTTTTTCTTTGTATATATATATATATATATATGTATCTGTAAATTATATGTATTACATTATTGTTAATATAACATTTTAAAACAACAATTTATTTATTACTTAGATATGAAAAAAATGTAAAGATAATTTATTATTCACCAAATTTTAGAAGTTAGCGTAATTATAGGATAAGTTTCTGTGTTTTATAGGTATATTAAATATTTGAGAGTGATTATAGGTTAGAACTTATTGTCAGCAAAGATATTCTGTTTAGATATTGAATTTATTTTGGCTAAAGAAAAAAAATTAATAATCATCTATTGTTATAGGTGATTTATCTCTATCATTGATTAAGTCATTAAAAATAAAATAAATAACTTCATTCTCTGTGAAGATGTTGTTTCCGATTTTTAAGGAAAAATCAAAGTGAGAAAACATGCATTTAATAATCTGAAAAGACAAGATTTTTTTTAAGAATGTTAATTAATAGGTTCAGTGGCATGGAAGTGTAATTAACATTGAAAACTCATGGACATTTCCTATGTGTACTTCTCTTTTAATAATAGAGATTAGCAATCGCCTTTAACTATACGATGTAGTAACATGGAACTAAGTACGGTTTAAAACATTAAGAATAAAACAATAACGAAGATTGCTTAACGATTAACAACATTTTCCATTGAATCTTTATAGCATCCCCATCAGTGAACCCTATGGAGAGGTTCGCAAAAAAATATTTTTTTTTTACTGTTTGATTTAAAAAAAAAAAAATAATTGAATCAACTGCGGGCCGCTATATATCTTGGGACCCGCAAAATAATGATAATACAGGTTCGGTGGAAAAAACTCGCGGAGAAGAGGTTTATAAAAGTTGGCTTATTTTAATATTTTTTTTTTGGGAATTGAGTGAACCCCACTTAACATACCCCAATGGGGATGCTCTTACCCTAACTCGTCAATATAGGATGGAAGTTCTCTATACGATAGATTGCGTCTTCCACTATACAATGGAAAATTCAAGGCTTATCTCTTAACTTTGCTTGTAGAACCTGTACATTTTTAAGAGTTTTGTGAACTGGAAAATATATTTTTATTCTTTTGAAGGATTTTGGCTGCTACAGAGAGTTCTACCAATTTTTTACACTTCATAAAATCGCTAGATGACATAGTTTGAAGCCACAACCAATATACGGTCTCTTTCTAAAAATGTAACTAGTTTATCTATATATCTATTATATTAAAACAGAAGTCATGACTTTTTTCATGTGTGATTATTTTTAATGAACCATCATCTAGAAAATTTATCAAATTTTACATAATTTAACTATCATATCTTTATTTAAAATAAAAATAAATATTGTTTAAGAAAATTTTAGGAAAATCTTTTCAGAATTTTCAAAATTTACTTCCGAAAATGATTTAGTTTAAAATTAAATTATCATAGAATATAATTAGAGTTTCAAATTATTTTTTTATTTATGAACGAAAATTAAATATTTTAGTGATTATAAAAATTTAAATTGATTAGTTTAAAAAAAAACTTTTAACCAAGATCTTTAAAAGATTTTGTTAGAAAAAAATTTCATTTCTATTTCAAATAAAACAATCTTATCCAACTACAATATATAATAGTTTCTCTTTTAAAATTTTTCTTTTGTAATTTTCTAAAAAACATTGTTGTTTTAACGGTATTTCAAAATATTTTTTCTTTGTTATGCAGATCCAATTTAATTTAAATTCCATATACATTTCAAATTTAGAAATAAAACCAAATTATTTATAATGATACTGTTAGCTAATATTTTCAAAAAAGTTTTTACAAAATTTATAAAATTTATTGTAATAACATTATAAGCCGTAAAATATAGGCCTTTAGATTTATATAATATAGATAAATTACATTAATTTAGTGATATTTGTTATATGAACTAAAATTTTATAGTATATAAAAAGAAAAAACCCGTACGGTTGTGCATGTCGAGATCTAGTTTAATTTATTTAAGAGTTATGACTAGTATATACCCGATGCTACGCACCGATTAATTTACCGTTCTAAAATGCTTTGACTTTATCATAATTCTCAACTAAAGTAAATTATTATTTTGATCAATTAACTTTATTCAATGATTTTGTACAGAATAACAAATACTTAATTTTAACAAATTTAGATGTAATGAATCTAAGTTATTAAATTTATAGTTTAAAATAACAATTTATAAGTCTGCAGTAAACAAATATGATTTCTAAACTGATCAATACACGATTTTATGCTATATTGTTGCTCGGCTTTTGCAGAAAAAGTTATGAACTCATTGAGTTAAAAAAAAGGTACCATGAATACCTTGAGCAAAATCCTAAAATTCTCAGAATTTCTCCCCCTAGCACCAATCCAAATGTTGCTTTGAGAAAGGTTCAAGGATGACTGCATTCCGCTGTTATATATAAAAAAATATCAATCATGAACTTTTAAATAGTTATCCAGGTGATGAATGATAAAAAATTTGAATTGGTATAGACAAAAGAAATTAGATATGAAAGAGAAAAAAACAGTTTGAAATTAGAGATCGAAATGTTTTTTTTAGTTGATTATTTTTAATTTTTTGCAAAGTGTTTTTTTTTGGACAATTGCAAAGTATTTTCTATTTGTCAAAATTTAATATACAGGGGATTTATCTCATCGTGAACTGCTTTTAAGGTCATTATTGATGACTCTTTTGGAGTTCATCTCAATGATGGCTCTAATTATTCTTTTATACTCCTTTATCTGACTTGCTCTTGTGAACTTTATTTGTTTTTCTAGTATATTGACGCCTCTGATTTTTTTGATACCGTACGTACTGAAGAAGTTTGCTTACTGTTTAGATCTGGAAACCTGTTTTTTCAAAAAAATCAAGTTTGTGCGTCGTCTCAGATGAAATGACAATCGAACTCTACTTATTGTGTACTCTAATGAAACACACGATTAGCTATGCATATTTACTATCACAGTACAAGTCCATTGCACTAGAATGTGCAATACATATTGATAAAAAATACACTTCTTTTTTATCCACATCAAATTCTTTAGTCCAACAACATAATTTCGTACTTTGTTTCTTTTAAAGAACAAAAATGGAGAGAACCCTTAATCACTACTGAAACAAAAGAAACCAAGTAGTCAAGTAGATAAGTAAGTGATAGTAGAAGGAAGATTCCTCTGAGTCCTTGATAACGATTCGAGCTTGTAACGGATGGTTTGACAAATTTCCAAACCTCTGAAGAGAATACACAATCAAAGAATAAATGATAAATGATACGAATCCTTTTTATTACATTCCAAGATTTATTTCAAGTACTCAGGTTGAAAAGGTCAAGATTAACTGAGACTATTCAAGGAAATGCAATTACAATTTCAACAAAGTTAAACTCAGAGTCAGAACAAGTGAAGTTTAATTTGTAAGTTACATGAGCAAGAAAGCATATTTCTTTAATTTATTTAGAGAAGCAACAAAACAGAAAGAAGCAACTTTGACTTCAAACAGCTGCTTCAGATACAGAATAGATCATCCTTAGGACAGAGATGGAATCACCAACTTTGATCGTCTTGTTGCCTTTGCCTTGGTTGTTGGTTATGTTCCAATTCCAAACCATATCCTTACCAAAGAAAACCTGTCACAAACCGGTTTAGCATCCACACTAGGTACATCAAGAATACTTGGAATCATTTAATACGTTTCAAATATATATAACCTTTCCATGCGGTTTCTTGTGTGGCATTAAGACTTTGTCTGATCTGAAAGAAGAAAACAGTTATAAGAACCCTTCAAGTTAAAGAATCTGGGAGTATTTAACATTTACACATTATAATATTCAACTTGCAGCGGCTACATAGCCTAACTCCTTGGAAGGCTAAATCATTTATCTTGATTTCATCCCAAAGATCTTCCCCAAAAGGATCACAATTATCGACGAGAATGCTACAAGAGAAACAATAAAAAAATTAAGACAATGAAGAAAAAACCATCATATTGTTTGAAGATATGAAGAACTTGAGATTGAATAATAGTTTTTTATTTGGGTCGAAAACGGTTAATAGGCACCGGTTCTGTAAGAATTGTATTCAGCTTGTCCAAAGAAGCCTAATAACAAATAACAAAAGAGGAGGAAGATCAAATGCATATTTATAGCTTACAGATATTGGAACTGTTGATGTTGGCTCACCTGTGAGGAAACCATGAAACGGAAATGTATTAGCAAATGTGGTAGTGTAACCAGCTGCACACTCAGGAGGTGAAGGTCTAGTTTCAGTATCTGTATCAAAATTATTTAAAAATAGTTAATCAAACTCTATGCATAAAACCATTTAGCAGCTTCTCCTTCATCAAAGGCAGAGCCACACCATTCCCACATGCATAAAACCATTTAGTCAGTGGAATCTTTAAAGGACTCATGCCAGGAGCTCTTACCACTGCAAAATGAAAAATCAAGATGCTAAATATGAGCCTCGATTGTGTGTACTTTTTTTTAACCAAACTTTACCCAAAAATGAGTCTTTGGTTGGCTCCCAATCAATCATCCAAGAAAGCTTCCTTAGGCAGCTCTGATGATTCGACAAGCTTCCTTAGGCAGCTCCCAATCATTTCCACTGACATTTTAACAAAAGCGTCTCATACATTAATCTTTCTTTCTGATGCTTCTTTCTGTTGTCTTTCTTTTCTTTGTTGTATTACATTCAAGATCTGAGTACTGACAGCCATTGCTGGATTTTCATCCTTTTGTGAAACACCTCTTTCGGATCTTGCTCTTTTCTTTGGTTGAAGCTTCTCCGTACGAGACTCTGGAACTGTCTGAGAATCAAATGATGCATACAGTTCTGAGAGATCATGATCACGAGTTGATGCATCAAACTCATATATGTTGTCTTCATCATTCCCATTTTCTTCATTTGAAGTCTCTCCAGCTTTGTATGTACGCGCATCAGTTCCATCACCTAATCCAATTGCGTTTTTTGCAGTAGCAACACCTTGTCCGAATATGATTTGCAAGTCCTCAAAAAATTCAAACGTATCACTATGTAAATTTTTATGTTTTGGATGTGCCTGTGAAGAAAAAATAAATCAATTACACATAGTTATGCTGCATGCTTACTATATCCAGATTTTCAAAAATGAAATACTTACCTTTAAATAATCATTCCAGACTTCAGTTAAAGCTATAAATATTTTGGTTAAAGGATTCCAACCGAAACCAGAAGAATAACGTAGAGAGTCTGCACAATTTTTATGTTGTAGTTTTAAATACTTGTGTCTGCTTTGATAGTGCTTGAAATCTTTTGCACGGAAGACATCTTTATTGAGTTCTGGCAAAATCTTTGATTCAACGGTGAGTTTATTGAAAGAGCCAGAAGAGTCACGCCAGTTATTGTTAGCTGTTTCCACAAGAAGTTGTACTAGTATCCTAGTGTCGTCATGATTCCATGAATTATGAATCTCCCATCTAATGAAACATTATAAAATTCAGGATATCTTATCACTGAGTAAGGACAAGTAAGATACATAAACACCAAAAGTCAATAATATATGTACTGCAAATGTCTCGTAAGTTATAATTCTACATTTGATTAAAAGTCAATTAGATCCATTTTTTCTAAAATCACTAGGTTTTAAGGTAGTCACCTTCAATGCTATAGTAAAAGAATGTTTCACAACCATAAGAAAAAAAAACATGTTTAATGATCATCCATATACTTCAAATATATACTGTATAATGCAAAACTATTAAAAACAAAGAATGTAAGAAGAAAGAATAAGAAGTTTCTAACATTTTCTCTCGAGTTTAAGGACGTTTATGCTTCAAAGAGAGATTTTCATGATCTTATATATATATATATAGTTAGTAAACATGAAATTAATAAGATAATTAGTGGGTGCGTTTTTGAAGAGATAAACATGAAATTAATAAGATAACCATCAGCAAGTTATTCTTAAATTAAATTTTGGTTGTTTTAATATTGTAGTGTACATCCTAAATATTGATACAACGTTATCGTCTTCTCAAAATGCTATAATAATAAACTATATAATCTGAGATTCTAACCATGAAAAATATACTTAAGTCCATCTTGACAAAGTTGACGAGTTTCTTTTTGATAATGATAACCTATGAATGTTAATGGACCAACTTAGGATATTGTTAAATGCTCAGTTTTAATTATACGTAACTTTTTAATGTAATAATTTAAATTGGAGCTTCCTTAATGTTTAGAAACAAAAAAATAATAGAAACTTACATTTATGGTTCCAAAGCAGGAAAAACAATTTCCATCAAAAATAAAGAAACACAAATAAAACCATAGACCTTACATAAAGGAATGTAAGATTAATCAACTATCTTTGACTACCAGTGTTAGTAGCATCTCTCCACATATCTGAAGCTATGTTCGCTCTCTACTGTCTTGCATATTCCTTTTCTTGTTCTTGTGTTCCAACATTTTCTTCCCCACCATTTTCTTCACCACCATTTTCTTCTTCATTTAGATTTGTAGCTTCTGCATTAGCTTCTTCTTCTTCTTCATCACTAGAAAATTCATCTGATCCACATTTCTTGCGAAGAAAGTTATGAATGGCAGCACAAGCAAGCACTATCTCTATTTGGGTCTTAAAAGAAAATGGTGGTGCTGACTTAAAAATTGAGAACCGAGATTTAAATATACCAAAAATTATCTCGATAACATTTCTTAAGGACGCATGGCGAAGGTTGAACAATTCATTTTGATTTGTTGGATCACAACCTTCACCATGAAAATCTTGGAGATGATACCGAGTACTTCGCATTGGAGCTAAGAAATTTTGCCGGTTTGCAAACCCGCAGTCAGCTAAATAATATTTTCCTGAAATATTGAAACTCATTATATAATACTTGATCTAGAAAACATTATATCAATTAGTCTCATATTATATTTCGGAATCAAATATTACCTTCAGGAACATGCAGTCTGTTAATTCTTCTTGTTAATGCATCTTGTAGAACTTTTGAGTTGTGAGCTGAGCCTTCCCATCCACTTAAAACATATATAAACTCGAGATTGAAGTTACAAGCAGCTAATACATTTTGTGAAATAACTCATTTTCGATTACGGTAGCTTGCTTTTTCAGGGCCTTTTACCATTGCTGCAATATGAGTGAAATAACTCGAGATTGAGTGCTCCGATACAATCCTACAATAAAACTTTCATAATGTTAATAATAATTTTTTAAAAAAATTAAACATAAATACATATACCTTGAAGTAAGGATAAAATCTTGTGCTTTGGCTTATTTTTGCTGGCACTATATGACTAGGCTTGGCCATGAAACTTGGTGCGAGCATGTTTAAAGCTTTAAGAACTTTATGAAAGTTCGTACTCGCTGTGAATTTTGATCTCTTAAAATTGTCTATCGTTTGACAGTATTTAAAACTTTGGCCAACTGTCATAAAAACATCGCAACCATCTCTTCAACGCACATATATCGTGTGTTTTCCAACCCTGAATTTGTTCTAATAAGCTAGCATAAATCCGCAAATACATCAGGATACATGCGATATAATTGTCGAAAATGATGAGGATCATTTTTCAAAGCCCTTTGTATATAATCATGTCATTCTCTTGTGATTTGTCGTCTAACCGGACGTGGAATTAGAATCTCATATGCAGTAAAAGAGCCCAAAAGCATCAATAGCACAATATCAATATCTGAATCATCTTCTTCATTAAATTTTTGTTCCATTTTATAAACCTACAATAAAAATATTTTCATAAGAGCAAAATGAAATAAAAATTATTATAAAAATGGAAAACATAGTAGATGATGTTAGGTCACGTGGCCAGTACTGAATCACAAGAGAAGACAAATAATCAATCTGAGTTCAATCAACAAGTATATGTTCGCAGCTGATAAACCTTCAGAAGATCTGGAGAAAGTAAGTGCAGAAGTGGTTTCATCAAAAAGAAAGGCAGAAGAAGCTCAGTTGGAACAGGGGAACAAAACATCAAAAACCAAAGAAGATACGGTGGCCTCCATTTTGAGGCCGCTGCCATCCCAATGAGCATACTTAGCTGGAACTGTCGCGGGGCGGGAAACACCGAGACAGTTCGTCGACTAACGGAGATGCGCAAAACGTATTTTCCGGATTTCTTGTTTCTCATGGAAACTAAGCAACGAGATACATATATGCTTGGTTTACAAAAAGATTTGTGTTACGATAAGATGTTTACAGTTGAGCCGGTTGGCTTGAGCGGTGGATTAGCAGTATTTTGGAAGGATTGTTTCAAGGTTGAGATTCTGTCTGCTGATAAAAGAATCATTGACCTAC
This sequence comes from Raphanus sativus, assembly GCF_000801105.2. Classification (NCBI taxonomy): domain Eukaryota; kingdom Viridiplantae; phylum Streptophyta; class Magnoliopsida; order Brassicales; family Brassicaceae; genus Raphanus; species Raphanus sativus. The sequence goes on along the minus strand of NC_079514.1, from coordinate 17,411,300 downwards.
GTGTGGAGCTTGGTTCGGTTACTTTTTTCCTGACTTGTGTGTATGGAGATCCCGTTAGGGAACGTAGACACTTAGTATGGGAGAGATTGGAGAGCATTGGTTTGTCTAGAAACAATGCTTGGATACTAATTGGTGATTTTAATGAGTTATTGGACAACTCAGAAAAGCTTGGAGGCTCTCTGCGCAATGAGTCAACGTTTTGGGACTTCCAAAACATGGTTGAGAATTGCAAGATTAAAGAAGTGAGATCGATGGGCAACGTCCTGTCGTGGACTGGATGGCGTGATAACGTCTGGATTCAGTGCCGTCTTGATCGAAGCTTTGGGAATGATGAATGGTTTCAACTATTCCCACGAGCTAATATGGAGTATCTTGGGATGTGGCCGTCTGATCATAGGCCTATTTTGCTATCCTTCTCGCTGGAGCCAGAGGATAGAGGTCATGGTCGTTTCTATTTTGACAAAAGAATGGTTGGCAAAGTGGGGATAGAAGAAGCTATCGCAAGAGGCTGGGGAGATGGTTCGTATGGAGATTCAACGTCTTTAATGGACAGACTGTCAAGATGCAGGAGGGAACTCTCGCGATGGAAAAAGAGCTCCCAGTTTAACTCTAAAACGAAAATCCAAAGATTTCAACAGTTGCTGGAGATTGAAATAGCAAAGGTCCTACCGAGTGCGAGAAAGATGAAACAGCTACGGTTTGATCTGGCTGAAGCGTATAAAGAGGAAGAGAGATATTGGAGACAGAGAAGTCGTGAACAGTGGCTCAAAGAAGGTGATAAAAACACATCTTACTTTCATAATGTTGTTAAAGGAAAGAAGATCCGCAACAACATATTGATGTTGAAAGATGAAAGGGGCACTGAACTGTTCTCTGAAGGAGCTAAAGGAAATCTAGCTGTGGAGTATTTCAGAGACCTCTTCATGAGTTCAAACCCTACTGATCTTGAGACACTCTTTGAAGGTTTTCAGAGTCGTGTGTCTCCAGAAATGAATGAGGCTCTGCTCAAGGAAATCACTGACGACGAGATCAAAGCAGCTGCTTTTTCAGTCAAGGGGAGTAGTGCTCCAGGTGAAGATGGGCTTACTGGTGTCTTCTATCGCAACTACTGGCAGATTGTGGGTCCTAAAGTCATTGAAGAGGTACGTAGCTTCTTCCAGACATCGGTTCTCCCTGCTGGTTGGAACCACACCCAACTCTGTCTTTTACCAAAGATTACTAAACCGGAAACCATGAAAGATATGAGGCCAATAAGCCTCTGTTCTGTGCAGTACAAGATCGTGTCTAAGCTGCTATCTGAGAGAATGAAACCGATAATGGATACTATCATATCAGATACGCAGGGAGCCTTTGTAGCAGGCCGGTTAATCTCGGATAATATTGTTGTTGCACATGAAATGGTTCATGCCTTGAGGACCAAGAAATCGGTAAGTGAGCAGTTTATGGCCATAAAAACGGACATGTCCAAAGCCTATGACCGAGTGGAGTGGAATTTCCTGGAAGCTCTAATGGAAAGAATGGGGTTTGCTCGTCAATGGGTCTGTTGGGTGATGGCATGTGTGAGCACTGTGTCATATACAGTCTTACTGAATGGAAGAACCCATGGATTCATCAAACCTGAGCGTGGGATTAGACAAGGGGACCCCATGTCCCCGTTCCTATTTATTATGGTGGCGGAAGCTCTGGTTAGTGTGCTCAACAACTCGGAGGCTAAGGGTCGACTTCAAGGGATCAGACTTGACAAACAGGGGCCGGCTGTTCATCACTTGTTGTTTGCGGATGATAGCCTTTTGATGTGCCGAGCTGATTTATGTGACAGTCTAGAAATCCTAAAATGTCTGCAACTCTATGGAGAGGCTTCTGGTCAACAAATCAACCCCTCTAAATCTTCCATCATATTTGGTGAGTTGGTCGAAGAAGGGTTAAAAGCAGACATTAAGCAAGTCCTCAAAATTGAACTCGAAGGTGGAGAAGGGACCTATCTTGGTCTCCCTGAGGTCTTTAAAGGTTCCAAGAAAAATATTCTGAACTATATCCGTGAAAAGCTTCAGCATAGACTGCATGGTTGGTTCGCTAGAACTCTCTCCCAAGGAGGTAAGGAAATCCTCCTAAAATCTATTGGGTTGGCTCTTCCGGTTTACGCTATGTCAGTATTCAAACTCCCTAAGGACCTTTGTGCTAAACTCACATCAGCTATGAGGGACTTCTGGTGGAGCAATGGCGGTTCTAGAAGGAAGTTACCTTGGGTATCTTGGGACACGATGTGTAAGAGTAAAGAGGAGGGTGGTCTTGGTTTCCATGATATTGGCCGATTTAACCAAGCTTTACTTGGAAAACAAGCATGGAGAATCCTCTCCAGACCGGACTCTCTGATGGCTAGGGTGTTAAAGAGCCGTTATTTTAAAAATGGTTCTTTTCTTGAGGCAAGCATTGGATCGAGGCCATCATATATATGGAGGAGTATAATTCACGGCAGAGAAGCGCTGAAATCAGGTCTTCTAAGAGTCATTGGTTCTGGAGAACAATCTAATGTCTGGACAACTAACTGGCTCCTGGATAATGAGTCAAGACCTCCTATGTATCGTGAAAACAGTGTGGTTGATCTCACACTTACGGTGAGTGATCTCTTAATCCCTAACTCTGCCTGGTGGGATACACAGAAGGTTCGTGATACTTTTACGGATGAAGATGCTGAGAGGATTCTTAAAATAAAACCTGTTTTGGGGTCTGATGACAAAGACGTGTGGGGTTTTACAAAAGATGGCAACTACACTACTCAAAGTGGTTACAAAATGCTGTCTACCATCCATACCGCGAACTCGCCTACACACCGCTCTCTGCCTCCAGTGGAAAAACAGTTGTGGAAGAGCCTTTGGAAACTCAAGACGTCTCCTAAAATTCACCATTTTCTATGGAGAGCCTTGTCTGGGGCTTTGGCTGTGGCGGAGCGTCTCCAGTCTAGGGGTTTGCACAATGATACAACCTGCCTTGCTTGTGGTCAAGCACCTGAAACTATCTGTCATGTCTTATTCACATGCACTACTGCTGTGGAGGCTTGGAGATTGGCAGGCATTGATCCTCCTGCTTCTGGCTTCTCGTCATCATCGACCTTCTTGAACTTGCACTTCTTGGTGGCTAGCTCAAAAAAACGGAACTTAGCACAAGGTAATATTAACTCCTTTCCTTGGATTTTATGGAATTTGTGGAAGGGTCGAAATGCCTTAGTGTCTGAGAAAAGTCGCCTGTCAGCCTTCTCGTGTGTGTCCAAAGCTCTAGAGGAGGCAGATATATGGAATAAGGTTAACTTGAGTGACTATCAACCGCAAACGGCAGTGGTTAGTGCCCCTGACTCTCAAGACGTATGGTCTAAACCTCCTGGAGAGTTTATCAAGTGTAACATTGGATTGGCTTGGTCAAACTCTGGTTCTCAAAACGGAGCTAGTTGGATCACAAGAGACTCTTCTGGCCTCCCTGTTCATCATAGTCGCAGAGCTTTTTGCCAGTCATCGTGTAAACGAGAAGCTGACCTGAAAGCTTTTCTATGGGCTGTGGAAGCAATGGATAGCTTGAAGATCAAGAAAGTTATATTTGAATCTTCATCAACGGAGGTGAGACAAACTCTCTTAGACCCGGATGGCTTCGTCAGCTGTCTGCCCTTGTCCCGGAGAATACTGGACCTGCTGAATCGCTTTGAGGATTGGACTGTTTTTCATGTCTCTGTCCAAAAAAACAGAGTAGCATCAGCGATAGCAGAGAGTGTAGTCACAGGCGCCCGACTTCAATCATATGTTGCGTCTGGAGGTCCTCAATGGCTTGGCCAAATGATCATTCAAGAGAGGGGAACATAACTCCTCTAGTTATTTACGAGAGAAGCCTCGTTTCTATCTCCTTCCATCGAAGGTTTTATAAACTTCATGGGTGCTGTGGTACCTACTGGTATCTGTATTTTCTTATGCTTTTTTAGTTCTGTCTTTTTCTTTAAGTCTGTCTGCCTATGGGTATTCCCAAACTCTTTACTCTGGCCTTTCATGGTCTTTCATTTGAATGAAGTATTTCAGTGTTAAAAAAAAAAATCCTTACGTAACTGTTGTTTATAAAGAAATCAATTCCGTGCTCTTTGGAGATTGGGAAATGATTAACGTTATAGATGGATGATTAACAAAAGGATACCTGAGAGATCACAACGTGAGAGATAACGAAGAGAAACCTGAGTTTTTTTTGTTGACAGAGACCTGAGTTTGATCGACAAAAGATAATAACAAATGCACGTTTTTCATTTGCAAATATGTAGGTAAAATGTTAGATTTTGAGTGATATATTTTACACATGAAATCATCTCTTAATTCAGTTAAAATCTTTTAAATCAAATGAGTTATAAAAATCTATCAAATTTGAAGAACACAAGATTTTAAATGTTATATTGAAGTATTTATTTGAATAACAATGGATTTTAAATCTTTTTATTGAAAAGATTGTAAATATAAAAACCAATAACACTAGATTTTAAAATCTTTTAGTAAAGATATTTTAAATACAACAACCAATAACACTAGATTTTAATAAAGAATTTAAATTTAATCATTGAATAACACTAGATTATAAAACCTATAGAATTCATTTAAAATACACCATTGAATAACACCCCTTAAGAGATTTGTAAATTAGTTGTACTATTATAATTTTAAAATATTTTAAAAGATCATGTGAGTGCATAACTATAGATGGTTGCATGTGTAATATCATTTTCTTTCGTAGATTTACATTGTTGTAGATAAGATTAATACGACTGTAATGATTATTTAACTACATGTATTCTATGTTATGTTGGCTTGAATTGAATGTTTGATTCTTTTCAATTAGCGTCTAAACCAAACAAAGTGTTTACAGGATGTGCTGTTTGCTAAAATTTGATTTGATTGTGGCATGACATGTTTACTAGATTGAGATGGCCACTTCGTTTAAGTGGCCGTTTAATAAACATGTTAGACAATTTGAATTAACTGTTTGATTGTCTTAAATCTAAAAATGTAAAGTGAATAATACACTAGTGAAGCCATCCATATTTCTCTTTTCATAAATTAAGAATGTGAATAGATAATATTTTATCAAAAATATATAATATAAATGTTAATTTACTAAAATCTTACCAATCAAGTGAAACATAATTGTTTATATTTTACTCTAGTCATTGTTTAAATGGGGAAGATATAAACTCAGTTTTACTCCATATTTTTTTATAGTAATAGCATTTATGTTATTTTTCACCATTTCATTTTTCCTATCTTTCTTTTATTCGAATCTACTCTAATGAAACGTACAGGTACAACATTCAGGTAGATGGGCTGAGGCACAAAATTCCTTTATACAAACACTAGAAAAATCTCGCTTACTGGTAGAACCTATAGTACTGACTATTCCAGGTAGATGGTGTTTTACACATGAATCATGGAAGAACCAAGAACCCTTTTCCGGACAAGGATGATATAGCATACTTGAAGGTTTTGATGGTTTAATGAGAGCAAGGAATACAAGACCGACTAAGTCGCCTCTACACTTTGAGATTGAGGCTTTGATTTGGGCAATGAAATGTATGAAGAATCTCAGACAATCACTACAAGAAAATAATGTTATTGCAACTATAATTTTTGTCACAATATATAGATTTTAGGTCACAAATTTTTCATTGTGACCAATGTGTGACAAATTCTGAAAAGTCACAATAAAATGGTCACAAATCACTTTTTGTATCAAAATCGTCACACTTATAGTGACTGTCTACTACGGTAGCAGTTTTGTTACCAGTTGTGACGAAATATTAAAGTCACAAAAATGACACAATTCGTTACGATTAAAATGTAACAGATACGTTATAAACTGTGACAAAAATTAGTTGCAGATTCGTTAGAAGTTGTTACCAAGTTTGTGTCACTTATTAGTCACAAACCCCGACCAAAAAAATGTCACATATCCGCCACCAATAGTGACAGAAAGATGGTAATAAAATTGTCACAAACTTTTTATTTGTTACGTTTTGTTGATACTAATATATAGTTCATTATTGTTAATAATCTGGAAAACTGTTGCAAATACTGTGACTACTGACTACGTAATTGTCTTTCAAATATCTATAATAAATACAAATGAAACACATAATAAACGTTAAATTACCACCAAATATATACAATAAAAACTAGCATCCAAATCAAAGAACAAAGTTGGTTTGCAAAGAAAACTACAAGGAAAAACCTTAACAAAATACATAATAAAGATACTAAGAACATGTGGTGAACGTACTCCATGGAAAGTGGATAGTTTTGGTAGTGGATCCATACCTATACATTCAATCTTGTGATTGACTGAACAAGATTTTCCATATTTTCAAGTCGTTTTTTCTGAAACTGCAGATTCTCTTCACAGCTTTCTCTGCTTCCACCTCTTGCAATCTTTGTGTTATTGTTTCCACTTCTTCACAAGCATGTGATTTATTAGATGGAGCTTCCAAAGATGGTAAAATATTTACTGTGTAGTGCTCCAAGTCCAAAGACATGTCCTTGTTTAGATCTTCCAGAAACCTAATAAAAATAACTAAAGAGTAGTATATTTACCACTATGTACATGACAAAAAAAATCCAGGTGGAGTAAGTAAGTAACAAAGAAACCACAACAACAATGACTAGTTTGACACTAAGGAAAACATATCACTACTAATTTTATAATATAAGTCAATTATATATTGTTTACCATTACGGACTGTAAATATATAACTAACTATAAATATTTGGTATTAATATATATCACAAAACGTTATTCAAACATTACAGTAATACTAGAAGTTAGAACATTACCTTGATAAAAATTCCATTTTTTCACACTGGTCAAGATTCTCATGTGTCACATTCTCTAGACCAGAAGATTCAAGTTGTCCCACACGTTCTTCTACATGCTTTTCATAAGTTTCTGCAACCGCTCCCTCTTCAACGTAAGTTCCGTCAGGTTTTTGATGTGTTTTCTTCATAACAGCAATAAAAGAGAAGTCTTCGTTATTTGCTTCCTACAAACAATTAAAATACATAGAAACTAAATAAATACAATTTTATTGGCGCTTAAAGCACATTAGGAAAATTATGCCCCTCTATAATATTTTATTTTGGCATTTTTAATCATTTAATCAGAGTAATACAAAATGTATTTAAATTTATTTTCATTATTAAAAATACAGTATATAGCTACCAATATTATTTTCTTTTAAAAGTAAGAGGATCACAATTATTCAATTATTTTGTAAGAAAAATGGGAAAGTCATTGATATTTGTACACTTCATTTTATAAAACATGTTAATTTTAGTATATTTTATATTTATGTTATTTGTCATTCCGTATAAAAGTTCTAACATTTCAACCATCCTTATAGTTTTTGACAATATTTCTCGACACTCATGTTTCTTATATAGATTTTATATCTATAAATGAAAACAACTAGAATTTAATTAAATTAGTTTAACATTAGTTTTAACTTGATTTTTTTTGTTGAATTTCAAAGAGAGAGCATAATCTAATATTTTATAGTTATGTTTTATTAGATTTTAAAAGGAAATCAAGATTACATTAGAAATCAAGCACGTAGTATTTGTAATCATTATGAAAAGGAAATTATTAGGGAAAAAGACAAACAAAATTCTGGATTCTAAACTGCAACCTAGAGAACAAGTGACATACAATTGAACCACTAGCCTAAATAGAATTGGCGCCCTTAATATATTGATAAACGTTGGTGCCTAAAGCCCATGCTTTATGAGATTTAGGTCAGGGCCGGGCCTGTTGATACAGAGCAAGGATACGACACTTTATACAGTTTTGGAAATTCAACTTCAGGCCAACTTCTCAAAATCCAGTATCATGTAGAAATTACCTTTTTAACTGAAGGCGAGGGAGAAAGCAACAAATACGAGAGAAATCTTCAAAGATAATATCTTTTTAGATTTGTTAGGAGCAGAGGTTATCAAATGCCTCAGGACTTGTGTTTTTGTGATTTTAATTTAGTTCGTGAAATATATTTGGCAACAGTTAAAGCGCTAAAATGAAAAAAATATGGCTCCACTTAAAATATTTAAGCGGTCTATTAAAAAAATTAGAAACCCACTACCTAATTTTAAGACGTTTTTATTTTTACAACAATATTTACTTAGTAATTTCTTTTTTTTAGAAGAATATTTACTTATTAACATTGAGTAGGTTTGACAAGGAAAATATCCTTCATTGGGAAGTGATAGACGACTTTGATCTATGCCAAACTAAATAATTTGCTAGTGTTGATTCAGTCGTAATATTCCCTCTATTTCTCAACGGAGGGATCTTTTCTTAGGCTAATTATTTCTGGGGTCTCTGCAGATACACATGGGTACCTAAACTTATACGTGTATGTCTAATGTAATAAAAGAGAAATTAGATATAATAATTTTCAAATAGATAATATATATGGCCAAGAAAAGTAATTAAAGAAAAACAAATTGAAAGAGGATATTAAATGATTTTCATGTGAATTATTATAAACCTTTTTACAATTTTTTTAATAAACCTCAAATCATTATGACCGACTTCAAACACACACACAAGTAACCCTCAACTTCTCTCATTTTCAGCTGTCCCATGTTCGAATCACAGTATTAAATATGTCGTTGCTTAGAAAACACTTAAATACAGTTCTCTAAAAGGCTATTTAAAACAAGACAAGAGATGGAAAGAGGTTTCAAAACTCATGATTCTTATCAAAAGAAGTTCGACAAGTCATGAGCGATCAATAGTATTTCACGTTGACAACGCTAATGCTGGTCTCTTATGCAGTGACTTACTACATATGACAGCAACAAAACAACATGATCCACAACCATATTCTGGTCTCGCAAATGGCTGTGTTCATAGAAATTAATAGTAAACACCATTCATGCTATGAGAGACATGAAGAATAACAAATCTCTCACGTCTCTATGGTTAGTCTGATCCTTCAACACAGGATCATCTGGTCTTCATCTTGCATTCGACTGACACCCTGTTTTTCTTTTTAGTTTTTTTTTGCCAGAGTTTCTTTATGCTTAGATATAAACTACTTTGTAGGCAAAAGGTCAAAATACTTTGTAGAAAATCTCAATCACTAATGATGAATCAAAAATATATACGAATTAGTGACGAGTTCTGGTCGCATAATTACTAACAATATGTATGACAAACTTTCCGTCACTAGTTTGTCATCATTTGTGACATTCTTTTGTTACTTTTTATTCTGTTACAATATTATGACTAAATAGTTACTATTTTGTAACATAATAGTATTGTCACAAAATTGTGAGAAATCCGTCATAATATTGTGACAAACTATTTTGACACAAAAATTGGTGGCAATATCAACATTTTCTTGTAGTGAATTTACAATTACATTTGCAACAGATTCTTCTCAGTTGGTGAAGATGGTTTCGAAACCAGGAGAATGACCAGCCTTAACAAGTTATCTAGAAGATATTAAGATCTTGAAGAGAAGTTTCCAAAGCTCAGAACTCATCCATATACCACAAGCACAAAATTCTAAGGCGGACAATCTCGCACGCTGTGCAAGGAAGCAATCGTCTTATGTCGTCCACATGGATGCAGAGCTACCAGTTTGGTTTGGAGAGTCAGTTTGAGTCTGTTTATGTTGCCAAAAAACTACTCTTAATGAAACGTACCAAAACCTAAATTTACATTAATTAATAAAGTGGAAGTTACATAAGTGAGTTAAGTTAGTTTTTCTAAATATGGATGAACTGTTTTTTATCTGCCAAATCGAATATTTTAATGAATTCTCTTTATCTTTCCACATATACCAAAGACATAAAACAATTGTGACATAAAATGAAAAAATCTCGTTGTATTCATAATCTAAACAAATCTTACATTGCTGTAAAAAAAAAATCTTACATTTTTAATAAGTTTGCATAACCAAACACAAGAGATGTTAGAATATTCAAAAAGACCAAGGTGAATTTGTAACTATGGATGATTATATGTGTAGGAAATTGTTTTGTAGATTTACATTATTTTGGAGAAGATTGTTACGATTATTATGATTACTTAGTTATATGTATTTTATGTTATGTTGCCTTGACCTAAATGTTCTGTTCTTTTCAATGAGTGTTTAAATGTAATGTTCTTAGTGGATGTGATGTTCGCTAAGATTTGAATGGATTGTGAGTTGGCATGTTTAATAGTATGAGATTTTCAAATCGCTCAAGTGATGTTTAATAAATACAATTTGAATTAACTATTTGATTGCATAATTCTGAGAATACAAAGTGAAAAAATGAATAATAAAATAGTGGGTGCCACCCACATTTTTCTCAATTCAAAATTAAGAATGTGAATAGATAATATTTTTAGCATAAAGATCTAATTTAACTTTTAAGTTACTCCACATTCCACTAAAAATTTACCAATCAAGTGAAATATAACTATTTATGTTTTATTCTAATCCCATATATATTAATTAAAAACATTTTTAAATTGTAACTTTTGATTCAATGTTGAGGTGTCATCACTGCAACTCTTTGTACATCCCCTATTAAAAAGCATAACTTCTTAGAATAATAATAAGAATATCATTGTAGATCATTCATATATAAAGTTTTGTGGAATCATAATTATTGTTACCATAGAATCAGCAATCTGAATCCCTTTATAATTTAAACTAATTTATTAATAACATAATATCTAATTATGAATGTTATTTAAACCGGTTCTTCACGTCTTAGTTGTAATATGAAAACGATATTACATTTATAATCCAAAAGTTAAATAAATCAGCATACTGACACTAAACATTTTAGAAAATATCTGGGATCAAAACCCCTTGGAGAAATCTTGGTTTCGAGTATCTGGCCAAAAAATATAAATATAAATGTTAGTGAAATGGAGATCATTTTGTGGTCATGTTGTTACTATTAAGCATTGTTCGGAAACTCGCTAGGCGCTACGCGTGCGGTAGCATACGTATATATATTAGTTATGATGAGTACTAACGAAAGTAGAGCGTGGCCTAGTGGTAAGGGTTGTTTAATGTAGCCTAGTAACCCAATTTCGAACACCAGGTAGTGTGTTTTTGTTATTTTTTTACGATTTTCTTTAATAACTATTGAAATTTACGATTTTACCCTCTTCTTCTTTAATCTGTTGGTCGAGTTTCTGCGACACTCCCATAGCGTTTTCAAGCTTTTTCTCGGTTTTCACCATTTTTCCTTTGTTTTATGCGGTAAAAATACATGATCTACTTAAAAACATCAGATTTCGAACTTATAACCTAAGAAAATCATTTTCCATACAATACAACCGAATCGTTGCAAATCGCCACGCTCACCCACCTATCACGTTTAATCGGCCGCCGAATCGTCCAGGCGGATGCGTTTTTGAACAAGGCTATTAAGTTTAATCATGTACAATGGACACGTTTAACCAAAAAGTTATCAATCAAGTGAAACATAAATATTTATATTTTACTCTAGTCATGCTTAAAAAGAGAAAATAATATACTCAGCTTTACTAAATATTTTTCTTTCATAATAGCATTTATGTTATTTACTTCTTTTACTTTTGTTTCCACCATTTTATTTTTATCATTTTATTTTACTCGAGTTACTCTAATAAAACCAATAAAACCCCCGAATTTATATTAATGAATAAAGTAAGAGATACATAAGTGAGTTATGTTAGTTTGTCTAAACATTGGTGAATGCTTTTAACTGTCATTTCGAATAATTGTAGGGGATGCTCTTTATATTTCCACACATACCAAGACATTAAAAAATGTAGCAGAAAATACCAAAAAAATATGTTTGTAAATAAGATGCATATCTTCTCATTATACATATCACCTAAATAAATCTTACACTTTATTTTCTCCAAGTTTGCAAGGATCAAATGCAAGTTATGTTAGAATATTCAAAAAGATCAAGGTGAATTTGTATATGTTTGATTACATCTGTAAGAACATTTTTTCGTAGATTTACATTGTTTTAGATAAGATTGTTATGACTGTTATGATTACTTAGTTATATGTATTTTATGTAATATTGACTCGAACTGAATGTTTGGTTCTTTTCAATGAGAGTCTAAATCAAATAATGTAGGATGTCCTGCTCGCTAAGAATTGATTGGATTGCAGGATGACATATTTAATGGATTAGTATGGTCAAGTCCATTTTTATCCATTTATAAATTAAGAGTGTGAATGAATAGTATTTTTTTAGAAAAATAATTGTTGATTACATGAAGTATTGGTCATAACATGGTTAACCATGCAAACTAATCTAATGTATACCTAATTACAAGAAGTATATGTTATGCATGATAACATCCCTTAACTTAATGATATTATGTATTAATTCATGAGTTTAATTTCATTCATCCAAAAACTGATGTAGATGTCAGAGAGCATTTAAATATCTCTTTCATCAATTAAAATATGACCGACCTGGCCGTAATTTAACTAAAATTAGATTTTAACCCATGTTTTAAAAGCGTAAGAATATTTTTAACAAAAAGCTATTCTACAAAATCAATATGTTTTAATATTTTTTTTATATATAGTGTTTTAAATTTTATTTTAGTGTATTTAAGACAATATAACTATATTAATTTTATTTATATTAAATATGGAAGTAATATAAGATTTCATGTAATTTTGGTTTTTAATTATTTTAATCTGTTTTCTTATGAACTCTTAATAAAATTTCTGTAATTTGTTTGATTAATTGTGTAATATATACTTATTTGATAAACTTTTAATTATATAACTTAAATAAAATTTATTTGATGTCAACTTAAACCAAAGTTTACTTTAATAAAACCAATTAGAACCTAAATTTACATTAATAAATAAAATGGGAGATACATAAGTGAATTATGTTCATTTGTATAAACTTAGGTGAACTGGTTTTTAGTCATTTCGAAGAACTGTTTAGATGCCTTTTATCATTCCACACATACCAAGGCATCAATAAAATTGTGACAAAAAATGTAAAAAAATTGTGCTAGTAAATATGACATATGTCTTTTCACTATATTCACCATCTAAAAGAATACATATAACTAAGTAATCATAACAATCATAACAATCTTATCTAAAACAATCTAAATTTAGAAGAAAAGATGATCCTAAACATGCAACTATCCATAATTACACACTCATCTTGATCATTTTGAATATTTTAAAATATCTTGCGTTTGATTCTTTCAAACTTTGAGAGAAATGTGTAAGCCTCTCTTAGATGATGAGTATAATGAGAAGATATGTGTCCTATTTACAAGCACAATTTCTTTATATTTTCTGTCATATTTTTTATATCTTGGTATATGTAGAAAGATAAAAGGCATCCACTACAATTATTGGAATTGGCAGAAAAATATATTTATCCATGTTTAGAAAAATTAATCTAACTCACCTATGTACATTCCAATTTATTCATTAATGTAAATTTAAGTTATGATTGGTTTCAGTGGAGTAAACTCAAATAAAAGAAAAATGTGAAAAATGAAATGGTGAAACAAGAGTAAATGAAGAAAAAAATATTATTACTGTAGAAAAGTTTGGAGTAAAAGTGTAAAACTGAGTGTTTAATTATATCAATTTAAACAGTGATTAGAGTAAAACATAAATAATTATGTTTCACTTGATTGGTAACTTTTTAGTGGAATGTGAAGTAAATGAATATTTAGAGTAAATATTTATGCTAAAAATACTAGGAAAAGGGTGGATGGATCCCACTGGTGTATTATTCATTTTTTTCCATTTTCCACTCTCAAACGTAAATCAATTAGATAGTTAATTCAAATTGTCTAAAATGTTAGTTCCTTGATTTCTTGATGAAGAAGTTAAGTAAGATAAAAAAACAAAGTTTATGCATGCAAAAATGATTATTTTGTATTACGTCAATAACCTAGTCTTGAGATAATTATGATACTAAAACCAATGTAGAATAGAGTTAACGAGTAATGATTGGTCGAAATCAGTTACCTGGGAATCAGCCAATAAAAATAGACAAATAAAAGTGTGATCAAAGTAGGCAGAGTTAAATAGTGCACTTATGTTAAACGAGAACTCTGGTCAGCTTTGAGTTGTCGAGTAAGGAGTAATAGACTTTTGGAAATCCTAGAAAATTGGGGGAGTACTCTATACAATGCATTTTATTATCGCTTCTTATTCCCGAGGGAGAGGTCGTAATTAAGCCGTGTGGTAATACCCGGCAAAAAAGACTCTTTGATATTTAGTGACAGCGCCTTTATCCATAGGAGAATTATTCAGCTTACTAAATTATCAGCATACTAAATTGAAGTTCCATCTTTTTTGATAATCGTGTTACGTAAGAATATTAATTAAGTTAAGATAATAATCCTAATAATAAATGACTGTTTTGCTAGGGCCTATAAATAGCAGCTTCTTGTAGTCTGTATTTGGCCTCGACAAGAAAGATACATCTGAATATGATTGCATTTATCTCGAAACCATTGAAGACCAACTTAAAAGGCGGGAGGAGGAAAAGCGAGATCCTGAGCTCTTTATCTTTCCACATATACTAAGACATCAAAAAGCGATGACAGAAAATGCAAAACATTGTGCTAGTAAATAGGACGCATATCTTCTCATCATATTCACTATCTAAGATAATTTTTACACTTTATTCTCTTCAGGTTTACAAGGATCAAACATAGGATATGTTAAGATATTCGAAAGAGTAACGTGAATTTGTAACTATAGATAGTTGCATGTGTAGGATCATTTTTTCGTAAATTTACATTGTTTTTGATAAGATTGTTGAAATATTATGATTGCTTAGTTATATGTATTCCATGTTGTGCTGAATTGAATTAAATGTTTGATTATATTCAATGAGTGTGTCTAAATCATACAATATGCTTAAAGGATGTGATGTTCAATAAGATTCAATTGGATTTACATGTATTTCATGTTGTGCTGGCTTGAATTAAATGTTTGATTCTATTCAATGAGTGTCTAAATCATACAATATGCTTAAGGGATGTGGTGTTCAATAAGATTCAATTGGATTTCAAGATTCCATGTTTAATGGATTGAGATGATCAAGCCGTTTAATTAGCCGTGTAACAAACATTTTAGACAATTTGAATTAAAAATTTTATTGACTTAAGTTTAAAAATAAAAAATGAATAATGAATAATACATTAGTGGGGGGGGGGCATCCACCTTTTTCTCTATCCGTAAATTAAGAGAGTGAATGAATAATACTTTTAGCACATATATTTATTCTAAATTTTATTTTATTCTATATTCCACAATAATTTATCAATCAAGTGAAATATAACCATTTATGATTTACTTTAACATTGTATAAATAGATAAATGTATATACTCAGTTTTACTTTATATTTTTATACGGTAATAACAATTATTTTATTTTTCTTCATTTCCTCTTGTTTTACCATTTTATTTTCCACATTTTCTTAATTATCTGAGTTACTCTAATGAAAATAATGAGAACCCAAAACATTAGTGAATAAAGTTGGAGGTACATAAGTGAGTTATGTTATTTTTTCTAAACATAGATGAATGCTTTTATCTGTCAATTCAAATAATTGTAGTGGCAGGATGCTCTTTATCTTTTCATACATACCAAGAGATAGAAAAATATGATAGAAATTTAAATCATTTGTGCTTGTAAATAGGATGCATATCTTCTCATTATACTCATCATCTAAGAGAATTTTGCACTTTATACTATTATGTTATTTTGGCTTGGATTTAATGTTTGGTTCTTTTCAATGAGCGTCTAAATTAAACAACGTGCTTAATAGATGTGATGCTCGTTAAGATTTGATTGGATTGCGGGTAAACATCTTTAATGAATTGGGATGATCAAGTCGCTCATGTGATTGTTCAATAAACCTGTTAGAAAATTTGAATTAACTATTTGGTTTGTTTAATTTTGAGAATGGAAAGCGAAAAGGTGAATATGCACTATTGAAAGCCATCCATTTTTTTCTCTATTAACAAATTAAGAGTGTAAATGAATAATTTTTTGAACATAAAGTATTTACTCTAAATGTCAATTTACCCCATATTCCATTAAAATTACCAATCATGTGAAATATAACTATTTAATATTTATTAATTAATGTTTAAATGGAGAAAAGTATATAATCAGTTTTACTCTATATTTTTCTACAGTAGTAATATTTATTTTTATTTTTATTCTTTTACTATTGTTTTCACCTTTCGATTTTCCTCATTTTGATTTTTATTTTTATTTGACTTTACTCTGATGAAACCAATCAGATAATAAATTTACATCAATGAATAAAGTGGAAAGTACATAAGTGAGTTAAGTTAATTTTCTTAAACATCGATGAACTACTTTTATCTGTCAGTTCGTACTATTGTAATGAATGCTGTTTATCTTTCAACACATAGTAAGACATAAAAAAACCAAAACTGACAGATAATACAAAAAAAAATTGTGCTTGTAAATAGCATGACATATTATACTCATCATCTAAAAAAAATCTTAAACTATTCTCTCCAATCTTTCAAGGATCAAATGCAAAAAAGTTTAAAATATTAAAAAGATGAAGATGAGTGTGTTACTATTGATGGTTGCTTGTGTAAGATCATATTTTTGTAGATTTACATTGTTTTAGATATGATTGTTATGACTAGGGATGTTAATACGGGCTACCCGGACCCGTTTAAGCCATGCCCGTTTAAAGCCCGTCGATCGCACGCCCGTTTAAAGCCCGTCCGTTGAAGCCCGTTTAACAGTGAGCCCGTTTAACATGAAGTTGTCCGTTTAACATGAAGTTGCCCGTTTAAGCCCGTTTAGGTCCGTTTGGTTTTGCTTTTTTATTCGTAAATATGCTATTAGTAAAAACATAATAAAAATTAAATCTATTCTAAATGTTTCTTAAATATTATATTAAATAAGTCTAACTATAGTGATACTATTATATTAATAGAAATCTATACTCAGTTATTCATACAATTATGTGAGAATATTTGATATCTTATATAATAAAGTTGGCTTTTTATATCCTTGGGAGAATAATGACACGTGTACAATCTTTATTAATTGACTCTCGCTTTTGCATTTGTTAATCAGAATTCGTATTCGTATTGGACCGTATCATTTGGCAAGCTCATTTGCTGACAGGTTCTGGAGTGAATTTATTTTTTCTGTCTATGCAGAAGACTAAAATCAGGTCTGGTAGTAGGCCAAATTTTTGATATGATTGTATTATCTGGTCCAAATCCTCTTTCTGTTCATATCTAGCCCATTTCTCCCCCCTGATCAGACTGAAACGATGGAAAACACCGTCGGTCTTCGTCTTCTCAGGCAATAATTTACTGGTCTGTTTCCCTTTCCCTTGCTGCATTCAAGAAACGTCTATACTAATGACTTTCAATCAATGATTACACACTAAATCATCTTTAATGCCTTTTTACTTCTTATCAAGATCTCTTAGGGGACTATACACGTAGAAGATGAGAGATCTTTTACACACATAGTCTTGCTCTTTCAAATACTGAAACCACAGTCAGGGACCTCCGAAAATGATCACAGATCTTTTTCATTTTTTTCTTATCCACCAATTTCTTGGCAATTTGAGAATTGAGAAACATAATATTTCTTATGTCTATTTGTTTCATCACAACTTTTTAAAACATGTTCTTAACCAAATTCTATTGTTCTTTGTCAGGGAAACAAATTTGTCAAACTAAGATCTGCGCAAAAGCTCATCCGGTGAAAAGAATACTTAGTGTAACATTTCTGTATAATTTTTTGACATACTATATGCTCCGTTCATGAATTAGTTATTGCCATTTCTTAGCTTTTATAACTGGTTTTGTGAAATGGTTTCTTTCCGAGTAATAGTTGACCAAGTTACAAGTAACCATCCCCTACATCGAAATATCATATCAGTAACTTTCCTTCCTCATCTCTCTTTCTGCAGTTTAGATTTAAAAGACAATGTTTTTGGTCATTCTCACAGGTTTGTAGCTTGATAATTGCATCTTGAACAACAACGAAAGAGTTATGTGTTCTGTTTATTTTTACACCTTAATTTGGGGTTTCTATGAACTTTCAAAACAGGCTGGTGGTTCTGGAATGGACATGAGAAGCACAGCCAAGGTATTGATTGGGACAGAGTGGAAGAATTGGAGTTAATTGCCTCTATTATATATAACGTCGACTAATTTACGGCCAAAGACATTACACAGCCTGTAAATAAACATGGCTGGTGTCACCACTCAGAAATGAGTTGTTAATGGAGGTGTAGAGAATCGTAGTAAGGTCAGTGATGTATCAAAAGGGAGAGCATAAGGTTGAGCGAAAAGAGGTGATAAAGTTGAAGCACAAGTTCATGGATGCCCTCTATAATTTACTTGATGGCTCGAGTGATAATAAAAAGTTTGAAGAATGAATATCGAGATATTATTGGAGCACAGTTCATATATTCTTTGAGCCCTCTTATTCTGCAATTTTCTTCTCTTTTTTTTTTTATAAAGATCACTAAGCTTTTTTGAACTAAGCATGACATTCAAACCTTTTTAGCAATGTTTGCCTCAGTATGTTTCATCCTCAAGCTATGATTAAAAACTTAATTTTTTTTTGTTTCATATCCAACTTTGTAATGATTCTCTAAAAAAGACTAAAAGATGATCTTAATGTATTAGTCAAGCTAGCTTTAGCATATACACGATCTCTGGCTGAGAATATAAAGTGAGTAACAGACAAATTAGTTAAAGGTTTTTAAGGAGATAATTTTGTTCAGCAGATGAGAAGATTTTGGAGCTTTATTCGGCAACGAGGACGATGATGTTAGAAAAACATACACATTGAACTTTATGCAGATTTGGTTAAAGCATTCTTAGAGAATTGTCCGTAGCTTTGTATAAAGTCACAATCATCTAGGTCTGTTCGTTTTTTTTCTTATTTTTTTATGTGACAAATGTTCTTAGCCTTAAATTCTTTGTACATGCATCACTGAATATTTACATATTTATAAAAAAGAAAACCACACATAAAATTCGAGAAACAGAAAAACACACTACATATAAAGGGTACCTTAAAATACCATGCTTTTTGAAAAAGAAAAATTCAGGAAAGCACATGAAATATACATTAACAACCAAACCAAATGTTTATGTAATCATGTTAAAATAATTTTAAAAACCGGCGCGTAGCGCGGCAAACCTCTAGTAATGTAATATTAAACACAAGAATGTGACATATTACAAACGATGAATTTGATAAGTTTGACTTATCATATTTTTGCGATGGTAAATGTGTTATGTGGTGGGCCGTTAGTTTTCTTATTTGGTTGTTATAACTAATTTTCATAATTTACGAACAAAAATTAATGACAATCACATTTTTGTAAATACTTTAAAAAATTAATAATATATTAAAAAGTTGTTGTTTTAATTTTACTAATTTTGTCTGCGCTGAAACTCGAAACCCATATTTTTGATATAGAAATATAATGAACTTTTAATTAAACCATTAAACATAGGGGTGGAAAAAAAACCGAATCGAGTTAAACCAAACCGAACCGAGTCAAAACCAAACCAAACTAGTTATGGTTTATTTCGGTTAGAAAAATTCTAGAACCAAATTAACCAAACCGAACCGGACCGAAACCGAATCCATAAAATAATCGAAGTGCCACTCCTATTGCCTATAGTATTTATATTAGGTTCAAAGATAATAATATAAAATAAATAGATTACATTTTAATTTTTGGTTTTATGTTTGATTTTACGTTTAAACACAAAGAAATTATTGATTTAGTTCTATATTTGATTTAGTTCACATAATTTATTTTTTATTGTCACCATCATGATGATCATGCGTTGATGTTTTAAAACACGATTTCTCTTAAAAGAACTAAACTAAGAAAATCTGATTAAATCGAACCGAAATACAAACCGAACCGAATACAAACTGAACCGAAATCGATCCAAACCAAACTAAACTTCAATTTGAAAACTTTTAGAACCGAATTAACCAAACCGGACCGAACCCGAACCGATAAAATAACTGAAGTGCCCACCCCTAATTAAACATGTCATAACTTTAGATTTTGAAAGGAACTGTCCTGTAATTTGTAAATGTAATGATGAAGCGGTAGCCTAGAACAAAAACAATAAAAAAGGAAGAAACTTTGGACCGGGGCATTTCACTGGGCCTGCAGGCCGAAGAACAAAGAACTGGGCTTTACATGGAGTTGATTATTATGTTGCCGCAAATTAGTGAAAAAAAAAAGAACAATAATAAAAATAATTAAGCAAAAGAATTTTTTTGTATCAAATCAAATAAAACCCTAAAATTGGAAAAAGAATTGTTGAGATCGCCGTTTGGATCGGGTTTCTGTGAACCCATCGGAAAACAGAAAAAAAGAAGGGAGAGAGAGAGAGAGCCAAACTCAGAGTTTCTCTCCTGTTTTGCCTTTCCGACGCTTCCAACCTCTTACCTTTGTCCGAATGAAATCATCAGTTACGCACAAGGAATGACGAGTAACTCGTCATCTAAGAAACAAGCTCAAGATCCGCCTGAATCCTCCGAGCCCACTTTGAAATCCCTCAGAACCAAGATGACCAAATCCGACGAAAAGGTCTTTGTCTTGTCTCTATTTTTCTTAGCCTTTCTTACGGAACTGGATTCAAAAGCCTGTCAATACAAAAAAAAATTCATATCTTTTTTTGTTGTTGTTTTGTTACCTTTAAATCTCGACAGAAGAAGCTTAAAGACATTGAGATAAGCGTTCCACTTGTCTATGGTAACATTGCTTTCTGGCTCGGCAAGAAGGCTAGCGAGTAAGTCTTTCGAGTTAATTGGCAATAATACCCCTTTCAACTGAATGGTCTTAAAAAATCATATGTTTTCCGCAGATACCAATCTCACAAATGGGCTGTATATGTTCGTGGGGCAACAAATGAAGACATCAGTGTTGTAATCAAGAAAGTCGTCTTCCAGCTTCATTCTAGTTTCAACAACCCCACAAGAGTCATCGAGGAGCCTCCATTCGAGGTCTCCGAATCTGGCTGGGGAGAATTCGAGATTGCTATCACATTGCATTTCCACAGCGACGTCTGTGACAAGCCATTGAGTTTGTAAGTCTCCCCATTATGGATGTCTATCTATCTATTTATCGTATCACTTACTGGTGTTACAAAAAAACAGATATCATCACTTGAAGTTATACCCAGAAGATGAATCAGGTCCTTTGACAATGAAGAAGCCTGTGGTTGTCGAACACTACGACGAGATTGTGTTTCCTGACCCTTCTGAAAGTTTTCTTGCTAGGGTTCAGAATCACCCTGCTTTGACGTTTCCTAGATTACCCTCTGGTTACAACTTGCCTGCTCCTAGTAATGTTCTAAGCTTTTCTTCACTCTACTTTAGTTGATTTATCTATTGAATAATTACTTTACACAACCTGTATTGTTGAATAGTGCAAGTTGATGATAACGGGAAAAAGAAGAGAGGTGATACTAAAGATCATAGCTTGGGACAATGGTTCACGAGCTTCTCTGAAGCCGATGAGTTGTTACAGCTTGCGGCTGCTCGTCAACAGGTAATTTAATTAAAAACCAAAGACTTGTATATACATATTCTTGGTGTATGTTTTGATGATCTGTTTCGTTTTTAATTCAAATTGTTGGATAGGTTCAAGCTCATATTGCTAAACTCAGGCGACAAATAAGCTTGCTAGAGGGACAGAATCAGACCATCAAAACAGGTTCTGATCCGTGAAGCTGTAGCCAGTTTCCATTGGTGGAGTGGGAGATTGGTTTTGTTGTAACATTAATGTGTATCAGTATTATTAGCGTAGCGCTTTTTTTTACCAGTCTTTGATACATTCTCTCTAAGAATCAGTTTACTCGGACTGTTGACTAGCTAGGGGTGGCCTTTGAGTGTTTCGCAGTTTCGGGTTTTACATGATTTCGGCTCGGGTTTGGTTCATAATATCATGGGGTTCAGTTCGTTCAACCCGAACTAAGATCAGCTAGTTAGAAGATCAGAAACAGAAGTAACCATAAAACATCAGAAACAGAAAGCTGCTACAAAGCGAATATATTAGACATAGCAATCTGGGTTTACTTGATATGTTTTCAATGAGATAAACCAAGAAAACGAAAAAAGTTTAAAACTGGAAGTAACAAGTAAATCTGGTTCTGGGTCCGGTGGTCGGTCGCCGCGTGAGCGTGCGTGCCGTTGCCCGAATCCGTCATTTTCTTTAAAGCTTCTGTAGTTTGTGTTTTTTTTATGGAAGACGAAGGCTCTCACAGCTTCGTTGCCGCCGGTTTTGTCTCCGAGATGTGGAAGTTTCGTCAGTTCCGGTATCGTCGGCTCTAGTCTCCGGGAGGTGAAGGCTACCACAGCTTTGCGTCGTCGGTTTCGGTTTTCCTAGATCTTTAGGGTTTAGTTTCGTCCTTTTTTTGTTTTGTTCTTTTGGGTTTGTTCTTGTGATTTCTTTTTATTTTCTTTGTTTCAATCTTCGTCGGAGGTCGGTAAAGACCTATGACAGGAAGAGTGTTGAGTGAAGAATGTAAAGTTTCTTCTTGGGTTTTCGCGGAGTTTTTTGGCGGAGGAGATCTCGCCACGGCGATTGAAGCTCTCCGATTTCGATCACCCATGAAATCGAAGGTGTTCACGGTGGAGTGATGTGGAGGTGTCGAATCCGCCGAGGCTGGGTGATTCGGTATTGGGTCCTCCGGTTTGACGAGTAGCGGTGGTGACGCGACGGCTCTTGCTACATGTGTCCCTCGACGGCGAGGTTGGTTACACGTGTCTGCGCTTCTTCCTAGATCGATTTACGAGGCGGCCGCGTCTAGAAACTAGGGTTTCGTAGAGATGGGCTTAGGCCCAATTGAGTGGTGTGTGGTGGTCCGGTTTGTAATGGGCTTTGTAATTTGTTTTGGGTTTCGGCCCGTCATTTTTTATTAAAAACATTGAGGAAAAAAAACAAGAAATTTGTGTAATTTTTATTTTGAAACAACATTTGTATATTTTATTTAATATATATTTTAATGCTTTGTTTCAGCGGTGCAAATCTTTTTGTTTTATGGTTTTATTTATGTTCTATTTATTTTCATGTTGTTTTGTATTGCATCCCTAGTTTGGATTTGCAAATATATATTTTTATATATATTTTTTATATCAATTTTAGTTTATACTTAATGTTTTTTCATTCATAATAAGTTAATAACCTTTCTAAAAGAAATATTTTGCATCTATTTGAATAAAATAAGTCGATAACCTTGATATTTTGTTTATATCTTGAAAATTAAATTTCTGGAATAATTAAAGAATGGGCAGCGGCTGATGTTTTCGTGACGGTGGCAATAGAATTACTTCTATGGCAACGATCAAATTATCAAAATTGTAAATGAACTAGTAAGGGAATATTTTTTACTAAAAAATTTATTCACCAGATCTTTCATAACTAGTAAGTCTAGATTTGTTCCCAAAATTTAAAATGGTATATTTAGGATATTTTCTACAATCATTCGATAAAATCTTTGAATTACACTTCTGATGATAAATATTCGTGTGTGTTTGCATATATCTTACATAGAATAAAAATAATATATAATCTCGTTCAGCATGTATACAAGAGATATCTCTTAAAAACTCTTAGCACAACATACTTGTAAAATTACTCTCTCTCTTTTTTCACCATGGATGCTGAGGGAAAAGCAGAGGGGAAAAGAATTCAGGAATCAGTAAGCACAGATTTAGTCCTTGATATCCATAACGGATTCACAATAGATGAAAGAGACCTTACACAACCTAGCAAGGGTCCTGGGTACTACATGGTTAACGTATGGATAAACGGAGAAGATGCACAAAGAACGACAGCGGTCAAGTCTTTTGGAGGCGTCCATCAATTCAAAGAAAGATTAGCAATTGGTTTAGATTCTTCTGCTTACAAATATGTTTACATTGAGTTGGCCAGAGGAATTTGTACAAAAGATCCTGGAACATCTAACGGTACTGTCGTGATGGGTCGGGCGAAGATTCGATTGCCTCCTTGGAACAGTGGCAACATGTTCACTTCTAAGGTCAACCTCATTGGTTTGAAAAGTGATCGAAGTGTAGTTGTTAAGGGATACCTACATTTGTCTATGCAACTTCATAGATATCTTGCGTGATAATTATTAGGGTTTTATTTTTATCTTACTTGTGTTTTTGGCCTCAACTGTTGTGTTTGGTTTTGATAAGTTAATTTGATTATTTGCTTTCTCAAGAATACTAGATTCCTTAAAACAGAACCAATTCGTAAACCTCTGTTCTGACAAAACCTAGAATCAGAGATGACAGACTTTATTCAATTCCAAGCTTCTTCTTTTTAAGATGTTTGATCCTGATTTGCAGGTGAAGTCATCTCTTACTTGTACGTCTAAAGTAGTCGATTTCAGTGTCGTTGTTCCTTGTTACAAGTGTCTCAAACAAAAAAAAATACAAATGAACACAACAGTTGTAATAGCCGAAAGGTACCATCATGTATAGATGCTTCCTCAATCAAAACTTTGCACATATACATCATGCTCACCGAAAAAAACAAAACAAGGAAACCCCCCGATGATGAGATGAGAGCCTATCAACTACTGTTGTCACCTAAGAATGCGAAAACTCGTCTCTTGAAAATGCGTGCTAAATCCGTGATCTCCGAACCTCTCATTCTCTCAACACTGCTTTCAGGCTGTCCAAGTAAGTTTCTTTTACGGGACAATCTTGTGGCTGCATCAACCGTTAGACTCGCCATGTCTCTGCTCTTCGTTAGTTCCCTTAGAACTGTACAAGAGCTTGAAGAACCAGAGACTAGCCTGTTTAGTAATATCAATATCTCTCTCATCAATAGTGTCCTGTTCAAAAAGCAGATCATATTATTTACTTGTAAAATCAGAGTGTGAGTGGGAATGTACATATACATGCATACATACATACCTCGCTTTGAATACTTCTGCGTTCGGATGAAGCTCTGTTGATTCGGAATCTATCTCCGCTGCTAAAAGATGCAGTATCAGCATCAAAAAGCTGGTGTCTTGAGGTAAGTTGTGACTTGAGAGAAGTTCATAGCCAGAGTTTCCTGAAGAAGCTGCTAAGGCCAAGATCATTATTACATTCCGACAGAGTTCCAGATCCTGGATTTCAAAATCAACCGAAAGCTGTGTTAATAATCCAATTTTAGTAATCTACTTGACACGAGGAGCTTTTTTTCTCTCTTTGTACCTCTGATGTCTTTCTGGGAGAAGTTAGACAATCTGCTAGACCTTCAAAGATCTTACGAAATGGTTCCAAAGGAAACAGATTTTCTTGGCTGTTGTTCCCAGAAGCTGAAGATTTATTTTTCTCATGGAGAGAGTCAAATCTAGCTAACACTTTAGGACCTTCAATAAAGAAATGTAATGCGTTTAGGATTAGATAAATAGGTCAGAAGTGAAAGATAGAGCACTTCAAACTTACAGTTGAGCAGAAGGAAGAAAAGATGAATAGCTCCTTTACGCACACGTAAGCCAGCTTCTTTCTTTAAAAGTAGCGAAATGCTCGAAAACACTTGCTCGGATACAAAACTGGCCAATGAAGCGGAAATATCGTTATATGAATACCAGATGTTAGCAGAGACCAGAATAAAGAAAAGGCGGTTCGAGTGCTTACGTTTCTCTCTCGGTATAAGCATTAGTTCTCATCACGATTATGTTCATTATCGACACTGCTTCCAGTTTCACATTCTCTTCGGTTCTTCTACTAGCGATTTGATTCATCAATTCAAACAGAGAATGCCAGTTTGCATCCCAACTTGGCTGAGGTTTATCAGTATCTCCTGCTTGACTCTTCTTACTAGTCTCTGCATCAGATCTTCCCTGAAATGGAATATTACTCGAGTAAACTGACTCTCCAATGCTCAAGTTAGTCTTCCTTCCTTCTGACTCTCCAATGCTCAAGTTAGTCTTCCTTCCTTTGTATCCATGAAATTCGGCGACCTCACAAGAGCTTGGCTCCTCCTCATCTGTGATATTGTCCCTGATAGAGTGCACTGGAAAGATCAAGTCAAAGTTCATAAGAATAATATAAAGACTGTATTTTGTAGAAGGAGAACTCAAAAACCTATATTTGGAACTTTATAGTAACTTCATACAATAAGGGATCACTACAACCAATGATTTATACTAAACGTAATAATTTTAAGCAAAAAAAACATTGGAGAATATAGAAAGAGAGAGCAGATACCTGGCTTCAAATCTGTTTTCAACACCACATATATGTTCCAAGAGCACATGTAGTACATGCAGAGATCTATGAACAAGAATGGCCTGCACAACAGACGAATGAAAATACTCACTAAAAATGGAGAATACAAAAGAGATCCATATAGAAGATAAATTCTTGAATCTAAAACCCAACTTACATTTTCCGCATTACAAAGATCAAGGAGTGGTTCAACTAAGGTCTTCAAATTTACAAACCCATAGCTGATCTGCAAAGGCAGTTCGATTATGTGGGATGATCTATAACTTTATACTGACAAGTATAAGGTTTAAACTAAAAGTCATACCTTTGTTACAGCAGAATATAGTTGACATACTTTTTCAGACTCTAACGGTTTAGATGATTGCATATTAGACAAGTTTTTGGCTGCTTGTCTGTCTTTTTCTTGGGGAGGCGTACTAGTGTTCATAAAACCAAAGAGAATCTGGAGATCTGTTGAACAAGCCAGTAGCAGCTCCGAGATCAGATTTCTCCTTGGGTCTTGATAATTTGAGGTGCGCCAGATATCTAGCAGCTTCTTTGAAAGGTCAGAATGGTTTGCCAGATCCGCTTGAACACCAGTGGCCTTGAAGCCTGACTTATGACAAAGCACAAATTGTGAATATAAATCAGAAAAAGTAACAACAGGAACAGGATTTGGAAATCTTGAAACTTGTTATTGGAAGCACATCTAGATTCACATACTTTTTTTATCATCTAACCCAGCTGTAGAATCGATTCCTCCATCATTCACAGAAGTTGCAGCATCCGGTTCCCTGTTTCACAAAGACTTCTTCCTTAGGCCATCTATCGTTGATGATTTTTTTAAAGGGAAAATTAAAGTGACATGCTAATGAATGGGGGTAGGTCCATAGATGTTTGATTCCAGCATTGCAGTTCACTACTTAACCGTTGTCAAAAATGATAAGAAACTGAAAATGACTAAAACTCTAACATGCTATCTATATTCTACAAAGACTAATTCAGAAACGGTTCCAAGTTATAACTCATCTAACTAAACAAGAAATTCACTCACAAGTTTGTTCTCATAGAAGCATGAACTGTCGCACCTCTCCCTTTACTCTCACTTTTGACCTGTGTCTCTTTGCTTTTGCCCTTCTTAAGCTGAGAACACTCTTGTTCCTGGAACAATGTATAGTTAACCATCAAAGATCTTCTCAACATAATAAAGATCAAACAGCCAAAAACACAAAAGACTAAAAGCAAACCATATCAAGCAGCTGCTTGGAGACACGCCCTAGCTCCTTCTGTTATTCATAAGAACAATCATTGAGATCTCTTATACAAAACAAACAAGTAGTAGTAGTAGCAAGCAAACCACAGCGAACCTTTAAGCGCTCGATTTCCACATCTTTCTCGCTATCATTACGACGAGTCGGAGAGATTGGTCTAACAGCAGCCGCCGAGTAATCAGTTACCGCGTCACCTGCTCTCTGAGAGAGTACTCTCGGTGGAGAGAAGCTTGCGAAAGGATCACGAACTTGAATTTTATGGCGTGAATGTAACTCCACACTCTCCGACGCCGGAGCAGGAGCAGGAGGCGGAACAGTCGGTGGAGCAGGCGGAGGTGGTTGTGTAGAGAGAAGAATCTCTTCGGCTTTGAACGCTGCGTCGAGAAAATCCTTATCCCAACCCCCAAGCTCGTCCTCTTCATCCATCTCTCTCTCTCTCTCTCTCTCTCTTTCCCTGAAAAGATTGTGAGAAAGCGAGAGCGAGAGAAATTAAAACGCCACTAGTGTGTGTACGGTATGGGGGCGGCAGCACTACCGATGACCCGACCCGAACACCTGAAACCCAATAAACCAAATAAAATAACCCAAACTGACTACTGGGCCCTAAATCACAAACGGATCTTATTATTTTACAATTAAGGTCCTTTTAAACTTGTACCTCTAGATATAACACCCCGATGTTTTTTTTTTAACGCACAGCTCTGATATAAGATCCTTTCATCATCTTTCGTCTCTACTTCTGCGAAGCAAAACCTATTTCCGCCATGGCTGCTCTTCAATACTTGGAATCGCTGAAAACTTCGCATCCAGAGCTCAATGAATGGTACGATTCCCTCGCAGATCTGTATCAGAAAAAGCTATGGCATCAGCTCACCCTCAAGCTCGAGCAGTTCATCGCTCTCTCCGTTTTTCAGGTGATTTTCTTCTTCTCTCCCTCGTTTGATAGTGTTCCCTGTCGATTTAAGGTTCATAGATCCGATTTGGACGATGCTAGGGTTTATCCGATTTAGGGTTTTTCGATTTCGCCGCGATTCGTGAGTATTTAATTATATAAATTTCAGGCTGGAGATGCTTTGGTACAGTTCTACCACAACTTCATCACCGACTTCGAGACGAAGATCAACCTCCTCAAGCTCGCGCATTTCGCTGTGGTGGTCTCCCGTCAGTACGCTGAGAAAGAAGCTGCGGTTAGCTATCTCGAAGGAGTGATTGAGAAGCTTAAAGCCACTAAGGAGCCTCGCATCACTGAACCTATCGTTTACATCGAGACGCAAAAGGCTTTGTTCAAGCTTGAGCAAGGTGATCAGAAGGAATGCAAGAAGGTCTTGGACGATGCCAAGACATCTCTTGATAGCATGACTGACATTGATCCTTCGGTGTTCGCGAACTTCTACTGGGTGTCTTCTCAGTACCACAAGTTCCGTCAGGAGTTCTCTGATTTCTACAAAAGTGCTCTGCTTTTTCTTGCGTATACTTCTGTGGAGGCACTCTCTGAATCCTTTAAGCTGGTATGTCCTTGCCATGTTGCTTAAATCTTGTTCTGTGCATATTGCTAAATTCATATCATTTCTGTGTCTTTCAGGATTTGGCTTTCGATTTGTCACTTTCAGCTCTACTTGGAGAAAACATCTACAACTTTGGGGAACTCTTGGCTCATCCCATTGTAAGTTCTCCTTCATCCTCAACAAAAGCTACCGTAAACTTTGCTTTTGTAGATTAGAGGTTTCTTGTTGATCTCTCGGTACTCAGGGAACATACATAGCAGCTTTTAACTTTTAGTATATCTTTTGTGACAGTTGAAAAGTCTTCTTGGAACAAATGTGGAATGGCTTTACCACATTCTCCAGGCGTTCAACCATGGTGATTTAGTTCAGTATCAAGAACTGTGTCGTGTGCACCATGCATCCTTGATTGCCCAACCAGCACTGGTTGAGAATGAGAAGAAACTATTAGAGAAGATCAACATTCTTTGCCTTATCGAGATCATCTTCAGGTAACTTTCTCTCTAGCCCATAGTATCTAAATTTAATATAAATATAAAAAACTTGTGCTAAGACATTTACTCTCTATAAATCTATTGTAGCCGACCTGCTGAAGATAGGACTATTCCTTTGACTGTCATTGCTGAGCATACTAAACTTTCCATTGAAGATGTTGAGCACCTTCTCATGAAGAGTCTTTCTGTAAGTAGTTTCTTCTTGCCTCTTTCTCCCTCGTCTGTTGCAGCTACCATTTGCATTTTGCTATGGGCAAGGACGAGAGTTTTGTCTAATGACCAACGTAGTTAATCATCCCTGGGTTAGGAAACATCATAATGTCGTCTATCCAATGTTTAGCAGAGGGCTCGGAACATTCCTGACGTATCGAAATAGAATGATGGTGTTTGTGTATGCTTATGAGTCTGTAGAATCTAAAAAAGGTGAGAATGAATGATGCAGGTGCATCTGATTGAGGGGATTATAGATCAAGTGAATGGAACAGTTTACATCTCATGGGCCCAACCGAGAGTGTTGGGGATTCCACAGATCAAGTCTTTGAGGGATCAATTGGACAGTTGGGTCGACAAAGTCCACACCACTTTGCTGTCTGTTGAAGCTGAGACACCAGATCTTGTTGCGGCATAAGAAAAACCTGCTTTTTTTCCTTTTAGAGCTACTGATTATAACTCTATTTCTGGGATAAGGTGCAAGAATATTAGCTATTGCAGTGATTTGAAGTTACAATTGCTTTGGATTATTGTTCCATTTTCAAGATTCTCCTTTTTTTTAACCCGTTACTTGTCGCTATAACATTACAAAAAGACGATCACTGTTGGGGGCTACACGGACCAAGAGCAGCTGATTGGTCCTTATCCCCTTTGCTTACTCAAATTATCTTTCGAAGGAGTTTGTCCCAGTGAGCTGATACTGCGAATGAATGTGTTAAGCATCGATGGTGCATCCCGTTTCCGATATTCCTAGGTCTATGGTTATTATTGTTTTGCCGACATGATGAGATTGTCTATATTGCTAATCATGTGGTTATATTTTATATGAAACGTAACAGTCTCTACTTAGTTTTTAATGGAATTATCAGTGTTGCTAATCATGTGGTTATATTTTCTATAAAATGTAATAGTCTCCACTCTCAAACTTAGTTTATATGCTAAAGAATGTATTTGTTATAATATATTGCGCACCTATCCCTAACCTATCACAAAAGGATACGCGTTGACTTTGGGAAGATGATTGAGATCTTAAGTAACGCTAGCCATTCAGTTAACTAAAGTTGCAACTTACTGAAACGAACAAAATTTGAAATCAAAAATGTAAAACCATGTGTGTTTTCCTTAATCTCGAACAGTTCAGTGATCCTTTTGGGAAAGCTGGCAACTAAAGTTTTATCGTGATTCAATTTTTTGCAAAGGAAAAGATCTATCTTATTAAAACAGAAACATTCTATTGGACCTAACATTTATTTTGTAAGTTTTTAAATTAAATACACTTTTATACTTTATAGTTAAACCTACATTAAATCACTAATGTTCATTTATTTATACTACTATCCATGTTTCCAAACAATATACTTATTTCTTTATACTACTATCAATGTTTCCAAACAATATATTTTTATACTACTATCAATGTTTTTAAACAATACAATAATTAATCTTAATATTTTATATATATATCATTTTCTCTTTAAAATTTTGTAGAAACATCATAATTTCATAAATTGCAAAATAATGAACTTTAAAATTTGGATTATAAGATTACAAATTATGAAACTATTACAATTTAAATCAAATTAGATTACATATTGGCCATCCATCAGTTCAATCGGTTAGTTTCGGATTTTAGTGATTTTTGTTAATATGAATATTTTAAAAACCTAAATTGAATTGTTAGATCTCCAGATTAAGCGGTATAATCACAATCGGGTTGAATTTAGAAACACTGATTTAAATACAAAAATATTTTAAATACACTCTTTAAAAGTTACCAAAATATTTGTTAAGTTATTAGTGAAAATTTTCATTATAAAATATTCCGCGCTTCCAAAGCGCGGGTCATAATCTAGTTCAATATTAAGTATAAAACGAGTCGAATGAGGGACTTTTTCTGAAAAATTATAAGAAATTGTTTTAATTTAAAACTTTTTTCTATTTTGAGTTTGCTTTGTTAACTAGTAAAAACAGTCGATTGAAACGCAAATAAATAAAAGGAAAATTGCGAATAGAGAACAAAAAAACAAGGGTGTTGTCCTTTTGGTATAAATCATTTTTTGTCCAATTTTTCTCCTTTTTATCCTTTGTATTTCTGAAAACTAATGAAATAAATACTTTTGTGAATAAAAAAAATATTAAAAATATAAACAACTAATAAAACACCTATATACATATGCTGGTATTTTTTTCTTCAAAAAGTTGATAAATAAGAATTTGAAAATACGTTCTACTAAAGGTAGAATGTGCCTTCTACGGAAAATGGTATAGTAGAAAGCTATTTCTAAAATAAACACGTTCATCTACTATTTTTAGAACGTACATTCTACTATTTACTATTTTTCTAAAAAAGTGAAATGCGCATTCTACTAATCCTAAAGATATCTACTTTTCGTCCGGAAGCATCTTCTACTTTTATTAAGTATTCTAAATTTTGCGGAATGTGTTTTTTAAAATGTACTTTTCCGTCTACTAAAAGTAGAAAACGTGTTCTGGATTTTTGTCAATGTTCTAAACTTTTAGAAAACGCCTTCTACGGATAAGATTACCTGATTTTTGCGAAAATTAATGAAAATTTCAGTTAAGAAAATATTCTAAAAATCTCCTAAAAATATTCTAACTTCCTAAAACATGTTATTTTCGATTTTGCTTGTCAATTTTTTTTTAAAAATGATTCTCCCTTGTCTTATTCATTAATCTATGGTTTTTCCATAATTTTTCTTTTGATTTTTTTTCACAAACTCTTGTTCTCTATGATACATATCTATACAACATGTGGTGTTTTGAAATTATGTGCAACTTTTTGTAAAGTTTTATTTTTATTTTTATAAAGTTTACAAATTATATTTTTATCAAAAAGTTTGATAAAATTAAAATGGTTACAAACGTTTTAAACTTTTTATAAAAATAAAACTTTGTAAAATGTTTTTTTATAAATTTAGTTTAAACTTTCTATTAATTTTTTTTTGTAAAGTTATTTTTTATTTTTATAAATTTTAAACTTTTAGAAAAATAAAACTTTGTAAAATGTTTTTAATAAGTTTATTTAACGTTTTTATTAAAACAATTTGTAAATTATTTTTATTTTTACAAAGTTTATTTTTATTAAATATAATTTTAAAAGTTTTATTTTATTTTCTCTTTTTAAAACGTTTTTAATTATTATTTTTAATTCTTCTAGTTTAATGTGTTTAATAAAAACTTTAAACAAACTATATAAATTTGTAGAATTTATAAAAATAAAATAAAACTTTACAAAAAGTTTTTAATAAAAAGTTTAAACAAACTTTATAAAAATACATTTAATTTTTTTTTATTAAAATTTTTAATTTTAGTTTTGATAAAATTAAAAAGTTTAAAAACATTTTAAATTTTTTATAAAAATAAAACTTTGTTAACTGTTTTTTATTAGGTTGATTTAACGTTTTTTATTTAAAAATTTGTAAATTATTATTTTTTATTTTTATTAAGTTTATAAAGTTTATTTTTATTAGAAAAATTAAAAGTTTTTATTTTTATTTTCCCTTTTTAAACGTTTTAATTATTATTATTTAAAATTCTATTAGTTTAATTTATTTAATTAGATTAATTAAGAGTTAGTTTTGGGATTATGAACAAAAATTATACTAAAAGGACAACTAAATAATGGTTTTATACTATAGGGACAACCATGCTGAATTTTTATTCCGTTTTGGCAATTTTCCCATAAATAAAACTACTTCACCTAAACAAAAATTACCCATGTGATTTCTTTTTCAATTCACTTACAAAGCTGTAAAATGATCCAAACAATGGATGACTTTAATTACCCATGTAATTGTATATGACCTTTTTCAATTATGCCGCCAAAACTAAAGCAAAGATTTTGACTCACACTCCCGAGTAACCTTTCATTTTATATCATATTATTAATTATTACTAAATACTAATATATTTTCAAATTCGATACAATTCATAATATGAAATAACTAAATAGAGAATCTCTTTAATTTTTTTTGAAAAAAATTATACCGTTTACTTACAATACATTTTAAAAGCTTATTTAGTTATACTATAAAAGAATTATTAATTTTTAATCAAAAAAGAATAATTGTTTAGGATACATAATGTGACCAAAAAATGTGATTCGGGTGACCATGATCATCGTGTTGAATACAGAAATACAAATGTGGGAGTTTGACTTGAAAAATCCAGAAGTTAAGCTAGGTCCGTGTGTTTTGGTTGTGTGGTGGTGACAGCCTCACAGATAAGATGTACATGAAAGATTTTCAGAATAGCTTTACGGGTCAAAAGAACGAACTTTGACAACCTATTTCATCCGGATCAGATTGGATTCGGTAAAAAGAGGCAACATTAAAGCTCTAAATTGTGGCCTAAAGAATAAATGGGAATAGTAAATTTCTATTATTTCTTTAAAAATTACAACTTTTTGAAATATTTGTTAGTTGTTACATATAATTTCTTATCATTTCGTTAATTTCAAGAAATTATAGAATAAACACATTTTGTATCAAAATTAGTATGGAACAATAAGTAATAATTATTCATTTTTATTCATATTCATTATTTTCTCATTCATTTATGTTATTATTTTAATAGTCACCTGGTTAAACCCAAAATGATTTTTTTTATTTAATATCAGAAGAAAGGCAATGACTAATGTGTAATCACGTGTTGCTAAGTTATTGCTAGCTAATTATAATTATTAAATTATATGTGTACCATCTGAGATCTCAATTATAATATCTATCTATTGGGAGAACAATGAGACACAAGATAAATCCAGCTAAAGTTATTGTTTAAAATAGAAGAGTAATCCAGGTAACTAGCTTTAAAAATCTACATGTGTGATGCGAGATCGAAACTAGCAAAATGTCAATTTTTTAAGAGTACTTTTAATCGTTTTGCTAAATTAGAAATTCATGAGTGATAGAAGTCTCTGAAATAAAGGGCTAGACTACTTTTGATATTAAAGTTCCAAAAAAAAGAAGATCATTGTTGTGATCAGTTTGTTATTGTTTCATTAGTTACTTTCTTGTTATCAATTTGAATTCAAAGTCTATACTTTCAAAATTATACCTTAATTTTCAATCTAATCTATTAAAAGAGAAGTACATTTTGTACTTAATCCATATTTTTCTTAAATAATCACAATCTTATGCCACTGACAAAAACACAATAATTTAACTAATTAGTAAACCTGCGAAATTTTAGTTACATACTAAACCAACTATAATGTGATTCTAACCAAAAAGTCAATATTCGATTTACCCTATGCATATGTTTCCTTCATCTCCATTGTGTAGCTTTTGCATTGAGTCTGCTTTGATTCCAACCAACACCTTTTTGTATAATCAACACCAAAATCTTTTGTTTTTTTTTGTTTTCTTTGGTTACTGCTCATCAACATATTTCTTATTGGAATTCAAGCTTTTTGGGTTTCTCCATTAGGTATTTCTCATTACTTTTATTTCCCATGGAGGAGTGGAAAACTAGGGTTTCTGTGGTCATTGCCATCAAGGTGTCACGTTAAACCAGATCCGTTTGCAGCTATTTGGGTTTCGAAGCTTTCGACATCGCTCCTGAATTAGATTTTCTCATCGATTGATTTTTGGATGGTTCACTGATATTCAACCTGTGTGTAGCTTTTATGCTTACTATAGCTAGCATCTCTCTATAAAATCTTTGGTTGTACAGCCTCAAGTGCGTTTGTTTTTCAATGAGGTATAATTTTTATTGAACTGGATTGGAGAGTATCCAAGTATTTTCTTAACTGCTGAGGATAAAAAGAGAAGAGAGGGATCTATACTATCAACCGTAGCTACTGTTCCTAGAGGATAAATAAACCAAAAAATTGCAAAATGTATCTCAATGTAAAGAAAACTCTCATGTTGAGGAATTGGTTAATGTGAAGCCAGAGAATCTCACAGAGGTTTGGTTAGCAGATTCTTAAGATACAAGAAACCAATCCGCAGAAAGCATTAATTCGGATTGCATTAATGGTGAATATCTAAGCGTATATGAATGTGGAAATGTATTCAAAGTGGAAGTAGTTTCGGGTTGTGAGGAGATTTGTTCAGACTTTTGGGAACATAGTGTATTCAAATTATTGTAGTTTCGGGTAGCGAGGGGATTTTCTTAGACTTTTAGGAACATAGCATTTTCTTGGGAGAAAACATCGATATATGAAACTTATGTCTTAGTTACATAGAGAGAAAATTTCCAAGGATGTACATATGCTTACCCAGCAAGCTTTGGAGATTCTATTAGCAGTGAGCTCAGAGGTGTTGAATTCCTCAGCTAAAGAAGTTGCAATCGTCAGGTCTTATGTTAATAGGAGAGTTGGAGATGAGAGTAGAAGATCTATAATGTGATTGGTAAACATCTTGCTCTATTTTTACAAATATAAGATTTGTTTATTTATTGACAAATGCAAAAACTGTACATGTGAACTTAGATTTCTGTTTTTCTTCTTTTTTTTTCATGCAGCATTGCTGCTATGCTTGGGATTTTGACTGCGAATATGTTGTCATCTGTAGCAAACCAAACCGGAGTACACAAGATCAAACTCACTAATGCCTCTTCAAACAGAGCACGACTTATCATAAATTCAACAATGTTTTGGAAGAATAAATGTTTAGAGCAAACAAGAGGTAAGTCTCACGCATGTAAGATACATCCAAGTGGTATATGTCCTGCACCATACACCATAAGTTCCATAGATTGTATATGCTCACTGGTAGCCTAACGTCACTTAGTTGTCCGTCATTCTGGTTATGGATTTTGTTTCTTCTTTGCAGGTGCTCTGATGACTGTATTTTCTGAAAAAAAAAAATTAAGAGGCAAACCTTTTAAAAAATATTTTGTGGTACAGAAAAATTTGTATCAAGAGGAATTTTTGGTAGTGGGGTTTTAACCAAATGTTGCAAAAACGGATTGATTAATAAAGAATTACAAAGTATACTATTATATCAAAAACATAAAAACATCTAATATATAATAGTATTATGTACAGCATACATAAAAAATAAGATTATACAGTTACATAGTAAATAACATCAAAATTTAGATAACATATAATAATATTGTTACTAGGATAAGACCTGCGCCTTGCGCAGGGTAAAATATTTATTTTAAAATTTATGTTTTCATATTGTAAAATTTCATGATTTCTGAATACATGTGTTTTTGTGTTTAAAATATATTTGATATTTATGTTTTTTTCAATGTAGAATAATTAATTAAGTATAAATATTTGGTACACATAAAAAAATATAGAAGCTCAAATCAAACAATTAAAATGAGATATCATTGATATTCTTATAATCATAGATTAAGGGTTATGAAAACATTTGATGGTATTTATAAGGAAAAACTCAACCGTATATATAGTAGGCATAGATAGGTTTTCGGATTGTTTGGAAAGTTAAAATAATTAGCACTAATTATCTAAAAACCATATTTTAATGTGATATATTGAACCAATATTTACGTAAATTTTCAATAACTACCACAAACATATTTAGCAAAGTTGTTTTAAGTTGTCGAAATTTTAGACTTGGTGACAAAGTATATTATTATCTTAAATTAAACCTACCATATAGAACTTCTTCAAAATTTTGTACCAAGCTTAAAAATTTGGTGGAATCATTAACTTGGTCAAAACGTTTCTCAACTATTCAAACAATATGGTATAAAAACAATTAATTTAAACTTACCAAAAGAGTTTGATACATAAATTGTGTATCAGAAAATTTGGTTCAAATATTAGGATTTTTACTGTCTTCTAATGATCATAATACCGGCAGTTTACGATTGATCCTATTTCGACTCAATTAAAATTAAAAAGAACATTTAAACGACATTGATTATAGATAATCCGAAATAAATAGTTATTTTCTAATTAAACATATTGTATTGACAAATTTAAGATTTATATATGATTGAATTTTTTTACAATTTTTGTTTGTTTATATAATCATTTATATGTTGGGCTGATACATATGGATATTTTCTTTTACTAACTTGTCAGTAAATAAAATTTAAATATTTTTCGATTTTGAAGTTATACTAATTTTCAAAATATCAGATTTTTACTTTTGTTTTGAAAATATAAGATGGAAAATTAAAATATTAAAAAAGACAATTACAAATTTGAAAACTAAACTAAAATTGTGTCTCTTTGCTATAAAATATTTTTTCTTTTATTAACAAAACAATTTTGAATAGCTGCGTCTCTTTTGCTATTATTTTATCAAAGCGTCTCTTTGTTATTAATTAAAAAAAACAACACTTAGAAAATCATTAGTTTCTGTTTTATACCAAAAGCATGCAATACTTAGACCATAATATATAGTAAATTTTGATTTAAATTTCTGTTTTAGTAATATAGACTAAGAGTATATCTTACACATTAAAAAAAAAAATATTATGTTGAATCACAATATAAATCAACCTTGAGCCATTTAAAGAAAGTATCATTTAATGAGATCGTTGAGTATTAATTTAATGAGATCGCCGAGTATTAATTTAATGAGATCGTCGAGTATTAAGTTTATCATATCATATACATTTATGTTTGGATTAATATAATATTTCCTAGAAATTGAATTTTGAACTTACTAATTTTTAATTAATTTTTATGGTGCCACGTAAACAAAATTAACATCATAATTAAGTGACACTTAAGCAATATTTTTTAGTTAATACAAACTTAAGGTTACAACTTTTTAAATGTTTCTTTATTAATATATAGAGGATAATCATATTTTTGGTCAAATTAAATAATCATACTTAGTACGCGTATCTTTACTTAAAATGCAAAAATAAATTTTCAAATTTTGATTAGGAAAATCTCGCATAAATGTTACTAACTATGAGTAACTTACTTTGTACAGAATAAGAAACTAAATTATTCTCTTTATTAATATAGTCAAATATATAGAGTAATTAATCACTGCTTATTTCCAATTTTCTTATTGCGTAACGCAAGGATTCATATTTCTTATTTATGGTGTTCGAAACACTGTCATAAATAGGAAAAAAGATTTATATGCGTAACTATAGTCTAAACCAATATTTGAGAGAAGTGAGACCAATGGCAAAACCTGTAATATATTTAGTAAGTTAAGGATATTTCTAAATATGGTTTGAAGAGAATTGTGGAACAGACATGTCAGCATGGTATTGGGGTAAATAAGTATTAACTAAAAGGTTATTTTTTACTTTTCTTCCCTATTAATAAGAAAGGGATGATACATATTTATTAATTTGAATTTGTTCATAAATGTATTCACCTATTAATCAATAAAGGAAAAGTAATTATATGTTAGATTGTTAGTCCAATATTGAATTTATTCGTTTTATATTAAAAAAAAAGAGATATAAACTCGTGAGAATATTTTGAGTAGTAAATGTATTACTATCAATGCTCCACCATATATTCATATATTTCCATAAATTAAAAATCCAATTAATGTTGTCAAACTTGTGTGAAGAAGCTTTAAATATATTGTTTTACCAAGTAAGATAAGCTTAATTATACGGTAAGCGAAATTCCATATAGAGAAAAAATACTTTGATATAAATTTCTATATTTCCGACTTTACAATATGCTAGATATATAGTTCCCTACTTATATTAAATTTCATATTCTCTATATATATATTCTCCATATTATTTATATGTGTGACAATTATAATAAATTAAATAAATATGTGGCCAGTCCTCATATTTGTATATGAAAATATGAACACCAAATATAAATCATATAATAAAACATATCTTGTGTGGCTGCTTTCTCTGAGTTGGTCTTCCATGAATGAGACTATTATCAAATTCTTGATTATTAGCTAATAATCAATAAACAACAATTCAAAAAAAAATCAAGTCTATTCATTTACCGAAATTATATAACTGCTAATCAAAAATATTAAAATAACAAAGAGTAACAAACAGCTGCATATAATATTCTTAAAAGTAAACATAAAATAAATAAGGAAAGATACTTGTGACCTAATTTGAAAAAAAAAACCTATCGACTTAGAAAAGTAAAGCAAGTCAGTATTTTTTTACCGACTTAGAAAGGTAAAGCTGTGAATTAGAAAGGTAAAGCTCAAATTCGATTCTTAGTCTGAACTCGATTCTTAGTCTCTCGCAGAAAAACCTGTGAATTAGAAAGGTAAAGATAGAAGTAATATACTTAAAAGTAAACATTAAAAAAAATGTGAATTACAAAAACCTGTGAATTGGAAAGATAAAGCTCCACTTCGATTCTTAGTCTCTCGCTTGAAAATGCTCTGGTTAAAACCCTGAAAACCATTAGACGGATTGCTATCAGACAAAAAAAAGGAGCAACATGTACACGAATTATAAGGCAATAAAAGTAATAGAAACCTTATATAATCACACCTACATGTACACGACTTATTTTGTTCGGAATGACATCCACTATCATTATATATATTTTTAGATCTTGTGCACCAAGTTTAAATTTCCGTTAGTATTATGCAATTAATACCCGATATTTTTTTACTCATAATTGCCACTCCTTGAATGACAGCATAATTGTCTATTTTGAAAATGAATGAATGATATAAGGAATGATTGTTTAATCATTATGGACGGATCATAATTGCCAATCATAGTAGTTTCCAAAATCGAAACCAAATTAAAATCGCTCTACAGAGGTTGCTATAAATGTACACACGAAACTAAAGACAATAAATTAGTGGCATTAAATTAATACACGAAATTAAAGGCAGTAAATTAAGGTTGCTATAAACGGATGCATCATTAATTGAATGCGAATAATTCGGTTATGAGACTATATTATATAAATCGATTATTCACATGTATCACAATGACATTCATATGTAATTATTCTAGTAAATTGAAGGTAAATCTAAAAATGGGCTGAGAATGAATATGGTGCCACCACGTCAGCATGACACACATGTAAATAACTTACAAAACAAATGTTACTCTCAAAAATTGCTCCTTGATTAATAAGAAGGGGATATATCCAATAGTAATCCGAGTATAGATTTTTGAAAACAATTATTATGAGTAGGATATAATTGCAATCTAAACAAAACTATAAAATGAAAGATGTCTCCTAAAATGAACCAAAACTATAAAATGAACCACTTACATTTATATTTAAAATATTCATACTTTTCGGACAGACCAATATCATTATATATGGAAGGATCATAAATTGCCTAATCATTATAGAAGGATCATAAATTGCAAATCATAGTACTCACCAAATCTGACACCAAATTAAAGTCCACCAGCCGAGTTTCCCATATATAAACAAATGAAACAAAACACAATAAATTCAAACATTTAAGTCATACACGCAATTATATGAACGTTGCCATAAACGGATAAATCGGAATTGAATGCTAAATAATTCGATGAATTATATTAATGTTTGATGATGAGAGTATATTATATGACAATGGCAGACTTATGTAATTATTCTAGTGAGTTGAGGGCAAATATACAAATGGGCTGAGAATGAATATGGTGCCGACACATCAGCATGGCACACCCGTAAATAACTTACAAACCAAAGGTTACTCTTTAAAAATGCTTCTTGATTAATAAGAAGGGGATATAAAGCCAATGTAGACTCATATAAAATCTTCCGTGCGGGTCAATCCCTAATTAGACATTACTACGGAAAACTAAAAAGTAAAGAATTCAAAGTAAGAAGTTTTAGTAGTTACTTATATAAAATATAAAGGAAATATTTTTAGAAATGTAAAATAAAATATTATTATTATTTTAAGATTTTTTTTTGTAAAATAATATATTTCAGATTGTACGACTGATTATTGGTTAGTATGAGAAGAAAGGCAATGATTAATGTGTAGTTACGTGTTGCTATCTTTTTGCCAGCTAATTATAATTATTAAATTATACTAGATTTTGATCCGCGCTTAAAAAGCGCGGGATTTTTGAATTATAAATAAACTTTGATACCAATTAATATTTTGAGATTATTGTACATTATTGTGTTCTAAAACCGTATTATATCAAAGAAATTTTTTTTGTTTAAAATAATATAGTTTATGAATTAGTTTATTTGAGATTTTGTATATACATTTTATATAATTTTTTCTTAGGTCTTGATATTTTACCGGACCTGAAAAACCTAACAAAAACGACTTGAAAATACATGTGCAGTTCATATCCGAATCTTTTATAAGTACCTATTTAATATATTTTTTGGACCCGTAGGTCTCTGTTTGAGCTCGGGTCTTCCCCGAAATCCGATTGGGTGTGCAAAGTATCTGAAATATTTTGTATATATTTGGTATGGGTATTTGAGACATGTTTTTGGTATTACATATAAGTTTCAAGTTTGGGTTTTCGGGTAAAATTTAAATTTAAAAATATATTTCAGGTTGGTAAAAATTTTGGGTACTTTTTAGTTTCATCGGTTAGATTACGGGTAAATGTTTGGATATTTTGGGTATTTTTTCGTGTTTCGGATACATTAAGTTTTTTTCTGGGTCCTAAATAGACTAACCAATCGAAAGCCATAACATACCCAAAATTATATTTATTTTACAAATATTTGACCGAACCAACTCAAATATAAAAGAAACCAACATATACAATATGAATATGTTTGCATGTCACGTAATTGCAATAGGAGGTGGACCTGAGATGTTATAATATCTCACGTCTAACTTGTTACATAATTAAGAACATTATAATATTTAATAGTTCTCATGTGATTATTATATATTCTAGATGTCTCACCATTTTGTAATGCAATTGTATCGTGATATTATTATTTTTTTGTTTTATAAATTTTTATTTGTTTTCTGTTTTAAGTGGTCTATATTTTTTTATATATATTTACAATGCAGATGTATCATGTATTTGTCATAATAAATTTATTAGTAATTCTTTTATTGTTTCCATATTTAAAAGTAAGATATTTTCTCTGGAATTTATTACATGTGTTTGAGTTATGGTAACTGAATATATTTGATGAGATATTGATTACAAATCGATTTTTCTTTTTATATTACTAAAAAGCCATAATTGTATTTTAATGCTATCCATGTTTCCATGCTATCCTATAACCAAACACTCCAAATTTTTTAATTCTTATTCTAGTTTCCAAACAACTCCTTAAAGTACTTCAACTTTAATAATATAGATGTGTATCATTTGAGATCCTAATTATAATCGCTATCTATTGTAAGATCAATGAGACATAAAAGAAATCCAGATGAAGTAGTTGTTTAAAAAAGAAAGAAGAGAGTACAGCTAATTAGCATAAAAAAAATCCACATGTGTGATGTGTGATCCAAACTAGCTAAATGTCAACTGTTTCGAGGAGTATTTTAATCGTTTTGCTAAACTAGAGATTCATGAGTTGTAGAAGTCTCTGAAATAAAGGGC
Source organism: Raphanus sativus (assembly GCF_000801105.2). Classification (NCBI taxonomy): domain Eukaryota; kingdom Viridiplantae; phylum Streptophyta; class Magnoliopsida; order Brassicales; family Brassicaceae; genus Raphanus; species Raphanus sativus. The sequence goes on along the minus strand of NC_079514.1, from coordinate 17,368,107 downwards.
AGTGCCGGCTTAGCATATCGGGCAGGCAGTGCGACCGCCTTAGGGCCCACTCCAATTTTTAATTTTTTTTTTGTTTTTTTTTCTTTTATCAACATATGTATATTAGAATTAAATTTAAATAATGTTACAAAATATAATAATATGTAACATACTAATAAAAATAAAGAAAAACATATGAATTTTTACTTTTATTTTAAAAATAAATTTAATAATAATTAAAATACTAAAGATTAATACTAATAGGGCCCAAAAATTTTGTTTTTTGCCCAAGGGCTTACGTGGATGTTGAGCCGGCCCTGATAAAGGGTTGGGCTAAAACTTTTAATATTAAAGGTCACCATTCTTAACAAGTTCATCGTTGTTATCAGTTTGTTATTGTCTCATGTGTTAAAGATAAAAATATGTATACCGTGAAGGATAGTATTCTCCATTGCCACAGCTTCAAAAATACTATTCTTTTTGCCACACCAAAATTCTAATTGCCACACTTTTTTTTCTCATATTTCTCTTCTCCTTCTTACCCTTAATATTATATTAATATCTTATATCCATTTTATTTTTTAAAATTAAAATCAAAATCAGATCTCATTTTCCTCTCTCCTCTCTCTCTTCCCTCTCCATTACGTCAACATCCCTCCAAAATTCAATCCTGGCGGTCCCCACACCAATCCACCTCTCTCCTTCCCACAGCTGTCATCTCCTTTCTCCCATCTTGTTCCTCTTCCTTAACCAGAAACAATTTTTTCTCATATTCTTAACTCCATTGACGATTTTGAAGGTTTTTTTGAAGGAAATTGATACGTTTTTTTTCCACGAAATTCTCATAATAATATACTACTTATTTTTTATGTATTATGTGAAACGAAAAATAGCAACATTTCGCTGTAAAAATCGTGAGAGTTTTGAAAGAAAAATTAAAATAATGTTTGAAGAAGATTTTGTATTGTTCTCTATTTTTAACACGGTTTTGAAAGAAGAAAAATATGAAAATTGTGTTAGACGATAATCTGGGTTGTGTAACACATTATTAGTTGATTAAAAAGCCTTAAACTGATGAAAAAACTAAAGTTGTAGGTAAAAATGAAAGTTTTAGGTATATTGTTATGAAAATGGATGTTTAAGGGCAATTTTGTATATTTCTTCTTATTTTGCACTGTTTTAAACAATAATAATGCATTACAATAGTGATAGACGATATTGTGGGTTGTATAACACCCTCTTGATCAATTATAAGTGTTAAATCGAGAAAAGCAAAAATTTATAAGAACTACTGGAACGACTGGTATTACTAAAGTGAAAGTGTATTACTTGTATTACTGGAACGACTATGTACCAAAGATCTTAGACAACTTAGATTCTTTAAATGGTTAACTAATCATAATTTTTTTCCAGAGAATTATATGGCTTCTCCCATTACAGTCATATGTGTTGACAATGGAGGAAGTTACATCAAGTATAGGCATGAGATAAAGGCAAATGGAGATATCAAGTATTTGCAGAAAGAGTAAGACAAATGGAGATATCTATCATTTAGGATTTCAATTCAGTTATATCTATTTTAACTTTCAATGATTAAACAAAAATGCTTTAATTTTATAAATAATTTATCTGTATTAAAAACTTTTGATTAAATAGATGGATTTATTAGGAGCATGAATGCATCAGATTATTTTTAATATTTTTGAAAATTATCAAAATTAAATTCTTCATGTTCATTTAACTATATTTTAACTTTAACATTATTTACAAACTGTTTTTATTTTATAAATAATTTATCTGTCTTACAACCTTTTGATTAAATAGATGTATTTATTAAGATCATGAATGCATTCACATCATTTTAATCTTGTGAAAAATATCAAAATTACATTTTTATTGAAGCTGAAAGATATACATTATTTTATATAAATTTGAAGATTTGATATTATATTTTTATTTATATAAATGTGTACATGGACTACTAGCACTACTAGGACTACTTTGTACTATCTTGTATTACCTTAGACTACTATGTGTTATACATATTTCTAAGAAGTTTATATTTTTTGCTTATTATATATTTTTAGAAGATGTAGCTCATATATTACGTGATAATATGTTCATATATGTGTTTATTTGCCAACTTAGACGTAAAATACTCTTAAATTCTCAAGTTGGTAGAAATTTTCTGATTTCCATATAAAACATCCTTCTACTTCCATACTAATGTCTTGATGGGAATGCCATAATAGGCTGAATTTCAGAAAATACATAATTTCTGAAACTTTTTTCTGCCAATGTGTTATATACAGTTTATAATTGTCTAAACATATTGGTATTACTATTAAATTTAATTTCTTGAGGTTGTATTACTAAAAAATGTTGTAATTTGCAAAATTATTACTATGAAGAATGAAATATTACTACTAGCTTGAGTACTACTAAGAGTAAAATTAATATTATTTTAATATTCAAACATTTTTGTCTATCAACACGTTTTAGACATATGTCATAGGTTTTTTTTACAAAATGTCGACAATGTGTTACACGTTTTAGACATATGTCATTTTTTTTTAATAAAGTATTGAAAATGTTTTTGTCTTAGTAATACCTAATAAACCTAGTAGTACAAATGTGTTTTCTTAAAACTCAGACTGCCTTATACTATATTGGTCCAAACCTGATGCAAAGACAATCATACAACACATAGCATTTTCAAAAACCTTAAAACCCAAAATCAGATTCACACTGATCAAGAAGAGAGACATTGGTTCTAAAGATAGAAGCATTAGAGAGCCACTTTTTGAAACTTTCAGACAAATAGTTTTAAACAGTACATACAAGAAGAAGAAGAGTTGAAACAAGTCTTAATAGTTACTACTCCTGCCCAAAGTCATCACGGTTGTCTTGTTGCCACCCGAAACCTTGAGCGTCTCTACCCATGTTAACATGTTGAGGCGGTTCCATACCAGGATTCCACGAGGACTGAGGATGATAAGATCCTTGGAAACTCAGATTCATCGTTGGCGCAGGCTGCTGCTGCTGCTGATACCCGAGCGCAGAACCTTGTTCTGTCTTCAGGTCTTGTCATCTCAAAAGGTGCACCATTGTAGAATTGCTGAGACGATCCATCAGTTGTTGGATAAGGCGGAAAGCTAAACTGCTGAGGCAAACGATTGTTGGGAATGGGCATGGTGGGCGGTGGTTGCATCATATTCATAGGTAGAGGGTAGTCAGGGAACCGGATTCCCGGTTTAGGACTAGCGGTTTCGAAACCGGGAGGACGAGAGTTATCGTTGTTATCTGCAGGGTAACTCCCAAATCGAGAGAGTGGCTTTGACAAGGAAGGTGACCTGTGTAGTAACGGAAGAGGCTGCTGCTGCTGGTGGGATCTTAAGGGACCTCTCATGAGTGTGGAGTCAGAAGAAGTAGAAGATTGGTGCTTTGTGGTCTGAAGGTCAGAGTCGTTGCCATCTTCTTTATCAAGAGGAGCATCGGGTAGTAAAAGGGAGGCGTGGAGGTGATGGACATGGGATTCAAAGTCAGGTTTCTTGAGGAAAGACCTGAGACAGTGAGGAGCAGCACAAATGAAGATACCTTCCATCATCTTGATAGTCTGAATCTTCTGAATCCGTTCATCACATATGTTCAATAAAACACAAACATAAAAAAAAAGATAACAAGATATCAGCGAAAGATATCAAGTGGTTACCAAACACATATGTTAAAATTCAAACATTCACTCATTAATTCAATCTCACGAATTTAAGCATCCACACACATATTTCTATCCATTATTTTCGAACCCACATTACAAATGAGCATAGAATTCAAAAGAAAGAGAAGAAGAACGAAAAAGATACCCAGATTTTTTTAGAATGAAGAAGATGGAATAGAAGGCTTCTGTTATAGATGAAATCGAAGGTTTCTGTAAGAAGTGTGATTCATAGCACTTGATTTCAGAATGATTTCGAACAACGAGAAGAAAAAAGGACAAAGTGATTTCATCAATTTGGATTTTCAGCAAAAAAAAAGGGAGAGATGTGGAGAAAGACGTAGTGAATCTAAGTGGAAGAGGAGAGAAGGAAATACTCTGATTAGGCTAGAGGATTAGATTAGGTTTAACTGTAGTTTTGTAGTATTGTTAAGGGTAGTTTAGTATTTACTAATATTTCTGTATTTAAAAGAAAAAGAAAATTAAATGATTTATGAAGTGGGGCAAGAGAGAATACACATGGGAGTAAGTGTGGCAATGTAGAATAAAGTCCTATCGTGAATGTGATACCATTTTATTTATATAGCAAATCATATAATCCAGCTGCCTATAAATTAGAAGGCATGCATGTAAGCAGAACACGTACTCTACTAAATATACAGACGCTAAAAAATCCATGGCGATACCTCACGCCCAGCCTTTACTTCTTCTCTTTGTTTCCCTCTTTCTTTTACCAGCTGCTTTGGGCACCGCCATCGAATTCGACAACTGCCCGGACGAGTTTTTCTATAAGGGCCGTACCGGCAACGTCAGTAAAGTGGAGATAATTCCGTATCCGCTTAAATTTCAAGATAAACCACCAGTATTTAAGATAACCGGGTTTCATGTATGTAAATCTCTTTTCGTTATTTTGATGATTTTAATTACCGTATGTTTCAACTTTTCCAAAAATTTTAATACTTTTCTTGATAAATATCTTTGGTGTGGGCAGCCGAAAACCTCACAGGGAAGGGGTTTGAGTTGATTTTTAGACGTAGAGGCAGCATTAATATGTTATGGATTAACATTTACTACAGCTGTGATGTAACAAAATGTCCTATTGAGCCTGGGCCCTTTGTGCTTACTTTAGATAACATAAACGACCCAGACGGTAATCACCTATCAGTAAGTTTTCTGTACATATATGCACTAACACTAGCTTTAAATGAATATATCATAATCGTTTTTATCCTCAATACATATCCAATTATCCATAGTCGATATTCAAACCAATTGGCTACGGTTTCCTGATGATCTAACGCGACACCCTTCTGTCTCTCTTTAATATCTCAGGGAGAATATATTCTTCAATTCTTAATTGACAACGGGGATTCACCGATAGAAGGATTCTGTGCCTCTTTCAGTTTTCATGCCAATGGTTAGTTAAGCTAGCTAGAGAGTGTAACAATGTTTTTTGTTTTTGCAAGTCCATGGAAAAGCTGCAAAAGATATGCGAGTGACGCAAGTTTTTCTGGGACAAATTTGCAAAGGATTTGCCTTTGAATTTAGTCTCCTGAATATAGCGGCGGACTAAAATTTTATCTAGTGGTTATACGTCACCGCATTTTAATATTAAAACTTCACCACTATTATCAGTTATTAATGTCTCATGTGTTAAAACTTCTACCCCATTTTTTTTGTATTATCCTTGTTTCATTTCAGCTTTGCCGGAATTCATGAACATTCCTACAACTAATAGTGTCAGTGTGCGTAAAGTCGAGATCTTTCCATTTAAAGTTACTGTTAACGATAATCCAGTCTTTAGGATAACCGTTAATACACGTAAGTTTGTTTTGATGATTTTTAAGTTTCAACACAACTTTTTCCAATATATATATATATATATATATATATATATATATATATATATTGATAAATAAATTTGGTCTGAGCAGCCAAAAATATCTCATCTTCTTCAACGGTATCAGCAAGAATGACTTTCGAGGGAGGATCAGAGCTAATTCCTAAGTCTTCGAGATTTGGTTACAGACTCTGTGATAGTACGAAGAACTGCCCAATTGTACCTGGCACCTTTGAGCTTGCTATTCCTCACCCATACTGGAGGTACAAGATGGAAGCTGTAAGTTTTTCTTTACATTAACACCAACTTAAAGACGAGTTTCATAATTGCTCTCATCATCAAAACAAAACAAAAAAATCCATGTCCCTGTATTTTCAAGCCAATTGGTATGGTTTTCTGATGATATCTTCTTTCTCTTTTTCCAATGCCTCAGGGTAAATATCGTGTTGAAGTACAAATTGTAAATCAGAATATTCCGTTCGACGTAAGTATGAGCGTCGTTTTCTGGTTTCAGGTTAGTGAAGCCTAGCTAGAGACTGAAACTATATGGTTGAAAGAGTCTGTCTCTGGTGTATGGTAATCTTAATCACTTTGTGTTGTATCGTTTTGTGTGTCGTCCAACAAATAAACAAGGGTTCTTCTTGTAAAAAAAAACACACCTTCGACCCACCCATGTTACATGTATGTGTGTTTATTATTTGGTTTGATTAAATAGAAAAAATTACATCTTGGGTCATTTTTGCACTTTATAATAGCATCATGGGTTACTTTGTTCTAGATAGATACTTTTTTCTTAACTATTTGCTTACTTTCGTTAGATTTCCAACTAAAACATAACTATGGTGGTCCCTATTCTATTTCTTTTCTTTTCTTCTTATTTACCATTAAAATATTAAATTAACAGTTTTTCTTGGATTCTATTTTTTTCCACCATTGATTCAAAATTTGACTCTCAACCATCTCCACGACCATAGCAAGTCCTAGATTCTCTATGTCTGATGACTTCTATGCATTTTTTTATTTCGTCCCCCTCTCTTATTTGCTTAAAAACCAAGACGCCGATTCCCTTTGTAAAGCTCCGGGTTCCCTCACCGCCAGTTCTACACTGTGAAATCCTTCTCTTAGAGCTGATGCTTTGTCTCTCTGTTCTTCTTACGAACAACGTTCCACAAATCAGAAAACAAAAAAAAAGTCAAAATTTTAAATACACAATCGTGAATTAAGATTGAAATCTACGAGATCTAGACAAAATACATCAAAAAACAAGCAGAGAATGTAAAAAATCGTGAAAAATAGGCGAGAGAGGCATTGATTAGGATTTCTGGTCAACAGTAGCCAAGGAGGAAGACGAGGTTATTTTCGTAATTTAACATCATTAATGAAATGTGTACAACACTATCGAACACATCCAGTTGTACACCCAATCTCGTGTACAACTATATATATGTCACCATTTCCTTATACAAAAAAAAAATATTTCAAACACGATTAGTTTTATTTACAATCAACGGTCATTGCTGCTACTTCACGTTACATACCAGAAAATATCAAAAAAACATCTTAGTGTCATACACTAGTGATAAGTCGCTGACATTTAAAATAAATTCAATCCGAGATATTTTTGCATTATTAGCTCATTCCTCCTATATCAACAAACACAACATGTACATGTCAAAATATTCTTCTAGTATTATGTACACATCACATATGTACACATTCCTAGTTGTACATATACATGATTGTACACATGTGCACAATCCAAGAAGTAAGAAACTTGGTTTATCCATGATAATAATATGTAAAATATTCGATGACAAAACGATCAGGTGCTTGTACACGGTAAGTGATATTGGTGTACATATGGATACAAAAAGGTGTACACACCAATTAGTAAACACACACTATACTGCATCCCGCATCGCTGCATCTAGGAGGTAAAATTCAACACAATATTTACATTTCAAAACATTCAATTACATTTTTGTGCACACCATCACAACTAGCTACACAATACCATAATATAATAGTGTACGAATTTCATTACAATGTACATGTATACACCAACTTCATATTGTACGTCTTGTGGGCAGCCACCATTTTTAATTTCATCTTCTTCACTAACCTAAATTTTTTTAAAAGTTTTCTTTTTTGAAAGCAACTTTTGTTCAAGTTTCATCGGATTTCATCAAAAACTCAAACGAAATGTATCATTAGAACGATGAAACTTATATTGAACTTGATTTTTAGCCAAAAATCACCAAAATGGAAGCTTTTTCATCATTTTAAAAAAAAAATAAGCTTTTTCTGGGCAATTGACCACCAAGTTGACCAAAAGGGAGCAATTGTTTGCTGAAAACTCGGATTCGCCATGGGTTGATAATTGGTTGCAATGGGAGTTTTTGAGGATTTGCATGACTACTGATTTTTGGGTTTACAAAATCAATTGTGAAAAGATGCAGAAAAAATCTGAGAAAGAGAAAGAAAAATGAAAGAGAAAGAGAAAGAGAGATGAAAGAGAAGTAGGTCCTACTAATTATGATGTAGTTTTGTTTTGGTTAGGAAGTAATGGAAAAAGTTAAAGAAAGTGTGTTGGTAGTATAAAGTGATCTAAAATGATATTAGAATTCATAAAGTGACCTGCCATGTAAATTTCTCGATTAAATATGTATCTATGTGATTGTTATTTGGTTTGATCAAATATGTATCTCTGAGAATTGGAAAAAATAGACATTTTGAATTTTTGTTTGTCAATTTAGGACTTCTGATATTTTTGTCAATTCTAAACATGTTTTACTCTTTGTTTATGGAAAAAATAGTAAAAATAATTTTAAAAATGTAAAAAAATATGACAACTATTGGAAATATAGGTACGACAATTTATATATTTTAATTTTTTTTTAAATAAAAAATCATATTTTATTTTGTCTTCTAACCTAGGTTAGAATACACATTCTGGTAGTCTACTTTATCTAGAAATCATATACTAGGTCTTATACATAGATCTATCCTGGGTATATACCGTAAACTAAACTTTCTTCTACCTTATATCTGAGTTAGAATTTGTTACGTTACAATCTAGCAACATGTCTTCAATCTACCTGCAGCTATATAACGGTATATAGCTTCAACTCTATGTTGTACCTTACGTAGTTGTTGTGTCATAGAATCCTCTGCCTTTTAACTTATGTGACGTCTAAGGAATAATAAGCTTCCTACGTGTTGTACCGTATTCTGGGTGAGGTAAGATACGTATTCTATCCAAATCCGAAAAATATAGAAACTTTCATTTTCGGTTATAGATGTTTCCTAAAAAAATTGTGAATTTACACAAAGTATATCCTAAATTTCGTATATATCTTTTTTTTCCAGGTCAAAAATTATCAAAATTGCTATTTCCTTCACTCGAACCCAGGTTACTCAAAACTAAACTGTACCTGCTAGCCACTAGACTATACATGATTCACGTTTCCTTTATACATATACAACTTTATATCTGGTTTTAATAAAGGATATATTTGTAATCTTGCTTTCATCTTCTTCCCTACGTCCTCTGTAACAAAAAAAAAAGCCACCAACTGTGTTTATCATTTTATTCATGGATTTTGACATCTTTTTACCAAAATTTCACTGTAGAACTCAAATAATTCACTGATATGTGTTGTGTTTACTCTAGATTTGTGGTCAATGATAACAATAGTTATAGAATTTTGGGTTGTTACTGGGATTCTAGCCGGTGGGTTGTTCATCTGGCTCTGCAAACAGGTAAATTACTCGAAACTGCTTTGGATCTAACTCGAATCTCAGAATTGAAAAACTCACTTTTATATCCTGGGGCAGTTTCTTGAGCAATACGGTGAGGTTAGGAGCAGAGACAGCAAAAGTAATTCTTTTTAAGTGTTTTATCTTTTATGTGGATTTTTTTCTGTTTATATTTTTTTTTTCTTTTTAATAAAAATTTAAATCAAAATATTATAATTTTTAGTTAAAAACAATTTGATTAATTAAAGGGTATAATTGGTATTAAAAGGAATGTAAATTTTATTTACCTAAATAATCCTCTAAAAATCTTATTGAAACAGATCTAAATTGAAAGTGTCTCTTTTTTTCTAATTTTCTCTTTATTATAATGGTTCGACTCATCCAACGACAACTCCCATCCCCGTAAAAGGAAAATGAAAGAGAGTAAGCCCACGCACAAGTCACTAGCACGCTTGACCCATCTCATAATCAGAAAAGCAAACCAACGCTCCAAAAAAAAAAATCATTAGCATGGTATACACATGACTCGTATTCTTTCTCCAGACTCTAGTAAACATTGCCAAATTATAAATCAAAGAATTTAGCCGACAAAAATAAATAAATAAAGCGAGTATGGGACAAGATAATCATTCGAATTGAATCGCGTAATATATTCTGAACCGGATCGTAACTAAATCGAACCGGTAAAATCAAGTCAAACCGGGACGAGATCTTTTTTTTTTTGTCAACGAGATCCACGACTTCCTCAAGTCACCTTTTCATCTCTCGACGGTGACATTTTGACTTAAAGTCAAAAACTGAATTCGATGGCCGGAATAAACTCTTCTCCGGCGACGATCAAGCTCTTCTCCGTTCTATTCCTCGTTCTCACAATCTCATCCTCATCACCCATTTTCGCAAACGCCTTCTCCTTCCCATTCTCCTCCTTCTCGCAGTACAAAACCCTAATCTCAACCTCACGATCCCTCCTCCTCCGCGTGTCGAACCTACGCGCTTCCCGTGGAGACGCGTTGGGATCGTCTCGCGCACGAGCAATGGCCGAGGAGATCGATCGTGGGCTAGGGATAGGGTTCCTGAGCAGAGCGTGGTCTGTTGGGTGGGATTACATGTGGAATTACGCTTGGAGAAAGGGAGGGATTGACTACGGTGAGATGTACGGTGCGATCGGTGATCTCAACGAGCTTATGAGTTTAGTTACAGAGTTCAATCGTGCTGAATCGAGTGCTGAAAAAGCGAGCTCCGTTGCGAGGAGTTATGGCAAAGCCCTTCGCGTCTCCAAGCAGTTGCTTCGTCGTCTCCTTAGAATCTTTGGTAAATCGGTACGGATTCAAAGAATGATACTTTAATCGTAACAGATAGTTAGTTATTTTGTATTTCAATTACATAAAAGTTGTGTAATAATGATTGGGTAGGGTGCATTGAGGGAGTTTTGGGAGATGGTGCAAGCTGAAGTAGTTGATGGGGAGTTATTACAAGACTGTCTTGAAGTGGGAAGTAGCGATGTTAAGAGTTTGCTTCAGATTGCGAAAGACATGGCTCTACAATACTTTTCTTCTCAAAGCCGTTCCTCAGATGATGAGTTATAGCTACAAAAATGAAGAGTTTTCATGTACGTCTCTTCTTTTTATTGTAAATGAGTACTAAGTAGATTATACGTTGTTTTTCTGCTTTGAATCCTTAGCCTTGTTGAGTTCTTTCCATTATGTTTTCCATGGAATGTGACTTTGTTTGGCATGTTGTATAAACGTAGTCATTAGTCAAAATCTTCTAGGAAATTCGCCAAATCCATTTTGTGCTAGAAAAGCTAAAGAGATTCGTAGACTTGAACCCACGGTTTGTTCGTTTGTAGTGTGTAAGTGATTCTTAGACTAGTAACTCAAGGTTTGTCTCCATTATAGTTTCATCAATGTAGTTCATTTTATATTACTTAAAATGTCGAGGTCGTTAGAAAGATGTTTGAAAAACACAAAGTCTATCGACATCTAGAGCCATTGTAGGTATCCAACATATCATTTGATTGGTTATTTCGCTCCATTTCATAGTGAGTGAATATTTTATTGATAAAACAACTGAAAATTCTCAGTGTTTTATGGCTCCCATTGCTGGATTTTTGACGCTATGAGTATTGTAGAGTTCATAAATACAGCAACCATGTGGTTGGTGAATGGTGGAATAGATCTGAAAACTCAGTGATATTTCTTTGTTTGATCATGTTTGCTTTTTATAACTAATTTGCTCTGTCATAACCAAATCTATTGATGAACGTCATCATCAACTTCTATAGTACCAAAACTTATCAGATTTCTCTTTCCCTCGTCTTATTAAATCCTTCTGGGTGTAGCTGCTTGAATCAGAAAGTTTGAATCTTGGTTTGATAAATTGTATTGGGTCCCGAAGTAGATTTTGCTTTTTAAGAAACACTGCCAAGCAGAACAACTGAGAATTTATTACTTTCAACTACTCACATTTAGTTCTTATGGTCATGTTATGATAATCATCTACATCATCATGACATGGAACTCACTCTCTGTCTCTTTCATTTAATGTTTACTTCCGTCCTAACACATGGCATATCCTCCTTTAACCGTTGATTCGACCACGTCAGGTTGATCTCAGCCGTTAGTTTTGAGTGTTGTTGAGAAAGAGGGACCATGTGTGGACCTTCATTTCATGTTTTTTCTTTTTTGCTAAAAAACGTAATTGCGGTGAGCGTGCATCGAACACGCGACCTTCATTTCATGTTGCCATGTTCGTTACACTTATGCCATCTTGTTTTCAAGAATTAGTCGTTTTGCTTTTTTTTTTTCCACATGCATTGTGCTAGAATAAGGCAAGCAAAGATAAGCCGAGTACTTTTGTTTACAGAGGCCATTGTCTAGTGGTTAGTGACTAAATCACTGGGGTTCCAGACTTTATAGGTGGTTTGAACCGGGAGCATAAGAGAGAACCAACAACCCCTTTGCAGTGCCAGCGAGCGGATGGAGTTAACCCCTCCAAGTTGCAAAAGGCTAGTCTTTAAATGTTGGTCCTAGTGTTAGTTGAACCTAGGAACAGAAGAAGAGTTGATCCTAGTGTTAGTTGAACACAAGTGTCTTCAGTTTTCATGTCGTGACAAGTTTTGTATCAAGACTTTTAGAGAAGTCAATAGCTCAAACTCCAAAGCACAGCATTAAAATCGAACCGGTACACGTTGCAAGTTGGTCACAGTAAAGAAAATTTAAACAGCATCGACAGAGGGTAATAACTCTCCTCCACCATCTTTCGTTGTGTCTTTAGATCGTGGTACCACCACACACTGAATTATTTCACAAATATAAACACACATTCATTTACTCTTCTTTTTACATTTACACATCCAAACATCATCGCCGCGTGGATTTAATGCTTCCTCAACCGTTAAAAACTTTATAAAATAACATTTTCGCATTCTCTCCATATTCTTCAAACTATATTATATAAACCCATTTTCCGTTCTTCACAATACCAAACCATCTCTCTTTCCTCCCCTTTTGGTAGAGTTTTGTTCTTAGAGAGAGATGGCGAGAATGTGTTTAATGATGATGATTATGGTTGCTGTGGCCATTAACATGGTTGCTAGTGATCCAATTGCACCGTGTTACTTTATATTTGGTGACTCTTTGGTTGATAATGGCAATAATAATCAGCTTAATTCACTAGCTAGAGCCAATTACTTTCCTTATGGTATTGATTTCTCTTTTGGTCCAACCGGTCGGTTTAGCAACGGCAAAACTACTGTCGATGTTATCAGTAAGCCAAACTAACTAACAACATTTTCATTTCCTCTGTTTCTCTCTCTCTTCAAACACACACAAAAAGAAGCTAACTTGCTCTGTATCGTTTTGGGTAGCTGAGCTTTTGGGTTTCGACGACTACATTACACCATATGCAGCGGCGAGAGGAGAAGACATCCTCCGTGGAGTCAACTATGCTTCTGCTGCTGCCGGAATCCGAGAAGAAACAGGCAGACAATTGGTACTTTATAACTTGTATTTCAATACGAGACTAGCTTTTGGTTAGTTTGGTTTGGATCCGTTATTTCTGTTTATTTTTAATTTATGACATAATTTGAATTGAATTTTTGGTTTGGTTTAAGATGTAGTTTTTGGTTTGTTTTTGGATAAAAGTACTTCAAATCATGTTTCACTAGAATTTTGATTAGTTCCATACTTTGGTCTCAATTAATCTATATTAAGATTTTTAATATACATAGATTTGTATCTAACAATAAATTTTTGGCATATTTGGTTCGGTTAAGTCACGTAAACGTTATATCGGTTTACTTCGATCAAATATTGAACCAATCGGCTTCTAAACCAATTTCGGTTTAAAATATTACAAGATTTGTGTGTAATTCGGTCATGAGCGAAGAAACATCTTGTTCTAGAGTTTTTACCTTGTGTTGTTTTCGGATTTTCAGGGAGGTAGAATAGCGTTTGCAGGTCAGGTAGCAAATCACGTGAACACAGTGTCACAAGTAGTGAACATACTCGGTGATGAGAACCAAGCCTCCAGTTACCTCAGCAAATGCATTTACTCTATCGGCTTAGGCAGTAACGATTACCTCAACAACTATTTCATGCCCACTTTCTACTCTACCGGTAACCAGTTCTCTCCTGAATCCTTTAGCGACGATCTCATCGCCCGTTACACCGAGCAACTCCGGGTTTGTAAACACTCTCTGCTTCTTATGTTTTTTTTTTCTCTGAGTGATGCTGAAGTATTCGATGTTTGTTTGTTTGTGATGGAGCAGATATTGTATAACAATGGAGCAAGGAAGTTTGCGTTAATAGGAGTCGGAGCTATTGGCTGCAGCCCGAACGAGCTAGCTCAGAACAGTAGAGATGGGAGAACATGTGACGAAAGGATCAACTCTGCGAACAGAATCTTCAACAGCAAGCTCATATCAATGGTCGACAACTTTAACCAAAACACTCCTGATGCTAAGTTCACTTACATCAACGCATACGGCATCTTCCAAGACATCGTTACAAACCCTGCTCGCTACGGTATTAAAACCAGTCTTCAAAACTGTTATCAAAGTATAGTAACATTCTCTTTTCACGATAATTTGCTAAAATTGTTTGTTTGTGTTTGTAGGGTTTACAGTGACAAATGCAGGGTGTTGTGGAGTTGGGAGGAACAATGGACAGATAACTTGTCTTCCTGGTCAAGCTCCATGTTTGAATAGGAATGAGTATGTGTTTTGGGATGCGTTTCATCCTGGTGAAGCTGCTAATGTTATCATCGGAACAAGATCGTTTAAGCGAGAAGCTGCTTCTGATGCTCATCCTTATGATATTCAGCAGCTAGCAACTCTCTAAGTTGAGAGTGACAAGAAAGATAAGAAACTTGTTGTTTTGCTTGTATAAGTGTTTTTATAATGGTAACTGAGTTTGGACTCATGAAGAGAAAGTTATGTGTGTGATGTGATAAGTGTTTATGTAAGGATTTTGAGCTACAGTTTTATCTTTTATATTTTTCTTTCTATTATAAATTTGATTATTTCATTTTCTAATTTAGTTTCATTATTTCTAATGAATCTACAATTTCAAAATGTGTGTTTGATTATAAAGATATTTTTTTTAGGTGTATAATAGTTGTTCGGTTTCTCTTTTTCTGAAAAATAACAAATAAAGACATTAAAATTAGTAACTACAGCTACTTCTGATTGGCCATACTCCTCCACAAAATAAAATAAAGGCCGTGTTACTTTGTGTGCTTCCTACTCTAGATCTTCGAGAAAAATACATCATCCGAGCAGCTGTAACCGGTAGAAAGAAAGTGGATGTGCTCCTTAGAGGTTCTCTTTGCATTGTATACGACGAAGGTGTTGTATCCCAACCCAGTCCTGTCCCAACCCTAAGAGCCGTGTGAAAATGCCCTTGTACCCCACATTCATGCCACAAGGAAAGTGCATAGAAATCCAGCATTCTGAGAAATCAACGATGAGATCTTCTCTTTTATGGCATTGTCTGCAGCTTGATCCAACTTGGAAGAATATTGATAACAAGTAAAAAATCTCTCCAGCTCAATCGCCAATGCCCACTTAACTTTCCCTTTGCAGGTGCATATTGCATGAATCACCGATCCCCACTCAACTTTGTGTGTGATGTGATAAGTGTTTATGTAATGTTTGGAGTTAGAGCTTCATCTTCTTCTTTCTTTTTCACTCTATTATAAATTTGATTCTTTCATTTCAAATAATGTGTTTAAACTTAAGAAAGTGAAACCAAACAAGACGCTAAAATCAACAATATGATGTACTACAAAAGAGGATGGACAATGATAGAAATCTATAACGATTTAACACATTTGGTAATAATATAATATCAAGAGAGCATTGCACTTTAAGATACTGTAGGAAGTATTTTTAACATGTTGGCATACCCTGAGCTGGAGGTGTACTTTTGGAAGGGAAAGTCATTTTTCAGACAAAAATACTCTTAATACTAATGAAAAGGAGAGACTTAAGAAGAGAGGTTATGGTCAGTGTTGGTGGGGTCAAAGTTAACGGGGTTGTGGTCAGGATTGTGGTTGAGAGAAAAAAGGTTAGGGTGGGTGATCATGTGGTCGGAAGATTTGTTGATAGCATATCGGTGGGTGGTGTGGTCAGAGTTTTGGTTGTGAAAAGTGAGATTATGGTCAAAGTTGGTGTAGTCAGGATTAAAAGCGTTGTGATCAAGGTTGTGGTTAAAAGAAAAAAAGTTACAGTCAGTGATCATTTGGTACGAGGCTTTGTGAATAGCTGATGATTGGGTGGTGTCGCCAGGGTTTTGGTTGTGGGTTATTGTAGTCATGGTATTGATTCTGAAAAATGAAGTTATGGTTAGAGTTGGTGTGGATGATAAAATTGTAGAGTATGTAGTGACTTTTAAAACTCTTCAGAGCACCACTACTCCAGCATTAAAACAAACAGAAGATGTTGCTATGGACACCACGTAAGCTCGTCACCACATATGTAAAAACTTATGAATCTGAGCGGATTGAGATCTTCAAAGCAAGATACCCAGACCTTGAGCAGAGAAGCAAATTCAACTTTAGAAAGAGAGATCTTTAGGGAAGTAGAAGCTCATGAGGTAATGGCAAGAGATTCAAAATTTGAATCCATGGAGAAAAGAAGGTCTGAGCAGATGCATATGAGAGCGCGCTTGAGAGCATATTTTCTCTTACTATATTCTCTTATAGCTTATCGATTTAGAGCTAGTTTAACTCTTTAGAGCATTTCCAACTCATTGATATTTTCATTTCTATAATAACATTTATAGGTAAAATTACTCCAACTCAATTTCATTTCTTTCTTTACCGTAGAGATGTAGAATTCCTCTATTTTATACTCTATCTTTAGAAATTGCTAGAAGAATACATTAGAGTATATCTCAATTTCTATTTTAGATATGAAAATAGTAAAATACTTAGAGATGGTCTTAATAACATTTTTAACGGAATTCTCAACAATAGTTTCTAAAAATACATATGTATGTATAAATACTACTATTTAGTTGGGTCTGATCCAGCTACTTTATCGCAGAATATGCGTACCGTATGAGCCAAAAAGGTTTTGGGTCTGATCATGGAATTCCTCATACTGGTAATGTCAATACTTGTTTTCATGGGATTTGCTTGGAGGATTGAACGTAATGTTTACATATAACCCTTTGAATATCGATAGTGATTAACACTAGCCCAAAACTGTAAAATTATAATTGTATAAAGTTTTTTTTTTCCTTAATACTCGTCTGTAGCAGTAGCATGCTTTATCAAGTTACTATTTTCTGGGTCTTTTCTAAATCTGTTTAGTTTATATTCTTTATCCATATAAACAAACACTTAGTTATGTTGAACCGGTATTTTATATACTTACGAAGCTTATAGTTGCTCAGGCAAAAGAAAATGACACGAAGAAAACAAACAAACAAGCCACACAATGATGTAGTAATGCTTATACTAGCATAACACATCATTTTTTATAACTTACATTATATACTAAACGGTTCACGTAGTACATACGAACACTATATATTATTGTTCGTTAAACACCAACTTTTATTACGGGAACGGAGCACACTTCTTCATATCCGTCTCGATTATATCGACAGCTAACCCTTTTCCATGATGAACCCAGTAATCAGCCATCGGGTTCTTCATCTCCAATCCTACAATATCAGCTCGAGATGTCTTCAAAGATTCCGTCGAGATACCGTACTCGTCGTCTCGTTTCTTCAATAAACCTGGCTTGATCTTCCCCATGTTCACGTCTTGTGGTGACATCATTAGTGCTGGCGCACCAAGTGGCAATTTATCCCCTGCATTTACCCGAACAAAAGAAGATCATTAAGAGCACGATTTGTAAATATATAATCTAATCAACAGATTTCTACTAGATATATAGACTCTATATTTGTCAAAACGACGATTTCTTGTACAAGGAAAACGTTGACTCAAGAATACAAAGAGCTAACTAGTTACCACTTACCACGGTCGGTCTGCCAAGTGCACCAAAACTTGCCATAAGTTTTGGCAATATTTTGAAGTTCTGGCTTAGCTACAAGCTCAGGTACCCTTGGAGTTACTAGAAGACCTGTCTGGATCTACAATACCAAATAATAAAGTCAAGCTTTTACATGAATTAACATCTCAGTCTACGTCAATAATCATATAAAGTGAGTTGTATAATTTAAACATATAGAGAAGTTAACCTCATAGTCATGAGAATGCCAAAGCTTCTGCTCTTCCGAGGAAAGGCTCTCAAATAACCTCTCGGACACAATATACTCGATCCCTGCGAGATTTAGTTACAACAAATACATAAAAAAATCACGATCATAATCATAATAAGAAATCTCTCTTACAAAGTTATGTGCATGCATGTCTCTAAATTATGCAAACCATGCATCTCTTCAAATTCTTGTTTCGGATAATATACGTCATGCCTATTCAGACATAATATCGCATGCATATGGAATGGTTCAAATGAACGTGCAACTGTGTCTTCAAAATGAAAATTTTTATTACGAAAACATTAGAGAAAAATATTAATATAGTATATCATGTAGACTATGATACGGACCGATGAGGTGGGTTTTAGCGGAGTCGCAGTCGTAAACAGCACACTGAAGAAAGTCTTCGTTGACTCGATGAACATAGAAATGGACTTCGATTTGACGGCTAGGATCGTGACCGTAACAAGCAAAGGAACACATATGAAGACTCATCTGTTTGATTGGTTTCAAAGATTGAAGCATCGAAGCTCCTTTGTCAATCATCATCGTCTTCATCGTAGTCGGATCTCCCGGAGGTATGTTTCCTCCATCACGTCCCGGATACGGTCCCGGAAGCTCATCGCTCGACGCCATTTGATCTGTATATTACAATTTTTTTGTGCATCTTTTCGTCTTGGTTTTATATTTGTGGGATGTAGGTGTGTTGGTGTCATTGTTTGCATGAAAGAGATGCAATGTGGACAGCTTGGGGAGACACGTCATAGGAGTTTACTGGTGATGTAGCAAGAATAGGCTAGCTGTGAGATAAAGCTGACACGTGAACGATGTTATTGATGGGATGAGTCTTTACTTGGCACTTTTAATTCGGACTTAATGGTTTTTTTTATAGCGAAAATTCGGAAGATGTTTTTTACAAAAAAAAAAAAAAAATCGGAAGATGCTTGAATTAGACAGAAATCTCGTTTTGTTACGTTCTCAGCATTTTTTGTCGGTATATAATTTTTGTCGGTACTTAGTGGTGGTAAAGATGAATAATGGTACTTTCAAAGTGGTATTTTTGAAAATTCCCCTATTTAGATTCAGTTAGGTATTTGGAAAATTTGTTGGTTTCGAATCAACTCTTTCTAGAATATGATAAAATATATGTAATTTTCGGATCTGTAAGAGGTTCAGATAAAATTCAAGTATTTAAGAAAAAACTGTAATACTTAAATTTCATCAAAATTTAGAAAAATATCATATTTATCTAAAATTTTATAAAAAACCAAAAATAAATATTACTTTTACAATACATGCAAACATAGAAAATAGTTACATCCAAAAACCTCTTTTCTAAAACATAAGATTGAATTCTTATTAGTAATTGAAATTAACATTTTAAACTCTAAATTTGAAAATTGAAAATTTAATATTACTAAAGATTACAAAATAATTAGGGAAATTAAGATATGTACCAAAGATTTATAGGGATGAAAGAAAAACGATCATTTCATACCTAACATATCGTAATATGTTCAATTCATATCTAACTTATAACATAGTGCAAAAACATACCTAAACTTTCAAAAATTTCAAATAACATACATACTGTTTATTTTTTTGGCGAAATCATACACCGGTCGCCACATCAACTTCCACATCATCCAATTTTGTTGACGTGGATGCTACGTCAGTTAATTTTAATTGACGAAGATGCTACGTGTACAAAAGAAAATTTTCTAAAAAACCAAAATAATTTTCTATAAAAATAATGTTTTTTTTGTCATCAACATAAACAGACTCATCTAGACTCTGAAAACCAAACTGAAGCTTCCGCATCAATGTGAACAACAAAAGACGGCTACTTCCTACCACTGCGTGCAAAACTGTCCGCCTTAATGTTTTTCGTCCATGGTACATAGATGATCTCCGAAATTCTAAAACTTCCTTTCAGTGACTTAATATCTTCCAAATAACTTGTAAAAGCTGGTCATTTTTCTGGTTCTGAAACCATCTTCACCAATTGAAAACATTCCATTGACTAGACTAACGCTTCCACCTCTGCATGTAGAGGAGAATTAATAGCGCGGACATTTCGTGCCCACAACAATCCCTCAAAACCTTCTAAAGTACTATACCAACCTTGACCAGAATATCGATCATCTTCTTTCCATGAGTCATCTATAAAGCACCATCGCCCTGGAATTGACGGTAGTGTTTCTATCGTCACAGTTTGTGTTGGTTTTTGTATGTTCGAAAGTTGTGCCTCTTCCCACAACTTTCGATTATTTAGTAAAATTATTATTTTTTAAATGTAAAATTTTATATTTATATTATTTAGTAAAATTAACAAAATATTAATTAAATAATAAAACTTTAATGTTATATAAGAGATATATTTGTAAATTTTCTGATCATATTACAATACCGTCTTTATAAGAGTTATATATGTGTTGTAAGATTCAAATTCAATGCTATTGTTGCTTCATGAGTATATATTTCTTATAATTTTATTTTAAATTTTAGATTTTACTTCGGGTATCCGAACCGATCCGATATACCCAAATCCGAAAGATATATGTAATTACTTTATTGGTTCTAGGATGTGATATAAAACTGACCCGAATCCGATGTGTTTATATGATCCCAATCTATATTTACAAAAATACCAGTATGGATCCTAGGATGTGTTATAAAATAGAACTGACTATTTTGATAATTTTTAATAATTTTACTAAATATAAGAATTTATAAATTTACATTTTCTATAAAATAGTTTTATAAAACGACTATTTTGTTTTATTTTTCTTTTTTAAAAATTGTACATGTGGCATGCTCGTTAGCAAATTAGCTGACGTATCATCCATGTAAGCAAAATTAAATGATATGGAAGGTAATGTGGCGACTGGTATATGATCTTGCCAAAAAGACAAACAATAGGTATGTTATTTGAATTTTTTGAAAGTTGAGGCATATTTTTGCACTGGTATAAGTTGGATATGAATTGAACATACTGCGATATGTTGGGTATGAAATGACCATTTTCCCAAGACTTATACATTATTTAACACTCTACCAAAATACAACTTTTCCATCAATGTTTATAAATTTCTTAGACTCTGTTATCCATATATTGTCTCATTCGGCGTGAGAATACAAAATCCAGATAAAAATGTGAAGTAATTAGCTCTAGATTTTGCCAGTCCTAAAATCAAAAGGGATCCTAGTAGATTTCCCAAATCTTCCTCTTCTCCAGAAAGAGATATCCCATTATTCAACTAGTATCATCTATCTCTCACTTTTCAATATCATCAAAATTCATTGCGTAACCCTAGTTTCTGCAAATCTAGTCACAAAATGGAAGGAGACGAACGCTCAGCTCCACCTCTCCGGATTCCTGATCGGATATTCGCGGTAGGCCATGAACCACTCGGAATTAGGGCAACACCATACCACAAACTCCATGCAATTAGACAAATACTCAACACTCTCGATCCTGAAGAAGTAGATACCATCACAGGCTCACCGTTCGGGAAGCTTGTTGAGATTGCTGAGAAGCCCTCTTTCTCCGGACGTTTTAGTTGAATTATCATCTCCAAGAAGCTATACCATGTAGGTATTCGAACTGAATCTGCCAAAAATATTATCATTGCCGAAGCTATCCATTTCACAAACCAAACAACATCATTTACTGTCAGATGTAAGCTTTCCACTAACCCCAAAAATATTATATTAACCGGATAATTCACTGACTTGTACACATTCATCACTTTGCAGGGCCTGAACGGAGGACAAGAGATTCAGTCAGGTGTACACACTGAAGGGTCAGGCATCGTACGACATATCTGAGAAAATGGACTCCCACATTCATCACGACGATACCATACTCCCAAACCAAACAACATTATTCACAGACGATGTAAGTTCCACAATATCCTGCCAAAAATTATATTAGCCGGTTAACTCACTGACCCTTATTTAATATATTTTTGGCTTGCACGGATTGAATGGAGAACAAGTGATTCAGCCAAAGGTACACACCGAAGGTCAGACACCGTGCGACAGGCATGAGGAGATGGTAATTAAGCCATTTCCCTGTTTTACTATTTTAATTGTACTTGCCTACACTATATACTAGGGGCGAAGCCCCGCGCAAACGCGGAGGCGTTGAAAAAATACTTGTGTTGTAGTTTTAAAATTAAAGTTTCATGTCTTGTTGATGAATGCAAAAACATATGACGTGTTGTTTGGTGGATCAAGTAGAAGTGTAGTGTGAAATGTGAGGAAAAGAGAGGACTGAACGATCAAGTAGAGCTCATTTTAATAAGAGATGCATCAATTAAACATACCTAATACGAAAGCCGCAGATCAAGATTTTAAACAAAATACACACCTCTAACGATTTTAGGATTAACGCTTATAGCTAGAACGAACATTGGTTCTAACTTCAAAGCCAAAACCAGCAAGGTTTTTATGAAACTAATGTGGAAATCCCTGTAAATCACCAGGTGTGTTAGACTAAACAAAGTATATAGTGTTGGAAGGCGGATGTTTTTTAGAGGGGAAGAAATAACTGTTCAATCTAAAGCTTTGCTTGGAAGATGCTATTTATAATCGCTATCGGTCTTAAAGCATTGATATAAAGTTTCTCACCTTACCACATTTATTCTGGGACCTATCGGTCTTAAAGCATTGATATAAAGTTTCTCACCTTACCACATTTATTCTGGGACCTAGAACAAAAGTGAAACTTCACATACAGTCTCTGCATTCGTTTGCTCCATATAGCTATCTCAAATTATTATCATATGGACTGATTCATCGCTTTATTTGTTATCTTAAGAAATTAATTCAAATATATCTTCAAAAAATATCATAATCAATATTTGCAGAGAGTACGAACATGTGTTATTTAAAGTTGTCAAATCTGGTGACTGGTAAGCAAAAACATTATACTAAAAATCATAATTCACAAAGTTTTTTTATTAATTTGCATCAATGGTAATATACTAATATCATTCATTGCGAATTTACAGCTTTTTGTTTCAATTCTTAATCATTTTGAACAGAGTAAGTTCCAAAGAACCTCTGCTTAAAAATGGAACAGATGTAGAGAGAAACCACTACTGATCAAAACAAGTTCCTAATTGGCGAAGCTCCTTGGTTCCGTTGTTGTCTGTACGCTATCTTCATCTTCTCTAGCCTCTGTGTTGCTTCAGAAGTCTTTAAAACTTTCATCCTCTCTGATGCTTCAGCTTCAAGCAACCCCTCTTTTACCTCATTTTGTTCTTGATCACCTCTACTCTTTGGTTGCGTTTTTGTGACTTCTGTCTGCCTACTTCCCCTCCTCCAAGAGATGTTGGTTTCTTGGGAAGGAAGCGACATAGTTAAGCCAATCTTGGTAGAGCTTTATCTTCCGGGATAGTCACTTTCTTGGTCTATAAGAAAGCACTCCGATAATAAAGGTTAGTTTTGTAGATATCATCAATAGTAAATCTTCAGATGATAATTAATTAAAAAAAAGAAACTTGCCAATGTTTGAACTGGAGATTGTAAAGCATGTCAATGTACTGCTTAGCTTTCTTCTGAATTCATTCGCTTGGCTCCAAAATCCATATATGCTTCCCATTTTCAGTAACTTCTCTGCATAGATCTTCCATGTGTAGCTGCAAAAGACAATAAAAACTTATTAATAAGCAAATGTTAAGATGACAGTTGCCATTTGCTTGGCCAGACGAATATGTGACCATGCTTAGACCTCATTAGAAAACCTGAGGCAAGAAGACTGCATTTTAGAATTGAAGTTTACTTACCACTCATAGATACGTTTGGACCAGCCTTAGAGATAGTATCCAATACAAACCATATGTACTACACTTGCTGAAGATATCTCCAATCCTGGAAACAGATTCAGCACCATGGTTGGGATAAATGTGGAAACCAGAGATATCATCAATGATCATCTCAGCCGGTCCATCTTGACTCGTGGCGAACGTTGGAAGTCCATTCATGGCTTCAATGACCACATCTGTAACCTTCTTTTAAACCACATCTAGTTTACAAAAATCAAAACATAAACTTATAATGGATTTTGATATGAAAAAAAAAGAAGTGATAGTGCTAAATTAATATGAAACTACTGGCTGGCTCTAACCTGATTTCTTGCTTGACTTATAGCAGTACCATGACTGCCTGGCAAGAACACTCCAGTTCCACCCGACCCACACCGCCTTCACGGCGGACTTTGGTCTCTGTTGGTTGTGGTAGATCCTTGCTTTGTGTCTTACTGCTTGTCTTTCTCCTTTCAGATCTGCTGGAACTATACACAAAATGAACATCGAGCTTTTTATTTTATAAATGTTCAGATCTCCTCATCGATTAAAGCTTATTTTGATTGAATAGGAATAATACCAGGTTTTGTCTCCACAGCGGCGGTGATGATTCTCGGGAAGGGCCGATAGGAAGGCTGTGACCGGAGGTGAATGGTGAGAAAATAATCAATTGCAGCGAGACAAAGCCACCACCACAAGACATTAGCAAACAGAAGAAAAAAAAAGATCAATAGGGAATATAAGATTTAATTAAAGAGTAAAGAATCGAATTTTGTTGGGTTTTGAAAAAGTTTGTACCTTCTGATGCTTTTCATCGTACTGAAGCATATAGTTAGTCATCAGCCTCTTGACAACATAAGGATTTTTTCTACGGTTGATAAAGGAGATTAACTGAGAGTTTTTGTAAAGGTTCATCCAATTCTCAACTTTCTCCAATTTTTAGATTTGAGGTGGAGGAAACAGAGAGATATACAGCGTATTTAGGTTAAATGACAATCACGTTTGTTAGCGAAATTAAGAAATACGTTGAACACGATAGGGGAACCAAAGAGGTGAGAGAAGACTTCATTGTCTCTGGACTGAAAGATCAGCGGAGTCGTCAAAGTGGAAGAGGCGAAGAAATGCGAGAAATAAATCACCAAACCAAACCGAACATCACGCGAAAATAAATCACAAAATCAAACCGAACGTGGGGCCCACAGTCTTTAAAATATGTTGATGTGGACACTCTTAGAAGAGAGAAAAGTCCCCCATTATATATATGATTACATGAAGATCTCTTTGTAAGAAGGGTAGTCTCCACAAATCCATATATCCACGTAATTAAGCCATTTCCTTGTTTTACTATTTTTGGCATTTATTTAGTTTCGATGTTTTCCTTTGCTTTTGAGCAAATTATCCCAAATAATTAATACTGCAAACAAAAAATATTACAACTAGATTACAAATTAAAATATATAAAATAAAACACACATAGTCATATGGATATTCATGTATTTTGGTTAGATATAAATCAGTTCTTATATCTTTTCTAAATCTTCTTGTACTTAGGTAGATATTGAAATTTTTAATTATACTTTCCTACACTCTATATTACAGGAAGATCACTTTGTAAGAAGGGTAATCTCGACAAATCTATCCATCCACATAATTAAGCCATTTCCCTGTTTCACTATATTTGGCATTTATTTGTTTTGATATTTTCCTTTTTGAAAAAATTATTCCAAATAATTAATACTGCAAACAAAAAAAATATTACAATTAAATTACAAATTAAAATATATAAAATAGAACACACATAGTCATATGGATATTCATGTATTTTGGTTAGATACAAATCAGTTCTTATCGTACAGTTTAATTCAAATCAGTTTTTTCAGATCCGGGTCTATTCGTGTCGTTTCTTTTTCGATTCTATTTTTCGGGTAAAATATTGGATCCAATTAAATACTTATAAATTTTTGATTCGGTTTCGAATATTTCAAATCTGTTTTGGTTTTGGTTTTAAAAATTGGATAAGATGTTCATGCCTATTTTAACCACTTTGATCCAAACTTAGGTCTAATCATAAAACTCTTTATGTCAAATTTGAAAATATATTAACTGTAATCTATATCATTAGCAATCAAATTAATAACATAACTAATAACCGCATTGTTATTTCACTTTATTAAGTTTTAAGAGATCTATTATAGTTGGGCTAGTTTTTTTCGTTTCTGTGAGTTAAATCAATTTTCATATTTTATAGTATGAGTTATATACAAGTGTAAAATGTTATCAAAATAAATATAGTTTAATTTGTTGAGCTTATGTAATAATTAACAAAAATAAATCAATTTATGATTTCCACTATCATATAGCATTACAGAAATTTGATGTGTTTTTTTGCATTATTTTTTTGTCTATTCTCTACCATCTATATATAAAATATATTTCTTAATTTGGGGAGATTAATATAGAATTCACAACGGTAACAATACAACGTAAACACCGTGTTGTGTTGTAGGTCCAAACTTAAAAAAACACCGCTTTCCCAAACTAAGTTCGGACCGAACCTAAAAACAACCACATGACCGTTACACAAGGCCTAATTTAAATACCACCATCACTCTCTTCTTTCATCTCCGTCCTAAATCTCACAAACTCATTTCTGTCTCTTTTTTTCTTTCGATGGCCACGAAACTCATCATAAAGAAATCAGTGAAACCAATCAACCGTCACCAACGATGCTACTTCCGCCGTCACCGGAAAACTCAGATCGGATGCACATCGCCGGCGGCAACGGCCGTGATCGCCTCCATCAACAAATCGATTTACAGATGTCAACGAAGCATTATCTGCTTATTCTCACGCGTCGATGGTCGTCCAGGAACCAAAGGATTCAAAATCCTCAAATCTCACGAATCTGCAAACAATCTCCCAAACCCGTATTCTTTGTTTCAAGATAGATCTGGTAAACCCTTCGACGAGACGAAGAAGACGATCGTGTTAGATCTTGACGAAACGCTTATTCACTCGTCAATGGAGAAACCCCAAGTTCCGTACGATTTCGTAGTGAAGCCCGAGATCAACGGTCAGATGTTAACCTTCTTCGTGATCAAACGGCCGGGAGTCGACGACTTCTTGAAGAAGATCGGAGAGAAGTACCAAGTCGTTGTTTTCACTGCGGGGCTAAGAGAGTACGCTTCTTTGGTGCTCGATAAGTTGGATCCAGAGCGGCGAGTGATCTCACGGAGCTTTTACAGAGACGCTTGCAGCGAGATAGATGGGAGGTTAGTGAAGGATTTAGGGTTCGTGACGAGAGATTTGAGGCGCGTGGTGATTGTTGATGACAATCCAAATGCGTATGCGCTTCAACCGGAGAATGCGTTTCCCATTAAACCGTTTTCTGATGATTTGAGTGATGTTGAGCTGACGAAGCTCGGTGAGTTTTTTGATGGTGACTGTGACAAGTGTGAAGACATGAGAGTTGCTTTGAAGGAGTTTGTTGGAAAAGATGAATGATTTTTGGTTAAGTTGATTAGTTGATTTAATTAAATTTGTATTAGAGGATTTGATTAAGAAGACATTGAACAATAGCTTTGTTTGTTCAATGAGCTTGTGTAAAAACCTCCTCGTTTGAAAAGCAATTTGTTCATTTGTTTTTTCTTCATTAGTGTCTTCTCTGTGGCTGAACTAAAACGGGTTTAATGAAGGTTTAGTAATATTGATTCTCCATATCTATAAATATAGTTCTCATCATTTATTCCAATAACATCATAAATTTAAAACATATTTTGTTATTACTAACTTGAGAAAATTCAACAGTAAATCCTCATATAACAAATAATTATAGTCAAGTTTAACGTAAGTACGGTATCTTTTGTTATCCTAGTTGTGGTGAGTACATGTATTCCTTCATTAGCTGTAGAGGAAAATGAGACAAAAAGTTATGGGATCAATGTATTGTTAAAATCAGTCCAAAGAGTGCGCTCCATATCATTTCTCAAGTTTTTGGAAATGGAGTTGTATCAGTCCTTTATTGCCAGGAACTTGTTCAAGAAGGAAAAGAGTGGCATGACACACTTGTCAAACATATCACAGACAGACCTAGTTTGACCATAAATGAATCGAAATATTTACAGAAAGAGATGAAGTATGGGCTCACTGTTTGTCCGTTTCAAAAGGGTTATCACCGGCTTAATTATATTCTGACATAACTATATGTGATTTTTTGATAAAAGTATATTTATTTTCATACAAGTTAAAAATAAAACAGTTATATATGCTTCTCATATTTAAATATTTGCCGTCTTTTGTTGCTTGTTCGATTTTGTAATATTTTTCTAAGACCCCAAAAATATCACAACAAACTTACTGCATTTAAAATATCACTTGCAACTGGTCGCACAACGTTTTGTAGATTAATATTTTTGAGTTCACAAAACATTACTATGTTTTCTATGTAAAATATTTAAATAATGTTTGAAATATGATTAAGATAATTAGCAAATACAAAAGTAGTCGCACCTCAAAACAATGGAATGAATCATTTCTAATTAGACGATTTTTAATATAAAGAATCTCATTCTTAAATATATATTCATTCATTAAAATTTAAAGCATCTCATTCTTAAATATATATTCATTCATTAATTTATGTAAGTATATGTATGCTATTTATATGTTTAATATAGAAAGCATAAATATTCTTGAGAAGTATATATAGTAATTAAACTATTATGTAAGTTATAAACCGATAAAATCAAATATCGAAAGCTATATTTTTTCAAAATAAATCCCAAGTTAAAATTTAAAAATTTGTTTTCTTTTTTTAATCAAATTTTATATGTTATACATAGCTTACATATTGTTTTATGTGTAAAGAATTGAAATCCGTAGATTATTTTTGAAAATTGAGTCATGTTTAATTCATAACCATCTCTGCATGAACATTTAAAAAATGGAAAAAAAATATTCTCAAGCATCCTATATCACAGAAAAAGAAAATATAAATGTGAAAAATCTTTAGTTTAACGTCAGAGTGATATATGTAGACATATACTAAAATTTTAATATTACAATTATTTTAGAGATTAATCACATGATAGACTGTACTTTTGGTTTTTCTTAGTAAGTTGATATACAACCACTAAAATATATGTTGATTACATCTACAATTTTAGTAGTTTATTAATTGGAACTGAAATACTAATATAACTTATTTTTGGTATGTTACTTCCATATTACAGGAATCCTAATTTAATTGTTTTTTAAATTATAAATCTGAGTAGTGAATATATAACATCATAAAGAAAAAGTAACCTAACACATGTTAATGAATTAGAAAATTGTCTAAAGTAAATTTGTATATCAACAATAAATGTTTAATATTGGTTCTCCGTATCTATAAATAGGGTTCTCATCGTTTATTCCAATAACATCATAAATTGAAAAACTATTTTGTTATTACTAACTTGAGAAAATTCAACAGTAAATCCTCATATAACAAATAATTATGGTTAAGTTTAACGTAATTATTGTGTCTTTTGTTATCCTAGTTGTGGCGGGTACATGTATTCCTTCATTAGCTGTAGAGGAAAATGAGCCAAAAAAGTAATGGGATCAATGTATTGTTAAAATCAGTCCAAAGTGTGCGCTCCATATCATTTCTCAAGTTTTTGGAAATGGAGTTGCATCAGTTCCTTGTTGCCAGGAGCATGTTCAAGAAGGAAAAGAGTGTTATGACAAACTTGTCAAATATATCGCAGACAGACCTAGTTTGATCGGAAATGAATCGAAATATTTACAGAAAAGAGATGAAGTATGGGCTCACTGTGAGTCTGTTTCAAAAGGGTTATCACCAGCTTAATTATATTCTGACATAATTATATGTAGATTTTTGATTAAAGTATATTTATTTTCATACAACTTGAAAATAAAATCATTTATATATGTGTGTCCTATTTAAATATTTTCCTTCTTTTGGTTCTTGTTCGCTTTTACAATATTTTATTAAGACCCCAAAAATATCAAAACAAACTTACTGCATTTAAAATATCACTTGCAACAGGTTGCACAAAGTTTATATATTAATATTTTGGAGTTTAAAAAAATTACATATGTTTTTTTATTTAAATTATTTAAATACAATTTGAAATATAATTAAGAAAAATAGAAAATACAAAAGTAGCCGCACCTCAAAACAGTGGCATGAATAATTTCTAATAAGACGATTTTTAATTTAAAGAACTCATTCTAAAAATATATATTCATTCATTAATTTACTTAAGTATATGTATTCTATTTATATGTTTAATATAGAACACATAAATGTTCTTGGGAAGTATATATAGTAATTAAACTATTATGTAAGTTATAAACCGATAAAATCAAATATCGCAAGCTTAGATTTTTTTAAAAAAAACTCCCAAGTCAAAATTTGAAAATTAGTTTTCATTTTTTTAATAAAATATTATTTGCTATACATAGTTTACATATTGTTTTATGTGTAAAGAATTGAAATTCGTAGATTAGTTTTGAAAATTGAGTCATGTTTAATTCATAACCATCTCTGCATGAACATTTATAAAATGAAAAAAAAAATTATTCTCAAGCATCCTATATCACAGAAAAAGAAAACAAATAATGTGAAAATCATTAGTTTAACTTCATAGTGATATATGTTGATATATACTCAAATTTTAATATTACAATCATTTTTGAAACTAACCACATGTTAGACTGTACTTTTGGTTTTTGTTCGTAAGTTTATAAACAACCACCAAAATATATGTTGATGACATCTAAAATATCTAGTATTTTATTAACTGGAACTGAAATACTTATATAACTTCTTTATGGTATGTTCAATTTCATATTACAGGAATCCTAATTTAATTGTCGTTAAATTATTAATCTAAGTAGTGATTAACTTCATCGAGAAAAATGTTACCTAACACATGTTAATGAATTAGAAAACCGTCTAAAGTAAATTTTTGTATCGGCAATAAATGTTTAATATTGATTATCCGTATCTATAAATAGGGTTCTCATCGTTTATTCCAATAACATCATAAATTTAAAAACTATTTTGTTATTACTAACTTGAGAAAATTCAACAGTAAATCCTCATATAACAAATAATCATGGTCAAGTTTAACGTAATTATGGTGTCTTTTGTTATCCTAGTTGTGGCGGGTACATGTATTCCTTCATTAGCTGTAGAGGAAAATGAGCCAAAAAAGTTATGGGATCAATGTATTGTTAAAATCAGTCCAAAGTGTGCGCTCCATATCATTTCTCAAGTTTTTGGAAATGGAGTTGCATCAGTTCCTTGTTGCCAGGAGCTTGTTCAAGAAGGAAAAGAGTGTTATGACAAACTTGTCAAATATATCGCAGACAGACCTAGTTTGATCGGAAATGAATCGAAATATTTACAGAAAAGAGATGAAGTATGGGCTCACTGTGAGTCTGTTTCAAAAGGGTTATCACCGGCTTAATTATATTCTGACATAATTATATGTGGATTTTTAATTAAAGTATATTTATTTTCATACAACTTGAAAATAAAATCATTTATATATGTGTGTCCTATTTAAATATTTTCCTTCTTTTGGTTCTTTTTCGCTTTTACAATATTTTATTAAGACCCCAAAAATATCAAAACAAACTTACTGCATTTAAAATATCACTTGCAACAAGTTGCACAACGTTTATATATTAATATTTTGGAGTTTAAAAAAATTACATATGTTTTTTATTTAAATTATTTAAATACAATTTGAAATATAATTAAGAAAAATAGCAAATACAAAAGTAGCCGCACCTCAAAACAGTGGCATGAATAATTTCTAATAAGATGATTTTTAATTTAAAGAACTCATTCTAAAAATATATATTCATTCATTAATTTACTTAAGTATATGTATTCTATTTATATGTTTAATATAGAACACATAAATGTTCTTGGGAAGTATATATAGTAATTAAACTATTATGTAAGTTATAAACCGATAAAATCAAATATCGCAAGCTTAGATTTTTTTTTAAAAAACTCCCAAGTCAAAATTTGAAAATTAGTTTTCATTTTTTTAATAAAATATTATTTGCTATACATAGTTTACATATTGTTTTATGTGTAAAGAATTGAAATTCGTAGATTAGTTTTGAAAATTGAGTCATGTTTAATTCATAACCATCTCTGCATGAACATTTATAAAATGAAAAAAAAATTATTCTCAAGCATCCTATATCACAGAAAAAGAAAACAAATAATGTGAAAATCATTAGTTTAACTTCATAGTGATATATGTTGATATATACTCAAATTTTAATATTACAATCATTTTTGAAACTAACCACATGTTAGACTGTACTTTTGGTTTTTGTTCGTAAGTTTATAAACAACCACCAAAATATATGTTGATGACATCTAAAATATCTAGTATTTTATTAACTGGAACTGAAATACTTATATAACTTCTTTATGGTATGTTCAATTTCAATTACAGGAATCCTAATTTAATTTTCGTTAAATTATTAATCTAAGTAGTGATTAACTTCATCGAGAAAAATGTTACCTAACACATGTTAATGAATTAGAAAACCGTCTAAAGTAAATTTTTGTATCGGCAATAAATGTTTAATATTGATTATCCGTATCTATAAATAGGGTTCTCATCGTTTATTCCAATAACATCATAAATTTAAAAACTATTTTGTTATTACTAACTTGAGAAAATTCAACAGTAAATCCTCATATAACAAATAATCATGGTCAAGTTTAACGTAATTATGGTGTCTTTTGTTATCCTAGTTGTGGCGGGTACATGTATTCCTTCATTAGCTGTAGAGGAAAATGAGCCAAAAAAGTTATGGGATCAATGTATTGTTAAAATCAGTCCAAAGTGTGCGCTCCATATCATTTCTCAAGTTTTTGGAAATGGAGTTGCATCAGTTCCTTGTTGCCAGGAGCTTGTTCAAGAAGGAAAAGAGTGTTATGACAAACTTGTCAAATATATCGCAGACAGACCTAGTTTGATCGGAAATGAATCGAAATATTTACAGAAAAGAGATGAAGTATGGGCTCACTGTGAGTCTGTTTCAAAAGGGTTATCACCGGCTTAATTATATTCTGACATAATTATATGTGGATTTTTGATTAAAGTATATTTATTTTCATACAACTTGAAAATAAAATCATTTATATATGTGTGTCCTATTTAAATATTTTCCTTCTTTTGGTTCTTGTTCGCTTTTACAATATTTTATTAAGACCCCAAAAATATCAAAACAAACTTACTGCATTTAAATATCACTTGCAACAGGTTGCACAACGTTTATATATTAATATTTTGGAGTTTAAAAAAATTACATATGTTTTTATTTAGATTATTTAAATACAATTTGAAATATAATTAAGAAAAATAGCAAATACAAAAGTAGCCGCACCTCAAAACAGTGGCATGAATAATTTCTAATAAGATGATTTTTAATTTAAAGAACTCATTCTAAAAATATATATTCATTCATTAATTTACTTAAGTATATGTATTCTATTTATATGTTTAATATAGAACACATAAATGTTCTTGGGAAGTATATATAGTAATTAAACTATTATGTAAGTTATAAACCGATAAAATCAAATATCGCAAGCTTAGATTTTTTTTTAAAAAACTCCCAAGTCAAAATTTGAAAATTAGTTTTCATTTTTTTAATAAAATATTATTTGCTATACATAGTTTACATATTGTTTTATGTGTAAAGAATTGAAATTCGTAGATTAGTTTTGAAAATTGAGTCATGTTTAATTCATAACCATCTCTGCATGAACATTTATAAAATGAAAAAAAAAATTATTCTCAAGCATCCTATATCACAGAAAAAGAAAACAAATAATGTGAAAATCATTAGTTTAACTTCATAGTGATATATGTTGATATATACTCAAATTTTAATATTACAATCATTTTTGAAACTAACCACATGTTAGACTGTACTTTTGGTTTTTGTTCGTAAGTTTATAAACAACCACCAAAATATATGTTGATGACATCTAAAATATCTAGTATATTATTAACTGGAACTGAAATACTTATATAACTTCTTTATGGTATGTTCAATTTCATATTACAGGAATCCTAATTTAATTTCGTTAAATTATTAATCTAAGTAGTGATTAACTTCATCGAGAAAAATGTTACCTAACACATGTTAATGAATTAGAAAACCGTCTAAAGTAAAATTTTGTATCAATAAATGTTTAATATTGATTATCCGTATCTATAAATAGGGTTCTCATCGTTTATTCCAATAACATCATAAATTTAAAAACTATTTTGTTATTACTAACTTGAGAAAATTCAACAGTAAATCCTCATATAACAAATAATCATGGTCAAGTTTAACGTAATTATGGTGTCTTTTGTTATCCTAGTTGTGGCGGGTACATGTATTCCTTCATTAGCTGTAGAGGAAAATGAGCCAAAAAAGTTATGGGATCAATGTATTGTTAAAATCAGTCCAAAGTGTGCGCTCCATATCATTTCTCAAGTTTTTGGAAATGGAGTTGCATCAGTTCCTTGTTGCCAGGAGCTTGTTCAAGAAGGAAAAGAGTGTTATGACAAACTTGTCAAATATATCGCAGACAGACCTAGTTTGATCGGAAATGAATCGAAATATTTACAGAAAAGAGATGAAGTATGGGCTCACTGTGAGTCTGTTTCAAAAGGGTTATCACCGGCTTAATTATATTCTGACATAATATATGTGGATTTTTGATTAAAGTATATTTTTTTCATACAACTTGAAAATAAAATCATTTATATATGTGTGTCCTATTTAAATATTTTCCTTCTTTTGGTTCTTGTTCGCTTTTACAATATTTTATTAAGACCCCAAAAATATCAAAACAAACTTACTGCATTTAAAATATCACTTGCAACAGGTTGCACAACGTTTATATATTAATATTTTGGAGTTTAAAAAATTACATATGTTTTTTTTTTAGATTATTTAAATACAATTTGAAATATAATTAAGAAAAATAGCAAATACAAAAGTAGCCGCACCTCAAAACAGTGGCATGAATAATTTCTAATAAGACGATTTTTAATTTAAAGAACTCATTCTAAAAATATATATTCATTCATTAATTTACTTAAGTATATGTATTCTATTTATATGTTTAATATAGAACACATAAATGTTCTTGGGAAGTATATATAGTAATTAAACTATTATGTAAGTTATAAACCGATAAAATCAAATATCGCAAGCTTAGATTTTTTTAAAAAAACTCCCAAGTCAAAATTTGAAAATTAGTTTTCATTTTTTTAATAAAATATTATTTGCTATACATAGTTTACATATTGTTTTATGTGTAAAGAATTGAAATTCGTAGATTAGTTTTGAAAATTGAGTCATGTTTAATTCATAACCATCTCTGCATGAACATTTATAAAATGAAAAAAAAAAATATTCTCAAGCATCCTATATCACAGAAAAAGAAAACAAATAATGTGAAAATCATTAGTTTAACTTCATAGTGATATATGTTGATATATACTCAAATTTTAATATTACAATCATTTTTGAAACTAACCACATGTTAGACTGTACTTTTGGTTTTTGTTCGTAAGTTTATAAACAACCACCAAAATATATGTTGATGACATCTAAAATATCTAGTATTTTATTAACTGGAACTGAAATACTTATATAACTTCTTTATGGTATGTTCAATTTCATATTACAGGAATCCTAATTTAATTGTCGTTAAATTATTAATCTAAGTAGTGATTAACTTCATCGAGAAAAATGTTACCTAACACATGTTAATGAATTAGAAAACCGTCTAAAGTAAATTTTTTATCGGCAATAAATGTTTAATATTGATTATCCGTATCTATAAATAGGGTTCTCATCGTTTATTCCAATAACATCATAAATTTAAAAACTATTTTGTTATTACTAACTTGAGAAAATTCAACAGTAAATCCTCATATAACAAATAATCATGGTCAAGTTTAACGTAATTATGGTGTCTTTTGTTATCCTAGTTGTGGCGGGTACATGTATTCCTTCATTAGCTGTAGAGGAAAATGAGCCAAAAAAGTTATGGGATCAATGTATTGTTAAAATCAGTCCAAAGTGTGCGCTCCATATCATTTCTCAAGTTTTTGGAAATGGAGTTGCATCAGTTCCTTGTTGCCAGGAGCTTGTTCAAGAAGGAAAAGAGTGTTATGACAAACTTGTCAAATATATCGCAGACAGACCTAGTTTGATCGGAAATGAATCGAAATATTTACAGAAAAGAGATGAAGTATGGGCTCACTGTGAGTCTGTTTCAAAAGGGTTATCACCGGCTTAATTATATTCTGACATAATTATATGTGGATTTTTGATTAAAGTATATTTATTTTCATACAACTTGAAAATAAAATCATTTATATATGTGTGTCCTATTTAAATATTTTCCTTCTTTTGGTTCTTGTTCGCTTTTACAATATTTTATTAAGACCCCAAAAATATCAAAACAAACTTACTGCATTTAAAATATCACTTGCAACAGGTTGCACAACGTTTATATATTAATATTTTGGAGTTTAAAAAAATTACATATGTTTTTTTTAGATTATTTAAATACAATTTGAAATATAATTAAGAAAAATAGCAAATACAAAAGTAGCCGCACCTCAAAACAGTGGCATGAATAATTTCTAATAAGACGATTTTTAATTTAAAGAACTCATTCTAAAAATATATATTCATTCATTAATTTACTTAAGTATATGTATTCTATTTATATGTTTAATATAGAACACATAAATGTTCTTGGGAAGTATATATAGTAATTAAACTATTATGTAAGTTATAAACCGATAAAATCAAATATCGCAAGCTTAGATTTTTTTTTAAAAACTCCCAAGTCAAAATTTGAAAATTAGTTTTCATTTTTTTAATAAAATATTATTTGCTATACATAGTTTACATATTGTTTTATGTGTAAAGAATTGAAATTCGTAGATTAGTTTTGAAAATTGAGTCATGTTTAATTCATAACCATCTCTGCATGAACATTTATAAAATGAAAAAAAAAAATTATTCTCAAGCATCCTATATCACAGAAAAAAAAAAATAATGTGAAAATCATTAGTTTAACTTCATAGTGATATATGTTGATATATACTCAAATTTTAATATTACAATCATTTTTGAAACTAACCACATGTTAGACTGTACTTTTGGTTTTTGTTGGTAAGTTTATAAACAACCACCAAAATATATGTTGATGACATCTAAAATATCTAGTATTTATTAACTGGAACTGAAATACTTATATAACTTCTTTATGGTATGTTCAATTTCATTTTACAGGAATCCTAATTTAATTGTCGTTAAATTATTAATCTAAGTAGTGATTAACTTCATCGAGAAAAATGTTACCTAACACATGTTAATGAATTAGAAAACCGTCTAAAGTAAATTTTTATATCGGCAATAAATGTTTAATATTGATTATCCGTATCTATAAATAGGGTTCTCATCGTTTATTCCAATAACATCATAAATTTTAAAACTATTTTGTTATTACTAACTTGAGAAAATTCAACAGTAAATCCTCATATAACAAATAATCATGGTCAAGTTTAACGTAATTATGGTGTCTTTTGTTATCCTAGTTGTGGCTGGTACATGTATTCCTTCATTAGCTGTAGAGGAAAATGAGCCAAAAAAGTTATGGGATCAATGTATTGTTAAAATCAGTCCAAAGTGTGCGCTCCATATCATTTCTCAAGTTTTTGGAAATGGAGTTGCATCAGTTCCTTGTTGCCAGGAGCTTGTTCAAGAAGGAAAAGAGTGTTATGACAAACTTGTCAAATATATCGCAGACAGACCTAGTTTGATCGGAAATGAATCGAAATATTTACAGAAAAGAGATGAAGTATGGGCTCACTGTGAGTCTGTTTCAAAAGGGTTATCACCGGCTTAATTATATTCTGACATAATTATATGTGGATTTTTTATTAAAGTATATCTATTTTCATACAACTTGAAAATAAAATCATTTATATATGTGTGTCCTATTTAAATATTTTCCTTCTTTTGGTTCTTGTTCGCTTTTACAATATTTTATTAAGACCCCAAAAATATCAAAACAAACTTACTGCATTTAAAATATTACTTGCAACAGGTTGCACAACGTTTATATATTAATATTTTGGAGTTTAAAAAAATTACATATGTTTTTTTTAGATTATTTAAATACAATTTGAAATATAATTAATAAAATAGCAAATACAAAAGTAGCCGCACCTCAAAACAGTGGCATGAATAATTTCTAATAAGACGATTTTTAATTTAAAGAACTTATTCTAAAAATATATATTCATTCATTAATTTACTTAAGTATATGTATTCTATTTATATGTTTAATATAGAACACATAAATGTGCTTGGGAAGTATATATAGTAATTAAACTATTATGTAAGTTATAAACCGATAAAATCAAATATCGCAAGCTTAGATTTTTTTTAAAAAACTCCCAAGTCAAAATTTGAAAATTAGTTTTCATTTTTTTAATAAAATATTATTTTCTATACATAGTTTACATATTGTTTTATGTGTAAAGAATTGAAATTCGTAAATTAGTTTTGAAAATTGAGTCATGTTTAATTCATAACCATCTCTGCATGAATATTTATAAAATGGGAAAAAAATTATCCTCAAGCATCCTATATCACAGAAAAGAAAACAAATAATGTGAAAATCATTAGTTTAACTTCATAGTGATATATGTTGATATATACTCAAATTTTAATATTACAATCATTTTTGAAACTAACCACATGTTAGACTGTATTTTGGTTTTTGTTCGTAAGTTTATAAACAACCACCAAAATATATGTTGATGACATCTAAAATATCTAGTATTTTATTAACTGGAACTGAAATACTTATATAACTTCTTTATGGTATGTTCAATTTCATATTACAGGAATCCTAATTTAATTGTCGTTAAATTATTAATCTAAGTAGTGATTAACTTCATGGAGAAAAATGTTACCTAACACATGTTAATGAATTAGAAAACCGTCTAAAGTAAATTTTTGTATCTGCAATAAATGTTTAATATTGATTATCCGTATCTATAAATAGGGTTCTCATCGTTTATTCCAATAACATCATAAATTTAAAACTATTTTGTTATTACTAACTTGAGAAAATTTAACAGTAAATCCTCATATAACAAATAATCATGGTCAAGTTTAACGTAATAATGGTGTCTTTTGTTATCCTAGTTGGGCGGGTACATGTATTCCTTCATTAGCTGTAGAGGAAAATGAGCCAAAAAAGTTATGGGATCAATGTATTGTTAAAATCAGTCCAAAGTGTGCGCTCCATATCATTTCTCAAGTTTTTGGAAATGGAGTTGCATCAGTTCCTTGTTGCCAGGAGCTTGTTCAAGAAGGAAAAGAGTGTTATGACAAACTTGTCAAATATATCGCAGACAGACCTAGTTTGATCGGAAATGAATCGAAATATTTACAGAAAAGAGATGAAGTATGGGCTCACTGTGAGTCTGTTTCAAAAGGGTTATCACCGGCTTAATTATATTCTGACATAATTATATGTGGATTTTTTATTAAAGTATATTTATTTTCATACAACTTGAAAATAAAATCATTTATATATGTGTGTCCTATTTAAATATTTTCCTTCTTTTTATTTCTTGTTCGCTTTTACAATATTTTATTAAGACCCCAAAAATATCAAAACAAACTTACTGCATTTAAAATATCACTTGCAACAGGTTGCACAACGTTTATATATTAATATTTTGGAGTTTAAAAAAATTACATATGTTTTTTTAGATTATTTAAATACAATTTGAAATATAATTAATAAAAATAGCAAATACAAAAGTAGCTGCACCTCAAAACAGTGGCATGAATAATTTCTAATAAGACAATTTTTAATTTAAAGAACTCGTTCTCAAAATATATATTCTTTCATTAATTTACTTAAGTATATGTATTCTATTTATATGTTTAATATAGAACACATAAATGTGCTTGGGAAGTATATATAGTAATCAAACTATTATGTAAGTTATAAACCGATAAAATCAAATATGCAAGCTTAGATTTTTTAAAAAAACTCCCAAGTCAAAATTTGAAAATTAGTTTTCATTTTTTTAATAAAATATTATTTGCTATACATAGTTTACATATTGTTTTATGTGTAAATAATTTAATTCATAAATTAGTTTTGAAAATTGAGTCATGTTTAATTCATAACCATCTCTGCATGAACATTTATAAAATGGGGAAAAAATTATCCTCAAGCATCCTATATCACAGAAAAAGAAAACAAATAATGTGAAAATCATTAGTTTAACTTCATAGTGATATATGTTGATATATACTCAAATTTTAATATTACAATCATTTTTGAAACTAACAACATGTTAGACTGTACTTTTAGTTTTTGTCGGTAAGTTTATAAACAACCACCAAATATATGTTGATGACAACTAAAATATCTAGTATATTATTAACTGGAACTGAAATACTTATATAACTTCTTTATGGTATGTTCAACTTCATATTACAGGAATCCTAATTTAATTTTCGTTAAATTATTAATCTAAGTAGTGATTAACTTCATGGAGAAAAATGTTACCTAACACATGTTAATGAATTAGAAAACCGTCTAAAGTAAATTTTTGTATCGGCAATAAATGTTTAATATTGATTATCCGTATCTATAAATAGGGTTCTCATCGTTTATTCCAATAACATCATAAATTTTAAAACTATTTTGTTATTACTAACTTGAGAAAATTCAACAGTAAATCCTCATATAACAAATAATCATGGTCAAGTTTAACGTAATTATGGTGTCTTTTGTTATCCTAGTTGTGGCGGGTACAAATATTCCTTCATTAGCTGTAGAGGAAAAAGAGCCAAAAAAGTTATGGGATCAATGTATTGTTAAAATCAGTCCAAAGTGTGCGCTCCATATCATTTCTCAAGTTTTTGGAAATGGAGTTGCATCAGTTCCTTGTTGCCAGGAGCTTGTTCAAGAAGGAAAAGAGTGTTATGACAAACTTGTCAAATATATCGCAGACAGACCTAGTTTGATCGGAAATGAATCGAAATATTTACAGAAAAGAGATGAAGTATGGGCTCACTGTGAGTCTGTTTCAAAAGGGTTATCACCGGCTTAATTATATTCTGACATAATTATATGTGGATTTTTTATTAAAGTATATTTATTTTCATACAACTTGAAAATAAAATCATTTATATATGTGTGTCCTATTTAAATATTTTCCTTCTTTTGGTTCTTGTTCGCTTTTACAATATTTTATTAAGACCCCAAAAATATCAAAACAAACTTACTGCATTTAAAATATCACTTGCAACAGGTTGCACAACTTTTATATATTAATATTTTTGGAGTTTAAAAAAATTACATATGTTTTTTAATTTAGATTATTTAAATACAATTTGAAATATAATTAATAAAAATAGCAAATACAAAAGTAGCCGCACCTCAAAACAGTGGCATGCATAATTTCTAATAAGACGATTTTTAATTTATAGAACTAATTCTAAAAATATATATTCATTCATTAATTTACTTAAGTATATGTATTCTATTTATATGTTTAATATAGAACACATAAATGTTCTTGGGAAGTATATATAGTAATTAAACTATTATGTAAGTTATAAACCGATAAAATCAAATATCGCAAGCTTAGATTTTTTTAAAAAAACTCCCAAGTCAAAATTTGAAAATTAGTTTTCATTTTTTTAATAAAATATTATTTGCTATACATAGTTTACATATTGTTTTATGTGTAAAGAATTGAAATTCGTAGATTAGTTTTGAAAATTGAGTCATGTTTAATTCATAACCATCTCTGCATGAACATTTATAAAATGGGAAAAAAAATTATCCTCAAGCATCCTATATCACAGAAAAAGAAAACAAATAATGTGAAAATCATTAGTTCAACTTCATAGTGATATATGTTGATATATACTCAAATTTTAATATTACAATCATTTTTGAAACTAACCACATGTTAGACTATAATTTTGGTTTTTGTTCGTAAGTTTATAAACAACCACCAAAATATATGTTGATGACATCTAAAATATCTAGTATTTTATTAACTGGAACTTAAATACTTATATAACTTCTTTATGGTATGTTCAATTCCATATTACAGGAATCCTAATTTAATTGTCGTTAAATTATTAATCTAAGTAGTGATTAACTTCATCGAGAAAAATGTTACCTAACACATGTTAATGAAATAGGAAACCGTCTAAAGTAAATTTTTGTATCGACAATAAATGTTTAATATTTATTATCTGCATCTATAAATAGGGTTCTCGCGTTTATTCCAATAACATCATAAATTTAAAAACTATTTTGTTATTATTAACTTGAGACAATTCAACAGTAAATTCTCATATAACAAATAATCATGGGCAAGTTTAACGTAATTATGGTGTTTTTGTTATCCTAGTTGTGGCGAGTACATGAATTCCTTCATTAGCTGTAGAGGAAAATAAGCCAAAAAGTTATGGGATCAGTCCAAAGTTTGTGCTCCATATCATTTTCAGGTTTTTGGAAATGGAGTAGAATCAGTTCCTTGTTGCCAGGAGCTTGTTCAAGAAGGAAAAGAGTGTCATGACACACTTGTCAAATATATCGCAGAAAGACCTAGTTTGATCAAAAAATGAATCGAAATATTTACAGAAAATAGATGAAGTATGGGCTCACTGTGTTTCTATTTCAAAAGTTTTATCACCGGCTTAATTATATTCTGACACAACTATATGTGAACTTTTGATAAAAGTATATTTATTTTCATACAAGTTGAAAATAAAATCATTTATTTATGCCTGTCATATTTAAATATTTACTGTCTTTTGTTGCTTATTCTCTTTTGCAATTATTCATTAAGACCCCCCAAATATCACAACAAACTTACTGCATTTAAAATATCCCTTGCAACTAGTAGCACAATGTTTACAGATTAATATTTTGAGGTTTACAAAAAATTACATATGTTTTTATGTAAATTATTTAAATAAAATTTGAAATATGATTAATAAAATTAGCAAAAACAAAATTAGTCTCACCTCAAAACAGTGCCATGAATCATTTTTAATAGGACAATTTCCTAATTTAAAGAATCTCATTCTAAAATATATATTTATCCATTAATTTATGTAAGTATATGTATGCTATTTCTATCTTAGGAAGTCTTTCTTTGTAAATATTAGCTTACTTTTGTTAACAACAAAAATTCGAAAATACCAGAGAAGATTTCCTGGTAAGTCGTCTGGATAAACATGTTAGTTTTGCATTTGACCGGATAGTGTCATAAATTTGATTTTTCATAGACGACTTACAAGGATGTCGTCCAGCAGAAAAATAAAACTTTCAGTATTTAATTATATTTAAATTACTTCCATGAAAGTCGCTTTAGGTTATTTTTGCAATTGAAAAATAAAAAATAAATAATTAATTTTATCTCGACGACTTACATGGAAGTCTTCGGGTAGATGACTTACACAAAATTCTTCTGTAATAACCAAGGTTTGACCAGAATCCCAGAATAAAATTCTAGAAGACTTCTGTGTAAGTCGTCTTTGGGAAGACTTTCGTGTAATTTGTCCAGATAAAATTAAATACAGTGAAACCTCTATAAATTAATAATGTTGGGACTACACCAAAACTATAATTTTTTATTAATTTATAGAGATTATTAATTTATCGATAT
Source organism: Raphanus sativus (assembly GCF_000801105.2). Classification (NCBI taxonomy): domain Eukaryota; kingdom Viridiplantae; phylum Streptophyta; class Magnoliopsida; order Brassicales; family Brassicaceae; genus Raphanus; species Raphanus sativus. Next base: position 17,324,464 of record NC_079514.1, on the reverse strand, counting down.
ACTAACTGAACCAAAAACTCAACTTAGGACTACAAAACTATATTATTTTATAGATATTTTTAGTATATATTAATTTAAAGAGGTTACACTGTATTTAAGTTTTATTTTTCAATTTCAAAAGTAACCTGAAATTACTTACATGTAAGTCGTCTAATTACTTACATATAAGTCGTCCAAGAAAAGTCAAAATTCTGACACAATCCGGTCAAATGCAAAACTAACATGTTTATCCTAGACGACTTACCGGGAGGTCTTTTCTGGTATTTTCAAGATTTGTTTTGTTAACAAAAAAATGTGGAAGACTTCCATAGAAGTCGTCTCAAAAACACATATAAAATCCAATTGCAAAACTAACCTCTGTATTGACCAGAAGACTTCCGTGTAAATCTTCTGGTAGTAGAAGATTTACACGGAAGTCTTCTGGCGGACAGATCTGAAAAAAAAATGATTTCACTGATTCAACCAGTGAGATAACTTGTGTAACTTCTCCAACCACACAAAACTTCACCACCAAAGCGACCCACTTGTTAATGACCAAGATTCATGAGCTTGAATGACTCTATGATCCATAAAAAATTTAGAATAAAATCTAGGGTTTTTCTTGATGAATATAGAGAGAAAATGAAAGAGTTGTTGCTTTTAGTTCATAAGAAATGAGATAGAAGGAGTGTAAATCGATTTTAGGTGCATTAAGAGCTTCAAATTGGTTGTTCATGGTGGTTGTTGTATTGCTGGCAATGACAATATTGTAAATACTTTAAGATATGAGTATGAGAGAGCAAAAAAAATCATTTTCGAAAAAAGTAATGGCATTTTCGTGAATAATCCGAATTTTTAGGATGAATGTGGCAAATGAAAAATTCAAAAAAAAATCATGGGTTAGTTTTGTGTTGAATTTGAGTTTTGAGTCATATTTGTTAATAAAACTATGTATAGGAGTATGGTGTTATATAGGGTTGTGAGATAGGGTTTGTCCAGCCCATCCAATAATTAAAGAACCCTAACCCAAATGCATTATTTCTAAAGTGTTTAGAACCACTTTAGGGTTGGGCCATAGAAGTAAAGGATTTCGGCAGGGTTAACCCTATTAAATAATCTTTGTCTCTTATTTGTTAAACAACAATTTTTGGTGTACGGTTAAACTTTTAAAAAAAATTAATTTTTCGTTAAAATTGCAAAAAAAAAAAGAAATTTCTGTCAAAATATAAAAATGAGTTTTTTCGTCAAAATCGCAAAATGAGTTTTTAGCTTAATCAATTTTTCCGCCAAAATCGGAAAATCTATTTTTCCGGCAAAACCATAAAATCGAGTTTTCTCGTAAAAACATGAAAATCGAGTTTTCCGCCAAAATTGCAAAAATGAGTTCTCCCGCTAAACCGAGAAATCAATTTTTTTCCACAAAAACCGAAAAAATCAAGTTTTCCATCAAAACTAAGAAATCAAATTTTCCCGCCAAAAATCGAATTTTCATTCCAAAACCGGGAAATCGAGGTTTCCCGCCACGATCAGAAAATCGAGGTTTCCCACAAAGCCAGAAAATCGAGGTTTCCCCCAAAGCCAGGAAATCGAGTTTTTCCCGCAAAAGCCAAAAAATCAAGTTTTTACATCAAACGAGAAATCAAGTTTTTTCGCCAAAACAAGAAAATTGAGGTTTTTCACTAAAACTGGAAAATCAAATTCCTACAAAACTCGAGAAATCGAGTTTTTCTACTAAAATTGAGAAATCAAAATTTTCCGCCAAAAACACTTTAGGAATAATACATTTAGGTTAGGGTTCTTAAATTACTAGATTGGCTCGGGCAATCCTAAATCTCACAACCTAGTCTCAGATATGAATTTTGGACTCTTCCTTCCTTCCTTTCTTCCTTTGGTGAGCTTAAGAGATTATAACGATTTAGACATGGAGGAGAGCGGAGCGGATAGGAGAGAAAGACTACTTGCCCAAAACAAAAAAAAAATTACATTAAATATCTGCCCAGAGAAGACATGAAGAACGAAGGACGAACAATTAATCTTCGTACTAATAATAGATTAAACCCTATCTTATAATCTAGAAGGTGATGCCGTTGATAAACTTTTCCCACACATGACAATCTTCAACAATGAATGTAGTCGTACCCTTCTCCTTCTCAACTTCCTCAATCTCGATACCTACAATTCAAGAATTTTCATTTTAGAAAACATTAACCATAAATAAAAAAAACTTACGTATTGAGAAAATAAAGGTTGTGTATTCGTTTACCTTGCGACGTACGCTTCTCGACGCTTTCCAACATAGTAAGCTTCTTGAACTAGATTCAAGTCTCCTGTAACAAAATTTAAACAATGTTAAGAACCTAATCGAAAGAAAAAAACAAAGATTTCGGCTAGTATTCTTCTTACAGATTCTCATGTTCAAGCTTATCAGCAATCGACATCGCTTTGCGTTTCGACCAACCGTTTCCTTCAGCTTCACCCAACGACACTTTTCCTCTCACAATGCAATGCTCTGCTTCTGGTTCTTGTTTTGGCTCGCTTCCAAGTCTTTCCTTGTAGCAGATTCAATCTCATCATCCAATTCAACGATCTCGTTTTTCTTTGACTCGATTCTGATCTCTAACGTGACAGGAGAACCAAGAACAGCCTTAAACGCTCTCAAAATATCATCTTTAAAATTAACAGCCTTTAATTTCGTTACTGGCGAGTTGAACATTAGCTCCACCGTAGGAGCTGCAAACACACTAGAAAGTTATAATCATATCATCAAACATAACACATTTCAAGAAAAGCTTTTTTTTTTTTTTACCTGAACCGATACTAATCGAAAAGATCTTTCCTTCTCTGTAAAGAAACTCTCTTAAACCGTCAACTCGAACATTCTCTATAACCGCTAACCAAATATCTTCAACCGAAAGTCTGGTTTTGCGACTCAAACCTTGTCCACTACCATCGCTAGTTTCCGATGCAGCCGTGTTGTTACAAGGACTAAGTGGAACCAAGTATCGTTGATCAGGAGCTAGCTGGAGCAATGCAGCAGTGAGCCAAGTTATTTATCGTTGGATACTCTCAACTATTTCTCTGATTCAGACAGCGTTTTCAAAGCTTGTCTCAGCTTCTCCATATCCTCTTTACTCACTACAAGAACAAACAAATCTGTTATTCCCGTTGGAGTGCAGATATGAAGAGGACAAAGGTTTGAAACTCACATAGCTGTCGTCTGAAAAACTTTCTTTTACATTCTTTTTTAGTGAAATCATAGCTTCCGGCAAGGACATCGGTTATGACGGTTGCTAGCTGCGACACTAAAGCTAACGGTTCTACTCCAGTTTCCATTATTACTCTCAGATTCTTCACTGTGTTCACATCATCCGCGGATAAAGCTAGATCAAGAAGATCTACTAACTTCTCATCAGATATTAACCCAACCTGAACATAACCAAGAAAAATGTCAATGGAAAGTTTTTGATTTTTTTTTTTTGAATTAACCACAGTATCCGACGACCGAGATCAGTCGACTATTTTGTGGACCCCAAAAGTGCAATGTTAAATTATCTGGTGACCAACAGCCAACAGGGATCGAACTGAAGTTTTTGAGTCTTTAAGAACATATAAAGAACAATGTCAATGATAAATTCAAATTTAACATGGTATCATAGCCACACGATGCTGGATCACTCTATAGATTATTTTCCCACAATTGCTCACGCTTAAGCGTGAGAATGAAATTCAAGTAGTTGGAGAAATAATTTAATAATATATATATAAAGGAACATATAAAGGAACATAGATTCTTTTAAGAAATGTTTTTGATCATTACCAGTTCTTGAACTAAAGGAAGAGAGATTCTTGTTCCAAGCAAACTCAGCTGTTCTAGAGTCATCTCCGCGTCTCTCAAGGAACCATCTGATCTCGATGCAACAAGCTTCAAGGCATCTCTATCGATATCAATCTCTTCCTCGGACGCAATCCGTTGCAAAGAACCGACGATATCAGCTTCTTTAATCTTAGGGAAAAAGAACTTGTGACACCTCGAGACGACAACGTGAGGCAAAACATCAAGACTCGAGCAGACAAGAACGAATACCACACGACGAGGTGCCCTATCCACGATTCTCGAAAGCGCATTCCAACACTCCATCGACATAGTATCACAGTCGTCGAAGATGAACACAAGGTGGTGCTTCTGTCTTTTCTTCTCCTGAGAGATGATGATCAGATTCTCAAAGTCGAAACTTTTTACAGGACCCATCTCTCGAATGTTCCGGTTCTTACCGTTATCATACCAAACACATGAGCTGCATACACCGCAAGGCTTTGTCTGTTCCATAGAGTGACAATTCAAAGCTCTAGCGAAAACCCTTGCACATGAAGTCTTTCCTGTTCCGTTCGGACCGTGGAACATGTAAAGAAGTCCTACCCTTCGTTTAGCAACAGCGTTAGACAGAGCTTGTACCACCAAACTCTGTCCCACGAGGTCTTTGAACGTTCTTGGCGCGTACTTCTGCGTTAAACTTTGATGCAGACTAGCGTTTCCACGGCTACGTTTCTTGCCAAAGTCTGAGTCTTTACCATTCTTGAGCAAATCGTCTGCGAAGATACCGAGTTCTCCTGAGTAATCATGCTGCCAACCTTCATTGTCTACATTACTAAGACCAGGTTTCTTAACCACATTCTGATCAACACATCCTATTTCTTCCTTCCTTGTGATCTTCTTTCATCGCTGATGGGTCTCTGAGTGATCTTGATCTCTTAAGAAGGACGAGGTCTCTCAAAACCAGAGATCGGTCAGTTAAGACCGGACTCTGTTTGTTGTTTTGCATATGATTCTTCAAGTGAATGCAGTTGGTTAAGTGAATATGGTTGCGAAGATGCTCAACGATGTCTCTGTTTGCATCTTTAAGAATCCGAGAAGAAGCAGCCCTAGTAGTAGTAGTAGTAGTAGTAGTAGTAGTAGTAGTCATCGATCAGAAGAATAAGTGTTCTGTTTTCTTGCACAGAAGAAGAACCGAACCGAGCCGAGCCGTATCTCATTTTCTTGTCTGAAAATCTTTGATCTTTCCGAATATGGTAATGTTAGCTCTGATTCACTGTGTTAGGAAATATACGGTCAAATTTTGCGCGAAACCGAAATTTATGGGAACGGGAAAACACACACACAATTTGTTAACGGAGTTCGGCCAACTTTTTGCCTACGTCTCCAGACCTGCTACAGATCTTTTATTATCAACTCGGGAAATTTTTACAAGCTCTCAACTCACACCCGATCCCAAATACACTCAAGAAATTACTCTTAATTTCTTAAAGAAGATTTTTGTGAGAAAAAAAAAATTTCTTTTTTTCTCCACGAACTCTTTCTTCTTCTTCTTGTTCTCTCTGTGTTTTGTTTTTGTTTTGGGATGCTCTTCCTCTTCACCTTACGTGAGTATTTATAGAAGAAGCTTGAAGAGTAGGTGGACGTCATTGTTGACAAAAGACACAAGCAATTACTTCATTCTTTGACTTTTTTTTTCACCTCTTTCACCGTCCAACTTCACCGTCCATTTCACCGTCATTGTGAAACACGTGATGTAACTAACAATCTCCCACTTGAAGACTGATTTCAATCTGTCTTCACACTTTGATCAATGTAGCAGGTCTTCTCAGCTTGTTACTCGAACAAGCCAACTGAGGTTGCACACAACCTCAGCTTATCATACGGCACAGTCTTCGTCAGCATGTCTGCCGGATTCTTACTTCCTGGGATCTTCTCAAACACCAACATTTCATCTTCTAACGCTGATCTGATGAAATGATATCGACGATGAATGTGCTTCGTCCGAGCATGGTAGACCGGATTCTTTGCCAAATCGATGGCACTTTTACTATCACAGTACAACACACCTCTTTCTTGACCATGGCCTAGCTCTTCTAGAAATGATTGTAGCCACATCATCTCTTTTGTTGCCTCTGTTACCGCAACATACTCAGCTTCACAGCTTGATAGAGCTACGATTCTCTGCAACTTTGAAACCCAACAAATTGCAGTACCGCCAAAAGTGTAGACATATCCGGTTGTGCTCTTCGTGCTGTCAACGTCACCTCCGTTGTCAGCATCAACATATCCCTGCAATCCCACCGCAGACTTCGTGAAACATAGCGATAAACTTAGATTTCCTTTCAGATATCTGAAAATCCACTTAACGGCTTCCCAATGTTCTTTTCCTGGATTGCTCATAAATCTGCTGACGACTCCCACTGCATGTGCGATGTCTGGTCTTGTACAAATCATTGCGTACATCAGGCTGCCTATAGCAGAAGCATATGGAACCTTATCCATATGTGTCATCTCGTCTTCCGTCTTTGGAGACTGTTCTCTGGATAACCGAAAATGACTTGCCAGTGGAGTATTGACTGGCTTCGCGTCATCCATGTTAAACCTCTTGAGGACTTTCTTCACATACTCCTCTTGTGATAGCTTAAGACCTTCCTTGCTTCTACTGATTCTCATCCCTAGAATCTGTCTTGCTTCTCCAAGGTCTTTCATCGCAAACTCTTCTGAGAGTTTCGCCTTCAAGCTATTGATCTCATGCAAGTCTGCTCCAACTATCAGCATGTCATCCACGTATAGGAGCAATATCAAGTAGGATTCTTCAAACTTCTTGAAGTAACAACAGTGGTCAGCTTCACACCTCAAGAAACCGACACCTTTAATAAAGCTGTCAAACCTTTTATACCACTGTCTTGGAGCTTGTTTCAAGCCATACAAACTCCTTTTAAGCTTGCAAACAAGGCTTTCTTTTCCTTTGACCTCAAAGCCTTCGGGTTGCTTCATATAAATTTCTTCATCCAAATCACCGTGAAGAAATGCCGTCTTTACATCCATCTGCTGAAGATGCAAATCTTCTTGTGCTACCAGTCCAAGAACCGTTCTAATGGTCACCAGCTTGACTACAGGAGAAAAGATTTCAGTGTAGTCAATGCCTTCTTTTTGTTGGAATCCCTTCACAACAAGCCTCACTTTATAGCGTTTACTTCCATCAGGTTCTTCTTTTATTCGGTAGACCCACTTGTTATGCAATGCCTTTTTATTCTTAGGCAAATCTGCTAACTCTCATGTGTGATTGGATAACAACGAGTCCATCTCGTCGTTCATTGCAAGCTCCCACTTGATCGACTCATCAACTTGCATAGCCTCTTCATAACATTCAGGCTCGCCTCGGTCTGTGAGCAGAATGTAGTTGAGCGATGGAGAAAATCTTACAGGCTTTCTGATGATTCTACTTGACCGTCGTAACTCCGTGACTGGTGTATATGGGACCACTTCAGAATCATCACTCTCTTCAGCCTCACCACTCTCTTCTTGAGAGATTTCTTCTTCTGTTGTTGCGGTATCCTGTTGCAACTCCGGTGTCAGGATATCATCTAAGTCAACAACTCCAGGCTCTTTTCTCTCCGAGCCTTCTCTTAGCTTATCCTTGTACAACACTTCTTCGTTGAACACAACATTCTTGCTGCGGATGATCTTCCGATTTTCATCATCCCAAAACCGGTAACCAAACTCCTCGTTACCATAACCGATGAAGTAACACTTCTTAGACTTGGAGTCAAGTTTACTTCTTGCAGCATCGTCAACGTAAACATAAGCTAAGCATCCAAACACCTTTAGGTAAGAAAGGTTTACTTTCTTTCCGCTCCAAACTTCTTCAGGGATCTTAAATCCCAACGGTACAGATGGTCCTCTGTTTATTAAGAAGCTTGCGGTACTAATCGCATCTGCCCAAAACATCTTAGGCAATCCACAATGCAATCTCATGCTCCTTGCACGCTCATTCAAGGTTCGGTTCATCCTTTCCGCTATTCCATTTTGTTGGGGCGTTCCAGGAATAGTCTTCTCCATCTTGATTCCACTATCAGTGCAATGTCTCTTGAACTCCTCGCTGATATATTCACCACCATTATCAGACCTTAGGCACTTCAACTTGAGATTCGTCTCAGTCTCAACCATGGCTTTCCATCTTTTGAAAACCGAAAACACTTCATGCTTGTTCTTCATGAAGTAAACCCACACCTTCCTTGTGGAGTCGTCAATAAAGGTCACATAGTAGTACGAACCTCCCAGCGATGCAACAGGAGCGGGTCCCCACACGTCAGTGTGCACCAGCTCTAACTTCTCAGATTTTGGCTTTCTTCCTCCTTTAGAGAAACTAACCCGTTTCTGCTTTCCAAGGATACAACTTTCACACATCTGATGATCCACCGTCTTCAGATCCGGAAGAGTGCCATTTTCCACCATGAGTTTCATCCCTTTCTCACTCATGTGCCCCAACCTACAATGCCACAACTTGGTTTGTTTGGCATTCTCGACAACAGCAACAGTGTCTTGATAACTCGTCGTCATATAAAGAGTGCCTCTTTTATGACCTCTAGCCACCACCATGGAACCTTTCTTGACCCTCCAGGCTCCACCACCAAAGTTGACATCGTGCCCCGTATCATCAAGTTGACCTACTGAGATCAGATTTCGCATCAACTTTGGCACATGTCTAACCTTCGTAATCTTCCACACACGTCCGTCTGACATCTTTAGGTTGATATCTCCAATACCAACTATGTCCAAAGGTAATCCATCAGCAAGATATACCTTTCCATAATTTCCAGCAACATAATTCTCCATAATGTTGTGGTGTGGCGTGGTGTGGAACGACGCTCCTGAGTCAAGAACCCATGAATCGACTGGACTATCAACATAAGAGATTGACGCTTTGGTGGTACTTGTAGCTGCATCACGAGCTTCACTTATCCTCGGGGAATCAGCCGACACTACCAATGCATCAGCAATTTCACGTGTCACTGCATTGGCTACGCCTCCCTTGTTGTCTTCTTTCTTCGGTGGTGCCCGGCAATTCTTTTTAATGTGGCCCGTCTTTCCACAATTCCAGCACTGTGCAGGCTGTCTGAATTTGGACTGACCATTTCCATTCCTTGACCTCGATCTGCCATTTCTCCGGTTACTTCTATCATGGTCTCTACCTCTGTTTTCAACATTGAAAGCAGAGCTTGATGATGTCTCGCCAGAGTCTATCCTACGCACTTCCTCAGCAAGGATACGATCTCTCACATCATTGAACTTAAGCTTCTGAGTACCGACAGAATTACTAACCGCTGCCCTCATTGGCTCCCAACTATTTGGCAGAGATGCCAACAAGAACAGTGCTCGCACTTCATCATCAAACTCGATCTCAACCGAAGACAGTTGGTAAACAATCGTGTTGAATTCATTCACATGTGCGGCAACCATGCCACCTTCTTCCATCTTCAAATGAAAGAGTTTCTTCATGAGAAACACCTTATTATTCGCCGAAGGTTTCTCATACATATCTGAGAGAACTTTCATGAGCCCTTCCGTGGTCTTCTCCTTCGCAACGTTGTGAGCAACGTTTTTCGACAGTGTTAACCTTATAACACCCAGAACTTGTCTGTCAAGGAGCTCCCACTCATCCTGATCCATCTTTTCAGGCTTCTTGCTCAGTGGTTGATGAAGCTTCTTTCCGTAAAGATAATCTTCGATTTGCATTCTCCAAAATGCATAATCTGTACCGTCAAACTTCCCGATACTGTGCGTCGAACCGTCTTCGCCTCCCATCGTTTCTGGAACCACCGTGTATTAAAACACCTCCGTCGACAAACCGATGTTACCGACAAAATTCACTATTCACGAATTTACTGTTCACGTAAATAGTAACTCTGCAAAAATTTGACCGATCACCGTAACCCAGGCTCTGATACCAGTTGTTAGGAAATATACGGTCAAATTTTGCGGGAAACCGAAATTTATGGGAACGGGAAAACACACACACAATTTGTTAACGGAGTTCGGCCAACTTTTTGCCTACGTCTCCGGACCTGCTACAGATCTTTTATTATCAACTCGGGAAATTTTTACAAGCTCTCAACTCACACCCGATCCCAAATACACTCAAGAAATTACTCTTAATTTCTTAAAGAAGATTTTTGTGAGAAAAAAAAAATTTCTTTTTTTCTCCACGAACTCTTTCTTCTTCTTCTTGTTCTCTCTGTGTTTTGTTTTTGTTTTGGGATGCTCTTCCTCTTCACCTTACGTGAGTATTTATAGAAGAAGCTTGAAGAGTAGGTGGACGTCATTGTTGACAAAAGACACAAGCAATTACTTCATTCTTTGACTTTTGTTTTCACCTCTTTCACCGTCCAACTTCACCGTCCATTTCACCGTCATTGTGAAACACGTGATGTAACTAACACACTGAACTTACCAAAAATAAACAGCTTAGATAAACCCTTAGGGTGAGTAGTCAGTTGATCATTTTAACTTTTCGGTTTCCTTGGTTCAAAAAGATTCAAACTTTTATAATTGAGACCGAAGACAAAAGCAAAACTGAAGGCTCCGTTTGGTAGAGAGATTGGAAGTGGGAATCCGCCACAGAGAAATAAACACCGAAAAAGTAGGGAATGAGAGAACGACACCGTTTTCTAGAGAAGTCACGGATGTCTCTCTGCTTTTGTTGTACCAAACTTTCACAAGAACTTGAGAGGTTTCTCTGGAAAAAAAGCGATAGTTTCTTTTGTTTTGTCAGGATAAGAAAGCAAGAAAAACGCTGTCTTCGAGAGGGGGAGTGAAGGTTTTAGTGGGTTGTATTTTTTGAACTTTAAGAGAGAGAGAGAGAGAGAGGAGTGGGAATCTTGAGAGAGAAAAGTGAAAGGGTGTTTTTGAGATCTGTTTACAGACACGAACACAGGCATTCTGAAAGGACGCAGAGCACATTGCCAAATAAAGTTGTTTTGTCTGTTTGCTTGAAGTGAAACAATAACAATCTGATCTTTATGGCCAAATGGTGATTAACGGAAGGGCTAAATCTCATGTTCGAAACTACTTTAGGCTAGGCATGAGTCGGGCGGTTGATCTACGCCTAGGGAGTTAACAAAAAATTAGGATTAATCATCGATTAATCAGGATATAATTTTTAGGCTTGCTCCGTCTATATGTGAATAGATAATATATCTGCATTACAAAACGAAATGAAATCTCCTGTCACAGTTGGAAAAGGAGTTGTAAAACGTGATATGGACTGAGACTAAATTGAATTCATACTCATAACATCTAACTATAAATCATTGGTCAACTAAAACTAAAGGGCTATAGAAAGTGTGTACACTGATCTAACTATAAATCATTGGTCTACTAAAAACATCAATTATTGACTACAGTAAATATTGTTAACCTAATTGTACACTGACAAGTGATAACTATCAACTGTAATATTTCAGGTCTTAATTTATTTTGAGTTCTGTCCTTATTGATGAGATCATTTTGGACCAAAAAGGTTCAGAAATCCTGACTGTACATCTGTAGTTACTCAATCAGCACGTGCTGTTATCTCCCACTTTCTAATTCAGTAACTATAGAAAGTGTGTTCTACTATTAATATTTTTTACACCGTGTTTCACTACTAACATAACTTTATAGTTAGTTAACCTTATAGATAACCTTATAGTTAGTTAACCTAAACCCTAACTAAAGGGCTACTCAACTGAACATCAATTATTGACTACAGTAAATATTGTTAACCTAATTGTACACTGACAAGTGATAACTATTTTTTTTTGTCAGCAACAATACAGACTCATATTGACTCTGTTAACCAAACTGGAGGATCTCTATCCATATGGATAACGTAAGACGATTGCTTTCTTGCACTACGTGCTAGACAGTCCGCCTTCGTATTTTTTGTCCTGGGTACATAGACCACCTCCGAAGAAATAAAACTTCTTCTCAGAATTCGGATATCTTCCAAATAATTTGCAAAAGCTGGCCATTCGTCTGGTTCCAAAACCATCTTCACCACCTGCGAACAATTCGTTGCAAAAGTAACATTATACTGCCTCAAATTCCTCATACATTCCATTGCCCAAATCAGTGCCTCTATCTCTGAGTGCAGAGGAGAAAGACTTGTTCTCGTATTCCTAGCCCCCATTAACCCATCAAAACCTTCCAAAGTACTATACCATCCTTGACCTGAAAAACTCTCATTGACCTTCCATGATCCATCCGAGAAACACCACCTACCTGGAATTAGTGAAACCTGATTTATAGCTGATGTCGTTGAAACTTCTACTCCTTGGGTAAGGGTATCTTGTGCTTCTTTCCAAAGTCGGGACTCCGTTTCGGCTAGTTGAAGAGTATCCCGTGGATCAATATCCAAATTGCTAAAGACTTTACAATTTCTTGCCTTCCAAATGTACCACAGTATCCATGCGAAATGATGATCTTCGATTACTGGTGTTACCCGCCAGAACAAATGGTCTATATTTGCAAATAATGAGTTGCTGGGGAAGATTGTCGGATTCGATGGAATCCTAGATAACGCCCAAACTTGAACCGCTGGTGGACATTCAAAGAAAATATGATTGATAGATTCTTCCTGGTCTCCACATCTCGTGCAGATAGTATCTCCATTTATTCCTCTGGTTTTTAAATTCTTCTTCACCGCTATACATCCAGAAAGCATTTGCCATAGAAAATGTCTCATTTTAGGTGGACATTTTATTTTCCAACACTGCGCCTTCAACGGGATGATGGAGGGTCCTAGTTCTGGTAAAGCCCGCTCTCTATTTGGATATACCCTTTCAATCTGATAACCAGATTTATTTGTATACCTCCCATTGTTATTGAAATGCCAGCCATCCCTATCTGTTAGCATCGATCTGCTTAACGGGATACTTAGAATAATTTTAGCGTCCTCAGGGTCAACCAAACTCTGAATCGTTTGAATATTCCAAGTCCTCGAATTTTCATTGATGAGTGAGTCTACCGTCAGTTCCGGATAAAGATTGTGGTGGTTTTTATTGGCTGGTCTCGGGCAGGTGGATGGGAGCCAGGGATCATTCCATACTGATATGGTGGATCCTGATCCCACCCTTTTGATTAGTCCTTTGCTTACTAGAAATGTTGTAAAAAAAAAAAAAAAAGAGTGGCGATGGCGATTGCGATAATCTAGGGTTTATGCATCTTCGGCGTTGGAATCCGAGGATCGGAGGAATCATTAGGAAGATCTTGGCGTGTACACGAGATCGCAAGAAGGCATATGGTGAGATCTGGGTAATCAGAGGGAAAGGAAGGTCTCGAAAAGAAATCCCAAATGAAGATCTGCGAAGCGATTTTCACAAATCAAAATCCGAAAAGGAAATAAAGGGGATTACATCGAGATACGGAGAATCGGTAGGCTCTTCAGCCAATATTAACAAGAAGCCTCAAGTAATGGAAGGTACGATCTCTGTTTTCATTACAACAGAATCAAACCATGCGATTTGCGAGACAAAAGAATTTGGTTTTAAGCTTTTGTTGCTTATTTTCATTCATTGTTGGTTAAGGGGTTGGATTTCCCCCAAGGTTTGGTTAATGGTTTAATTTTAATTATGAGAACCAGAGGAACTTTAAGTCTGTTTCTCTGTGTTTTGATGGTTTTTGATCAAAGAAGATGCCAACTCGGTTGGTTCGAAAGTTGTTTGGTTGAGCTTTTGTATAATGTTATTATCGATCTGTTTTATTTGGTGCTCTCCCGGCTAAAGATGACGTATTTAGTGAGTTTTATATGTTCTGGTTTGGTGCATATTGGGTGCTGGGTCGGGCTGTCTTGCAGTATTGGGAGTAGGAGTATAATTGATAAAAGCGGGCAAGGTGTGTTTCAGGTGTGGTTCTGGGCGCCGTTTCATCACTTGGTCTCATTATACCAAGTCTTGAATTTGTTTCTTGCTATGGAAGGGAGAGGACAAAATACACGAGGCTACTTGGATTGTGGATACGGGTATATAAATGGGCATTGGAGGAACGGAGAGGATAAACAAAATACAAGTGTTTTTTGGTTTATCGTAATTTATTTTATGGCCACTAAGGTAAGGCAGATGATTACTGGAGTTGTTATGGGTCTCTTTAAACCCACTAGTTTAGCTCACCAGAGCAAATTACATATTATTTTATGCGAGTGTTAAGTTGGAATTGCAGAGGTATGGGAAGTAAATGGACAATTAGCTACTTAAGGGAAATATGGCATAAGCATAAGCCAGATTTTTTGTTTTTGTCGGAAACAAAACAAGATTTTGATTTTGTTCAGGGATTTCAAGCTCATTTTGGATTTGACAATTTGGTTACGGTGGATCCAATTGGAACGAGTGGTGGATTAGCTCTTTATTTTAATAATGAGTATCAAGTCAAAATTTTATATTCTAGCAACCGTATGATTGATATAGAAGCGGAGGCACTAGGGAAACGAATCTTTATGACATTTGTCTATGGAGAACCAGTCCAAAAATTGAGGGAACATGTTTGGGAACGGCTAACACGATATGGACTCACTCGAACGGAACCTTGGTTCTTTATTGGCGATTTAAATGAGATTACGGGTAATCATGAGAAAGAAGGGGGTACTATAAGAAATCAAGCTTCTTTTGTTCTTTTTAATGACATGATCCGGAACACTGGTTTACTAGAATTTCCAGCTCGGAGAAACAAAATGTCTTGGCAAGGAAGAAGGAATAAGGTGATGGTAAAATGTCGGTTGGATCGTGCATTAGCAAACGAGGATTGGCACACACTGTTTCCTTGTTCATATACTGAGTATCTAGGACTAGTGGGGTCCGACCACAGGCCAATTGTGGCTTTCCTTGAGGACAAAGTGCAGAAACGAAAAGGACAATTTCGTTTTGACAAAAGATGGATCGGTCAGAATGGATTGAGGGAGACTATTGAGAGGGGATGGGATGACACTTCAAGGAATAATGTAGGAGGAAGTGCGAGCAATTTTGTGTCAAGAATCATAAGTTGTAGGCACGAGATTTCAACATGGCGCAAGAATAATCCTCCTTACGGGAAGGAAAAAATTGGCGAGCTTCAGAAGGCGCTTGATGAGGTACAGACGGATAATAATAGTACCCAAGAGGATATATTAAATATATCTAAGAAGTTACAGGAGGCGTATAAGGATGAAGAAGAATATTGGCATCAAAAAAGTCGAAACACATGGAATACAGCGGGGGATTTAAACACAAAATTCTATCATGACCTAACAAAACAGCGTCGTGCTCGGAATAGGATCGTAGGACTTTATGATGAAAATGGTAATTGGGTGGTTAAGGATCAAGGTTTGAAAAAAGTTGCAGTAGATTATTTTGACGATTTATTTCACACAACATCTCCGACCGAGTTTGACGGTTTTCTGGAGGAGGTAACACCATCTATTACCCCTCAAATGAACCAGCGACTAAGCAGATTAGCTACGGAGGAAGAGGTTCGTCAGGCACTCTTTATGATGCACCCGGAGAAGGCTCCGGGACCGGATGGAATGACAGCTTTATTTTTTCAGCATTCGTGGAATATAATCAAGAAGGAATTATTGGATTTGGTAAATGATTTTATTACTTCTGGAGAACTGGATACAAGGTTAAACATGACTAATATTTGTTTAATCCCAAAAACAGAGAGACCTACAAGGATGAAAGAAATGAGACCTATAAGTCTATGTAATGTAGGATACAAGATTATCTCCAAGTTATTATGTCAGAGGTTGAAGGCGTGCCTCCCATTGCTTATCTCAGAAACTCAGTCAGCTTTTGTGCCCGGTAGACTGATATCGGATAATATTCTGATTGCTCAGGAAATGTTCCATGGATTGAGAACAAATAAGGCATGTCAGAACAAGTTTATGGCTATTAAGACGGATATGAGTAAAGCTTATGATAGGGTGGAATGGAGGTTTATCCAGGAGGTCTTTTTAAAGATGGGATTTGATCATCATTGGATCAAACTCATAATGGAATGCATATCATCGGTACAATACAGCGTATTGCTGAACGGTCAGCCAAGGGGAAATATCATTCCAGAGAGAGGACTTAGGCAAGGGGATCCGCTCTCACCGTACTTGTTTATCTTATGTACGGAAGCACTGATTGCAAATATTAATAAGGCTAAACGAGAGAAACAGCTGACAGGAATAAAGGTGGCCAGGGCCTGTCCATCTATTTCCCACCTACTTTTTGCTGATGACAGCCTTTTTTTCTGTAAGGCAAAAAAAGAGGAATGTCAGGCAATTATCAGGATTCTAAAGGAATATGAGGAGGTATCGGGACAACAAATAAATTTTGATAAATCCTCAATTCAGTTTGTGCACAAAATTGGAGAATTGGAAAGACAGGAATTAAGAGATATACTTGGGATACAAAATCAAGGCGCGATGGGATTTTACTTAGGAATACCTGAAAATTTGAGTGGCTCAAAAGTTCAGGTATTCGGTTTTATTCATGAACGCCTCAATGATAGAGTAAATGGTTGGACCTTTAGATTTTTTTCTAAGGGAGGGAAGGAAGTTATCATCAAATCGGTAGTCACGGCATTACCAAACCATGTAATGGCTAGTTTACGCATTCCAAAGACAGTTATTAAGAAAATTACGAGTGTAGTGGCAAAATTTTGGTGGAGCCCAGGAGGCTCAACTAGAGGTATGCATTGGCAATCTTGGGACAAAGTATGTTTACCTAAGGAAGAAGGAGGCTTGGGCTTTAAATACTTTACGGATTTTAACACAGCTATGCTAGGAAAGCAATTTTGGAGATTAATAGAGAAGCCTCAAACTCTATTTTCTCGAGTTTTCAAGGGTCGATATTTTAGAAATGCATCACCTTTGGAACCGATTCGTTCGTACTCGGCGTTCTATGAATGGCGAAGTATTGTTTCTGCTAGATCTTCTGCTGACAAGTGATAACTATCAACTGTAATATTTCAGGTCTTAATTTATTTTGAGTTCTGTCCTTGTTGATGAGATCATTTTGGACCAAAAAGGTTCAGAAATCCTGACTGTACATCTGTAGTTACTCAATCAGCACGTGCTGTTATCTCCCACTTTCTAATTCAGTAACTATAGAAAGTGTGTTCTACTATTAATATTTTTTACACCGTGTTTCACTACTAACATAACTTTTTATTTTACTAAATTTATGCATTTTCAATCTTAGCACCAAATTTTCTATTAAAAATGTAAAAATTTGATATTTTGATATCATATGTTTTGTTATTTTCAACCATAACATCAAATTTTACACTAAAATAATAGTATTATATATTATTTGATGGTAGTTGTTTTAATAATTTTATTATATTTTATTTTAATTAATAAATAACTATTTATCACACTTAAATATTATGTTTGTTAAAATTTTGTAATTTTATGTTCATAATGTTTATTTACATTTGCATTTTTGTTTTAACAATATTATAACATTGATGTATTTATTTTATATAAACATATTAATATTAGTTGTATTCGAAATTTCAAATAATTAAAAGTGAAAGGCACATAATAAAATAATATATTTATAAGTAAGTAATAAGGATTTAATTATATTACGAAATGAAAAAATAAAATATGTTATTTTGTGAAATAACAAAAATACAAATAATAAAATATATTTATATTATTACAAATGTGAACTAATAAATAATAATAATTGAAATATATTATTAAATAAAATATAATAAAATATATATTTAAATATTTGATACAATAAATAGTACTATGCCAAATTTGGTATTAAACTATTTATATAACATCAAATTTGGTGGGATGATATTATTTTAATATCTTGTTCGAAATGAATTTATACCAAATTTTATATTTCATGTTCATTGGAGTTGACCTGAGACTAAAGAAATTGAGAAACTTTCTTCAGATTATAATCTACTCTTGCTTCTTCTTCTATAACTTATTAACATGGTTGTACCTGAGTACAAGCCAATCAAGACATAAGCTTGATGCTTTAAGATATATATTATTATTAGGGTCAATGTTGAACATAAACAATTAAATAATTATGTTGATAATGTACTTATAAAATTAAAAAGTAGACAAAATGCAAGATTCAATTTTTCCCGTAACATTACAAATTCTCATGGTTTTTTAGGACAAAATAAATAATTAGACTTCTGTGTCTAAAATTTGTTGGCAGGGCCAAATTTGCTTTCTGTGTTATTGAGTCAAAGCTCATAGAAGCTACTGTCCTTTTTCTCATATCAGATTCCTAAGAGCACCCCCATTAGAGGATTTAGAGAGGGGGTCACACGTTTTTCGAAAAAAAAAACAGTATAATAATCAAGGAGTGAAGAATTTGGGTGAGAGAAATACATCGCAGTGAACCCGAGTCTTCACTATTCTGCGGGCCCCACGCCACGTGGCGGCCCGCGATAGGTTCGATTTTTTTTTTCTTTTTTTAGAAAAGTCAAACGAAAAAAAAAAAATTAAAATAATAAAAAAAAATCATTGGAATTCGGGAAAGGAGAGTTTGCTAATGGGCATGCTCTAAGCTCGGTTAAAACATACTCCCACTATTTCTAAATATAGGATGTTTTAAAGAATTTTGATGTTCCAATATATAAGATGTTTTCATTTTTCTAGGTAACTTTTACTTTATTAAAAAATGTGTAACCAATTATATTTAACAATCTATTTTATAATTGGTTGAATACCATTAATTTTCATTAATTTGTAGTTTTAATTATATTTCCTAAACAAAAAGTATTTTTGTCTTAATATGTGTGCTTTTACCTAAATATCTTATATTTAGGAACAGAGGAAGTACATACGAAGCGAAGCTCACGTGCGATGTGCGATACGTGCACTTTGTTAATAAATAAGCAAGGTAACACAACAAAAAAAAGAAACGAAAAAGATAAAGTTAAGACTCAGATTCTTGTGCAATCTTATGTTTTGCAAACCTCTTTCATCCCACCACAATCTTAGGTGGTTTTGAACAGAACAATACTTAGGTTCACCCTAGAGTGAATTTCTGAATTCACCTCTTTCTTTATTGCAATCATATTATCATAAATATTAATATCACATAAATAAATAAATCATAAATTACAAAATAAGTAAACTTTAAATCATAAATTCTAAATTCGAACCCTAAACCCAAATTTTAGATCTTAAATTTTAAACAAAACTCTAAACCTATACCCTAAACCCAAACTTATACCCTAAACCCAAACTATATACCATAAATCCTAAATCCTAAACTCAAACCATAAATCTTAAACCTAAACTCTAAACTCTAAACCCAAACTCTAAACCCTAAATCCTAAACCTTAAACCCAAACGGTAAATCATAAACCCATAATTTTCAAATACCTTTGGGTTAATGATCATCAAATATATTTTCAAATACATTTTAGGGTATAGAGTTCGGGTTTATGGTTTACAGTTTGGGTTTAAGATTTAGGATTTAGGGTTTATAGTTTGGGTTTAGGGTTTAGAGTTTGGGTTTAGGGTTTAGGATTTAGGGTATATAGTTTGGGTTTAGGGTATAGGTTTGGGTTTAGGGTTTATGGTTTAGATTAAAATTTAAAATCTAAGATTTGGATTTAGGGTTTGAATTTAAAGTTTATTATTTAAAGTTTACTTTTTGTAATTTATAATTTATTTATTTATGTGACATTCATATTTATGGTAATTTGATTGAAATAAGGAAAGATGTGAATTCATAAGTTCACCCCAGGGGTGAACCTAAGTATTGTTATTTTGAACAAATGCAAAAGAAAAAAAAAACAGGTTAAAAGATAAAATTAGGAGGTATTAGTGGGAGCTATATTTATAATGATTGTTAAAATTTTACAAGTCTATAGTTATTTGCTAATGGATTCTAACATTCTAATAAAATCAAGTACTATTAATTTTATGATTTTTAATGACATATATAATTTTTTGTTGTTTAAAAAGTTTGGGTTTTAAAATTTTTAACTCTATCAAAATATAGTATTACCGAAACTTTGATTCTTAGCATTTTTAACACATAAAACAAGACTTTCAAAATATTGCATATATAACAAGATTTTCAAAATCATTATAGTAGAATAGTTTCAGGTTTCCTAAATATGAAAAACTTTTTAGAATTTTTTATAAATTTTAAAAATTTCTTGATTCTTCAAATCATTCAGCTTTACCTAAATTCATCTTCCACTGACCTCTCCTTACAGGGAAATGAGAAAAAGGTATCATCTAATATTATTATTATTGGTATGTCCAAAATTTATGAACAAAAAGCGTCTGTAGTCCAACGGTTAGGATAATTGCCTTCCAAGCAATAGACCCGGGTTCGACTCCCGGCAGACGCATTTTTTTAATATTTAATTTCTTTTTTTTAAAACATAAAAGATAAGATCATATGAAATGACGAAATTATTCATCGCTCCAACGAAGCAACTAGCTAAAGATCAGAACGCATGAGCAGGGTGTTTTAGTAAATTTATTCAACCAACTTTTCTAAAAAGACACGACAACACAAGTCCTTTTTCTCTATTCGGTGATAGTTTCAAGGGAGAATTGGCAAAATATCCCTAAGTGAGGCCTATATTAGAGAAATGCCCATGATTGTACATAACTCAAAAAGAAATAACATTTTGGTACTGTGCGGACGAAAATGTCCCTCATTTATTGAATATAAATCAGACTGCAGAAAAGATGTGTGTCAGACCGCAGAGAAGACGTGTGTCAGACTGCAGAGATGGACGGCGGGACAGACGATGAACTGTTGGATAAAGCAGCGAAGATCAAATCGAGATTACGTTATCGATAAAATATTCTATAACAGCTAATATGTTGTGTTATATATCAAATATATATATTAACGGTTAACAAATAATGTATCCGATAACAACTTATTAATCAACACCATGTATCAATCCATTTGTCAGTTAACAAATTAAATATAAAAAATCTACAAGCTCACGAGTTATTTATTCAATCATTTATCATCTACACAAATTATGTATCAATGAACATCAAGTCTCTTGTAATATCATACAAACCAATTCAATTATTTGGTATCATATATAATGTATCAGCTAACAATATATGTACCAAGTAACAAATCCGTTAACGGATAACAACCAACTTATCATGTAACTTATTAATTCACAGACATGTATCAATCCGTTTGTGAGCTAATAAACCAAGTATCAGCTAAACAAATCATGTACCAGTTAACGTAAAGACTTTTGTAACATCATATTAAACAGTTATGAATTCGGTATCAAACTATGTGTCAGATGCTAAAACATGTAAGAAATCATTTATCATATAAAAATTGTATCAGATAACAAATATGATAGTTATGAATGCTTCGCTATCAAACTATGTGTCAGATAAAACAATTATAAATTCTTCAGTATCAAACTATGTGTCAGTTACCAAAACGTGTAATAAATCATTTATCATACAAAATTTGTATCAGGTAACAAATAATATATCAGATAACAACTTATTAATCAAGACCATGTATCAATTCATTTGTCAGCTAATAAAACTAAATATAAAAAATATACAAGCTCACAAGTTATTTATTCAATTATTTATCATCTACACAAACTATGTATCAATGAACATCAAGTCTCTTGTAATATCGTACAAACCAATTATCAATTATTTGGTATCATATAATGTATCAGCTAAATACATATACCAAGTAACAAATCGGTTAACGGATAACAACCAACTTATCATGTAACTTATTAGTTCACAGACATGTATCAAATCTGTTTGTGAGCTAATAAACCAAATATCAGCTAAACAAATCATGTATCAGTTAACGTGAAGATTTTTATAACATCATGTTAAACAGTTATGAATTCTTTTGGTATCAAACTATGTGTCAGATAATCATGTTAAACAGTTATGAATTCTTTTGGTATCAAACTATGTGTCAGATAACAACTATGAATTTGACTATTAAGATTGTTACAAATTTTGTTAGCGAGTTAACAGACTGTGTTACTTGTTACGTATTATGTCAACGTTGAATACTACTTATTAACACGTAACAAGTTATGTTATCGAGATAATCAAATATAACTGACCGAAGTTAGTAAAATAGATGAAAAATTTGATAATCAGAAGTAGTCAAATATTTGAAACCATGAATCTAGTTAGTAAGTGATGAGAGATGAAAGAAAGAAAAGGAAAGAAGATGAGGAAAATAAAGAAAGAAGATGAAAAATAAAGAGAAAAGACAAAAGAGAACTAAAAGAGAATGAATATTATCCAACATATATAATAATGAATCTGACACACGACAGAGAACTGCAGAGCTACTAGACATAGGCTGACGCGTGGCAGAAGGGTAAAATCGTCCAACAAAAAAGGTTTATGAGATTAAGGGTAGATTGTATATTAGGGGTTGGTTTAGGTGCATTTTTACCAATTTCTCTAGTTTCAATTCCGCGTCTCTCTCTCTGACTCTCTGTAGAAATCGAAAAGATCTCAGAGATACAACGAAGCCGTAAATCTCGTTAAGGGTTTTAAAACTTTTGAAAAAAAAAAACAAGCATTCTGATCTGTCTTTTCTTTTTTTTTTGCTTAATCGACATCCAATGGCTGGTTACAGAGCAGATGATGAATACGATTACCTTTTCAAGGTTGTTCTCATCGGTGATTCTGGTGTGGGAAAGTCCAATCTGCTTTCACGATTCACCAAGAACGAGTTCAGCCTCGAGTCGAAATCCACGATCGGAGTCGAGTTCGCGACAAGGAGTTTGAATGTTGATGATAAAGTCATCAAAGCCCAGATTTGGGATACTGCTGGTCAAGAAAGGTCTCTTCTTTTTCTCGATCTACATTATAGATTTTTGTGTTTGTTCAGTTTCCAATAGAAAATTGGAGCTTACATTAGATAGATCTCTACCTCTAACAAAAGAATAGATCTGGATTTGTTATTTGCACAGCCAAGAGAAACCAAACATGGGTTCTGTC
The DNA here is from genome assembly GCF_000801105.2 of Raphanus sativus. NCBI lineage: Eukaryota > Viridiplantae > Streptophyta > Magnoliopsida > Brassicales > Brassicaceae > Raphanus > Raphanus sativus. The sequence continues at coordinate 17,301,686 of NC_079514.1, read as the reverse complement.
TTAGATCCAACGATTAGTTTTAACCTTTTATGGTGCATGTAAGAGAGCTAGATTGGTCTGGTGTAATTTCATTTCTCTGATTTGTCTCTCTCAAGGAGAGATTCTTGAATCTGTTATTAGGTAATCTTGCTTTCAATTATTTTAATTCATCATTTTCATTAGGTACCGAGCCATCACTAGCGCGTATTACCGAGGCGCCGTTGGAGCGCTTCTTGTCTACGACGTAACCCGACACTCCACCTTCGAAAACGTGGAGACGTGGCTGAAAGAACTCAGAAACCACACCGATCCAAACATCGTAGTCATGCTCGTGGGCAACAAATCTGATCTCCGCCACCTCGTGGCTGTTCAGACAGAGGACGCCAAGTCATTCGCTGAGAAAGAATCTCTTTGCTTCATGGAAACCTCTGCTCTCGAGTCCACGAATGTCGAGGACGCTTTCGCCCAAGTTCTCACTCAGATCCACGGCATTGTGAGTAAAAAGGCAATGGAAGCAGCCAGCGAGTCAGCTAACGCTCCGTCAAAAGGAGACAAGATCGAGATCGGTAAAGATGTTTCTGCTGTCAAGAAAGCTGGATGTTGTTCAAACTAATAAGAGAGTGGTTATTGGTTTTTTTGTTAACGGTTTATTTATTCAAAGTCATTCGAACGTTGAAAGATTTCTTTAGGTTGATTCAATGTCCTTGTCATGTATTTTCTGTTGATTACATAAATTTATCAATGTTCTTGCTTGAAAATTGATTTTTTTTTAAATATATATCAACATAAATATACACATGTATATATGCATATCACACATGTCTTTGCATCATGTCCAAAACTAACTTTGATGAAAACAATGGCTATCACAACACTCCTCTTTGGGTGTCGGAGTCTGACAGATCTCTCCTAATCGGAAATCCATGGGCTTACGACTTTCCCGTTACAACATGATCAAACATGTTATATATCCTTCGAACCAAGGTTCAAACGCTATAATGTAATCACACAAATACATGCATGATGCATCACCTGATCAATAAATTACGAACATATTACACCTCCGAACCGAGGTCTAACCAAATTGGTAGATAGAGGAAATAAGTCTTTGAGTACATAACCCAAAGGATATGGAATGAATTAGACCATTGGTATTCTAAGTTTCTAACTCAAGCTGGTAAAGAAGTACTTCTGAAATATGTAATTACTGCTCTCCCAACTTATACCATATCATGTTTTATGCTTCCTAAGATAGTGATCCAGAAAATTACAAAAGCTATGAGACAATTTTGGTAGTCAGCAGTAAAGAATAGGCATAAAATTTTATGGATCACATGGAATAAAATTACTGCTTCAAAAAAACAGGAAGAATTGGGTACTAGAGATATGATTTTTTTTAAACAAAGCTTTGTTAGCCAAACAAGCTTGGAGACTAATAATCTTACCATCTTTTTTTGCTAGCTAGAGTTTATAAAACTAAATACTTAAGGAAAACAAGTTTCAGTGAGGCTCAAAGTTACCAAACCTCCAACTATGCTTGAGAAAGCATATTATCAAAACGAAAAACCTATAAAGCATGGTTCAACATTGGTAATAGGGAATTGGGAAACAAGTTAAAGCATGGAAAGATAATTGGCTTCAAAAAATCCATATCCTGTCCTAAGAGGTCTTGGATCAAGAACTCAGCCTGTTATGCTTGTGAAAGATCTTTTTATTTGAGCACTAGAGTTTATATTGTCAAATCAGAATACCATCTGCAGAAAAAAAACATGGAGAACAAAAAGAAACCAAACACTCCAGGTCACATCCTCTCCTTCAATACTCTCTCAAAACCAGCTAAGTTATGGAATATTAACATTTCATGAAGTTAAAAATATTTTGGTGGAGAATAGTTCATAATGGTCTTCCAATTGCAAAGGATATAATTCGTAGGAGTAAAATTAGTGGATGTTGTCAAGAATGTGGGAAGTATAAAACATGTGCTCTTTAAATGTAGGGTGGCTAAAGAAATATGGTCGCTTTCTCAGGCTGTAAGAGTAATGGTTATAAATGGAAATATGGACATCTTGACTACTTGAAAGCAATAGTTGATAAAAACGGGAATGGTCAATTTTTTTTTAAAATTGGATGGACAATATGAAAAATGCGTAATATATAAATTGCGGTTTAAAAATAAGCGAGATCATAGGTTATGGGAGGAAGTAATTCATAATCAGCCAAGTGCTGCCACAAGTCAGCAACCTCCAAAGCCAAATTCCATCCAAGAAATATTGCCCTCAACAGAAACTATGTATTGTCTTGTTGATGCTTCTTGGAAGTCATTTGTGAATATTAGGATGTCAGAAATTATGTACTGTCTTGTTGATGCTTCTTGAAAGTTATTTGTGAATATGGCTGAATTTGCCTTCAACTGCAAGCCATAGTTGGGTCTTTGAAGTTTTTGATCAGAAGATTCAGGAAATTGTTTTAAGGATGAGCTGAGTCTGTAGCTGCTCAGATGTAAAACTGAATATTTATAGGGAATGGGTTTATGTATTAAATTAAAATTTCGGGATAAGTATAAACAAATGTCAGAAACACAGGGACAAATAGTTGTACACGACAAAGATACGTACCAATTAATAATCCTTTCAAAAAAAAAAGATACCAATTAATAAGGACGAAGATACGTACCACTTAATAAGGTATAAATAAGATAAAAAGACGAACACTGATACATATATAAATAAGATAAAAAGACCAAGATAGCACCAAATCAAGTTTTTGTCACAAAATAACATTATAATAAAAAAAATAACCAAAATTTTTTTATTAAAAGATAAATATGCATTTATAACTCTTGTATTATTTAATATAAAATTTAGGTTTTAGAGTTAAGGAATAGAGTTTTAGGAATATGTTCAAATTTTTAAAAATTAAAAACAAATATAAAAATATTCAAAATAAAAAAATGTTATTTTGGTCGTTTTATTTTTTGAGTGTTATTTTTGTGACAAAACTTAAAAAATGATATTTGAGAGAATTGTCCTATAAATATTTTTTTAATGTTGTATAATTTGAGAAAGTGATCCTAAATTGTACTATTATGGGTGATATATCCATTACATTTGTCAGAGTTTAATATTTTACTGTAGTTTATATTGAAAAGCATATTTTCATTAATATTTTTAAAACATATCAATATTTATATATATGCATCCCTTATGTATTATTTGGGAGATTACAAAAATTTAAGATATGTCATGTTTCATCACTACAATCACCCTTAAAATCCTTAAAAAGGTAAATTGATCTATCTAGATATATATTATAATTCTCATTAAAATAATCATAGATTAATTACTAATGTATAAAATATTCTTGCTTTTTCCCTAAATAAAAATTATGGAATCACATAATATGATTAAAATATATATATGACAATTAATAATTTTTAATAATAAATATTTGATAACAGTTTGTATATCTTCTCTCCTATATTGTGAATTTTTTAAATTGACTATAAATTAATAAAACTGTTAAAAACATCACATTGAAATTTTTGTAATCAATGGTTTATTTTTTTATAACAAGATATAAATGATCATAAAACCATATGAGTTGAAAATCTCATTTAATAGATATTAAGATTGAAATATATTTTCTTTAATATTTTTTAAATTAAACTAAATACTATATAACTTTGGCATAAAAGATAGATTTTGATTATTTGGTTCTCTATTTAAATTTGGCACTGCTTAGCTTACAAATGAAAAAATTTAACCGTTGTTTTCTGCTTAGGGTTTTCAGCTTCCGTTTTTTTGTCAACATTAGGTAGACTGTTTAGCAAAAAAAACATTGGCTAGACTAAACTTAACTTTGGTTCTATTTCTTTTTGTCAACATTTGGCGACTAAATGGAAGGTTTTCAGCTTCCGTTTAATCTTAATGGTATATCTTTATTTTTTTGTTTTTATCTTTTATTTATCTCAAATTATTAATGCGAGTGATATTGGATTAGATATCATCAGTGTTCATCTGCTTAAATAATTAAAGCTAAACATGAATCAATCTCTCTATTAAAATAAAACATACTTTTGGACTCAACTTTTTGTATGATTTAAAATTAAATACATTGTTCTACTATAAAGTTTTTTTTTTGAAAAAAATTGTTCTACTATAAAGTTATATCCACATGTATCTATCATTTACCTCTTCCTTATGATTTGAGTCATGTTTAGAAAATAAAATAACAAACGCTTTTAATTATTTTCTTTATTTATGTATGAACCAAAATATTTTAGATCTATCTATTAATTATCCTTTACTTATGAATTAAAATCCGTCTGAACGGGTGCACTATGTAATATAATTATTTAATAACTAACTCCAGTACATGCTATAATTTATTTAATAATAAATTTAAAAACGCAATCAGATCAAGTATATTGAATTAAACAGAAAACATTAGAGTAAAACACATTAGCAAGCGCAAGCCAATTCTTAAAAAAAACACACATTAGCAAACGCTTGTAGCGTCGAGGATCCTAAACTTGAAGCTAGTGGCCCACACATATCTGAAGACGTAGTCTGATTTATATCCGACAGACTGTCCGTTGATTAGGAGACAGTTGTTACCAGATTTCGACAACACCGATTTATCAATGGGTATGACCGATTTGAAACCGGTGCAGGACAACTTTACGTTCTTGAAATCGCATGGACATGGGTTCGTTAATCTCACTTCCCACTCTGTTACGTCCTTATACAAGTTTCCGGTCTTTGATTGTTTTATAGTTAGATTGCTACGGTCACACCCATATCCTTCCAAATTTTTAAAGGATATATATATTATTATCATTTTCTTTTATTTAGAGCAAAAATCATATAAGAAAAATGTTAATTTTTTTTGAAGTCCTAATTTGATTTGATATATTAACATAATATGTAAACTAGTGTTTTGTTAGAATGCTATTATAAATGGCGATATAGGAGTCTATAAATGATATTTTCCAAATTGTGCATCTAGGATTTTTTTGATATATTTGCTCTATATATAAATGCATGACAATATATAAATACCTTGCGAAACGAAGGTCACGAGGATGAGGAGGCAAAGGAGTTTGCAAGCCATTGTTGGGTCTTTAGTCTTTTTATCCGAGAATATCGAAAATTATGTCAAGTATGAACTGAGCCCGTGGCTGCTCAGATGTGATATTGAGTATATATATATATAAGGAGGCATAGGGTTTATATACAGCAAAAAACAAATTTTAAAAGTAAGAGAATCCACAATAGTGAAATACTAATTAGTTATAAATATAAGTTAATGTTAATGTCCATTAATTTGAGAAAGTGTTAATATTGGTGAGATACCCGTTACATGTCTCACAATACTATTTTTTACTGTTGTTTATTTGAAAAACTTATGTTAAATTTCACATCAATAATAGGATTCTCATAATATTGTTTTAAACATATCAAATGATTTAATATATTAATATGTATTCATTAATATTTTCTTAATATCATCTGCAATAGTAGGAATTTTAAAATATTAATATTAATGAAATTAAAAGCAATCTAAATAACTAAATACATTCTAGATATTATAATTTTTAAATATAAATTTAAGCATAAAATACAAAGTGTGAAGATATGATGTATATTTATAAAAATCTATTATGAATGATTTTAAAACGTATCAAAATATAATGTGTATCCTTTCAAAGCTCAGATGTTTTCTAGTATCAAGAATCTATATTATTATTTGCGAAGTGATTTTTTGCAACGGAACTCTCACGTTAAAAGTTAGAGCGACTAAAGTCTATGATACCCTAAATGATATATATACTATTATTTGCGAAGTGATTTTTCGCGACAGAACTCCATGTTAAAAGTTAAAGTGATTAATATTGTTTATATCCTTAATGAATAAAATATATAAATAAACTAAAAAATAAAAATGAAATGTAATTTATTTGATTTGATAATTAATTAAAATTAATAATAGTAAGAATTAACTAAAATCTAAAAATATATTTTAAAATAAAAAGATAATTACTATATATATTTGTTGTTATCTGGAAAAAAATCTTTATTAAAAAGTTAAGAAACGTAGAATATATAACTAATATTAATCAAGTAAAATTATTAGTTTTATATAATTGAAAAGAGAATATTGATTGAATATAGTTTAAAATAAAAAGATAGTTACTATATATATTTGTTGTTATCTGAAAAAATCCTTTAATAAAAAGTTAAGAAGCATAGAATATATAACTAATACTAATCAAGTAAAATTTTTAGTTTTATATAACTGAAAAGAGAATATTGATTGAATTTTAAAAATTATTTCTAGTTTTAAAATTTTCAGTTTTATATAATCCGTGAGCTTACGACTTTTCCGTTACAACATGATCAAACATGTTATATATCCTTCAAACCAGGTTCAATTGATATAATGTAATCACACAAATGCATACATCACCCCTGATCAATATATTACCTCCGAGCCGAGGTCTAACCAAATTGGTAAAAGGAGGAAATCAGTCTTTTGAGTACATAACCCAAAGGATATAGAATAAATTAGATAATTGGTATTCTAAGTTTCTAACTCAAGCTGGTAAAGAAGTACTTCTGAAATATGTAATTACTGCTCTCCCAACTTATGCCATATCATGTTTTATGCTTCATAAGATAGTGAGTGGTTCAAAAACTACAAAAGCTATGAGATAATTTTGGTAGCCAGCAGTAAAGAAGAGGCATAAAATATTATGGATCACATGGAATAAAATTATTGCTTCAAAAATAACAGGAAGAGTTGGGTACTAGAAATATGATTTTTTTAACAAAGCTTTGTTAGCCAAACAAGCTTGAAGACTAATAACCAATCCATCTTTTTTGCTAGCTAGAGTTTATAAAACTAAATACTTGAGGATCCTCCAAATACTTGAGGAAAACAAGTTTCTGTGAGGCTCAAAGTTACCAAACCTCCAGCTATGCTTGAAAAAGCATTATCTAAATGCAACACATATAAAGCATGGTTCAACATGGGTAGTAGGGAATTGGGAACAAGTTTAGAGTAAATAAAGGTAATTGGCTTCTAAAAGTCCATATCCTGTCCTAAGAGGTCTTGGATCAAGAACTCAGCCTGATATGCTTGTGAAATATCTTTTTATTTGAGGCACAACTAACTGAGAGGAATACAAAATGCATAACCTTTTCCGAAGGGAGGACAAAGAAAGATAACGCGTATTCGTCCCAGTATATATTTTTGGAAGTCAAGATGTTTTGAGATTGGAATACTGAAGATGCAGTCTGCTGAGATGTTATGTATCAGTTTGTGAAGTACTACAGGAGGTAGTACATGTGTGTTTCATGAAGATGAGCTATGTTGGAGTTTATGGTTTTGATGTGCGTGGCTTTGCTGAGCTTGGAAAAGGATAGAGGATATATGCTTGAAGACAAATGGACGTTTTCTATAAAGCAAAAATGAGTTTGCTTGAAGAAGAAGTTTTCAATTAAATAAAATGGAAAGTTGTCTTAATGTATTTGGAAGACTTGGAGAACAAGTTCTGGTCTGATATATAACGAGTGACGCGCCTTATAAGAAAGTTAGACCTCAGAGAATAAAGAGAGAGGTTTCCTTGGTGTGTGTTACTGCTTGGTGTCGAAGTACATCTTGAAGCATTGTTTGATGGAGTCCGATGTGGACTTATTTTGGTGGCCTTGGTGTTGACGCTTTGTGTGGTGGAGTTAGCCATTGTGTGGAGCTCGTGGTGAGCTTTGTGTGTGTGCTTGAGTGATCAAGATTGGTGTCATTGGTGTTCGTTGGGTGCTGACGTATTTGGTGAAGTACTTCGGATATGTGGAAAATTGAAGCGTAGACTTAAGGCAAGTTTAGCATGTGAGGTTTCTGTAACATCCCGAGTTGTGATATGTGAAAAGGCATAACAGAATTGATTTGGCTACCTATGTCACCAAAGTTGACTTACCTTTTCCGGAGCACATCCTGAAAGAACTCCAGAGTTAAGCGTGCTTGAGCTGGAGTAGTGGAAGGATGGGTGACCTATCGGGAAGTGATTCGCGATAGCGTGCGAGTGAGGCCAAAGAACGGGGAAAGGTCGGGTGGTGATTGCAGGGTCAGTAAACAATGATTTCGAGCCTTGAAAAATTAACGACCGACCGTCGGATGGGATGGGGCCCACGGGCCGAGAGAGCGGGCGTGGGTGGCCCATTAGCCGTGGGCGGTCGGGGCGTTATAAGTGGTATCAGAGCGGGGTTGTGTCTCGGCCCTGACCCGGGACGCCGGTTAAGGGACCTGGTTTTCAAAGATATAAAAAGTTTTCAACGGTTTTCAAAACTTAGAAACACCTTTCTATTCGATAATGTCTGTTGATCGTTAGTGAACTGGATTAGCTGAAGTTGACTGTTTTGCCATTTTCCATTTCAGATGCCGCCAAAGAGAGGAGCTAAGCGTACTCGTACTGTTAGAGCCAGAGTTGATGCTCGTGAAGTTATGGATGAGCAAGGTACTGCAGCGGGTGTCCAGGCAGAAGGTGTGCCGCCAGTAGCCCCACCGATTGATCAGGCTGCATTCATGCAGATGGTCCAGGCAGCAGCTACGCAAGCTGCTCAGGCTGCCATTCAGCAGGTTACCCAGGAAGCAGCTCGAGTAGCTGCACAGGAAGCTGCTCGAGTAGCTGCATAGGAAGTTGCTCGCCAGTTGGCTGCCGCTCAGGTTCCACCACAGCAGATTCCAGCAGTGCAGATTCCTCAGGTCCCAGCACAGCAGATTCCAGCAGTGCAGATTCCTCAGGACCCAGCGCAGCAGATTCCAGCAGCGCAGATTCCTCAGGTACCATTGCAGCATGTTCCAGGCCAGCAGATTCTACCACCTCCACCGCCATTACCACAGGTTTATCCAGCTCATGATGAGAGGTATTACCGACTCATCAGTATGATGAAGAACATGGGTATGGAGCATTTTGTAGGAACAATGGATCTTACAGCCGCTTATGATTGGAAGCTGAGTCTGAAACGGAAGCTGGAGAATATTGACTGTCCCCCAGAGTTTAAGCTTAGACTGACTACGCAGTACTTGCGTGGAGATGCATTGGTATGGTGGGAGGGAGTGCGATTGAACCATGAGCCTGACATTCTCACTTTTGAAGATTTTATCGAGGAGTTTGATAAGAAGTACTTTCCGAAACAAGCTATGGATAGAAAGAAGAGGGACTTCGAGCATGTGAGCCAGGGTGACTTGTCGATCAAGCAGTATGAGGTTAAGTTCAACCAGCTTCGCAGGTTTGTTGGAGGTGGTATTCCTGAAGATGAGTTGATCAGGAAGTTTTTGGATGGGATGCGTTTGGAGATTCGCAACAGGTGTAATGTGGTCACTTACTACAGATTGGGAGACTTGGTGGAGAAAGCAGCTGAACAGGAAGCAGGTTGGATAGAGGAGCAGAAACTTCTCAAATCAGTTCAGACCAAGTCTGGAAAGACTACAGAGTCTCAGAAGAAGACATGGGACCAGCAAGAGACACCGAGTTGTGCTCGTTGTCATCATCATCATAATGGAGAGTGCATAAGGTGTCATTCATGTGGACGGACAGGTCACATGTCGAGAAATTGCCGGTTTAAACCAATAAACTCAGATTTTGAGAGGCAGGTTGTTGCACAAGACAAGTCATCTAAGGATTGCTATGGTTGTGGTCAGCCAGGTCATATGTTGAGGGATTGCCCGACGAGGGAACATGCAGAAGATTTATTGCCGCCTAAGCGCTAAACCATCGATAAACGATTTTATGCTACACGACATTAAGAGGGAGTGAGCCGTGAGCCAGTATGCATCTTTGTTATTTGCAATTTTTGTGGTTTAGTACGTTGACGTTCCTTGTGAAAGTTTGCTTGTTAATTGGTAAACTCATATATGGTCGTTTTTAGTTCATGGTTTTTGCTACGACAATTGAAAAAGGAATCGGATGAGGGAACCGGAAAACTGAATCATGATTTGAATTCGAGGACGAATTCCCATTTAAGTGGGGGAGAATTGTAACGACCCGGTTTTTATAAACCAGAATTAAAATTCTGGTTAATTATTTATTTGGATTAAACCAGCTTAAATCATTAATCATCAATGGTTGAGTAAACCGGGTATACTTATATATTAATTATAAGTATTACTTTCTTCTTAAAACCTAAAATAAAAAGAGAAGCAGCGCAGCCATTCTTCATCACCAGCATCTCTGGCCATCTCCACGTTCTTCTCTCTCTTAGCGGGTTCAACGATCATAATTGACCTTCATCTTCCTGGAGTAAGTAGCTAACTCTTTTCTCTACGTTTCACTAAAAGCGGATCTCCAATCGGATTTGTATTCTAAAAGTTATGTATGTTTTATCAAGGAGTTGTTCTGCACAACACATCTGAGACCAGTATTGAGGAAATTCGGGAATGGATTATCAAATCATGGAATTTTGATGCCAAACTTTCGTGGTAAGTTATAGACTCACAGATCTACCTATAGAAGAAAACGGATCATCATTTGGAATTTTGGTTGTAATGTTATGATTGTTTATTTGGGACTGATCTCTGCAGAACGAATCCACAAACAGTCAACTTCATCAACGTTTTCCCGTTTATCCAGACTGACCTAGAAAACGAGCGAGATACCAATGGAAAGGTCTCGTTCTCAGCTTTCCGAATCATCTTTTAGATCGTCAAACCGAGGTACGGTTAGGAAGTTATGATCATTTTGGTTTCGGATATTAAATCTGTTCAAATCCGAAAAACCATAAACTTAGTCTTCTATTGGAAACCCTAGTTATATTTTAGGAAAGTTTCTATTTTTGGAAAGTTTCTATTTTTGGAAACTTTTAGACCTAAGTCGTTAATCCTCGTATTGCAGTTGACCGCATCTTCCGTTGTTCATCTCGGTCAGTGACTAAGGAGAGGGCTATTCCGTTTAAATCTCAACTAGTTTAGTATTACTATTATGGAAATTCTAGTTTCGAAACATATTCCGTCTCTGTGAATCGAGTCTGTTTGAGAGTCTTGTTTATTTATTATTAATATTGATTGTTAAACCGGAATAGGATAACAGAGGATTCAACGGTTGAATTAATTGAGTGATGTTAAAACTGTTATATAAGTATACATATATATAATATGGATTGGTTAGCCGGATACAGGGAAGTACTTCTGTATCGGCCTATTTGTGTGGAGATTACGGGGTGTACAGGGAAGTACTTCTGTACCACGTATGAGCTGCGGGAGTATAGGGAAGCACTTCTGTACTACGTAGCAATTGTTTGTGTTGTGATTGCGGGGTGTACAGGGAAGTACTTCTGTACCACGCATGAGCTGCGGGAGTATAGGGAAGCACTTCTATACTACGTAGCATTGTGTATGAGGAGAATACGGGAGTATAGGGAAGCACTTCTATACTACGCATACTTTTGGTATACATGAATATTTATATATCTATATCCGTATGAGGAAAATGCGGGGTGCAATGACTAGCTATGTACCATCAGCGCATTGATTGTTGTGTGTGGCCCGTTAGGTGCCGTGTTTGTTATATATTAGTATTAAATTATATTTATTCGGAATGCTATGTCCAAGTCAATGAACTTCGGGTCTAGCATCCCATACCTCACTGAGTGACTCCCCTGTTACTCACCCTCTTTTCCCCCTTTTTCAGGTGAGGCTGACGAGTAGGATATCGATTGGACGGATGGTGTTTCTAGGCGTTTCCATTTGTTTAATTCTCAGACTTATATTCTATTATTTTCGGCGTTTATTTCAGTATTTGAGTTATTGGATTTATGGATTTATTTCTTTATTTATATGGAAATCGACTTTAAGACTTTTATCGGATTTTTGAGACACAATTATGGTTTGGTAACATGCCGGTATCGAGTGAGGATGAACCGGGTGTTACAATTTGGTATCAGAGCCAGGTTAGCCGTCTCAGTTCTGACCTGAGAGGCGTCTTGAGACCTGTCCTGAGGCGCAACGAGGGCGTTGCGTTCTTTGAGAGGGGGTGAATTGTAACATCCCGAGTTGTGATATGTGAAAAGGCATAAGAGAATTGATTTGGCTACCTATGTCACCAAAGTTGACTTACCTTTTCCGGAGCACATCCTGAAAGAACTCCAGAGTTAAGCGTGCTTGAGCTGGAGTAGTGGAAGGATGGGTGACCTATCGGGAAGTGATTCGCGATAGCGTGCGAGTGAGGCCAAAGCACGGGGAAAGGTCGGGTGGTGATTGCAGGGTCAGTAAACAATGATTTCGAGCCTTGAAAAATTAACGACCGACCGTCGGATGGGATAAGGCCCACGGGCCGAGAGAGCGGGCGTGGGTGGCCCATTAGCCGTGGGCGGTCGGGGCGTTATAGTTTCATTGTAGTGGTCTGTTAAGATTGCAGTTGTAGAAGATAGTGAGCTCCAGTGAGTCGGATGGTTATATATGCATACATGCTTGCTTCCTAGTCTTTGTAGATTATTTACTTAAAAAAGAGTGGTAGACACTTGTGTGTGTGTTGTACCATATAAAAATTGTAGGTTGCTTCTTGTTTTAGGTCAATAAAATTTGGACGAGATCCCAGGGATGTAGAAAACGAATCCCATTAACAAATTTTTTGTGCCATTTACTTTTTCCACTTGTTTTTCGTCGCCTCATCTGCACTAACAAATACTCCCTCCGTTTCTCAATAAGTGTCGTTGTAGAGAAAAATTTTCGTTGCAAAATAAGTGTCGTTTTAGTATTTCAATGCAGAATTTATTAACTTTATTTTGTATTTTATTTTTCTATTGGTTGAGATGTATGGGTAATGATGTTTTTGTATGAAAAATATGCAAAATTTAATGATTTCTTAATCCGTGTGCATAACTCTAAAACGACACTTATTCAGAAACAGAGGGAGTACAACAATACTGGAGCTTATATTGTCAAATCAGAAATACCATCTGCAGAAAAACATGGAGAATAAAAAGAAACCAAACACCCCAAGGTCACACATCCCCTCCTTCTCTACTCTCTCAAAACCAAGCTATGGAATATAACATTCCACCTAAGTTAAAAAATATTTCGGTGGAAAATAGTTCATAATGGTCTTCCAGTTGCAGAGGATATAATTCGTAAGAGAAGTAAAAGTAATGGAGATTGTCAAGTATGTGGAAGGAATAACACATGTGCTCTTTGAATGTAGGGTGGCTAGAGAAATATGGTCGCTTTCTCAGGCGAGCAATGGTTATAAATGGAACTATGGACATCCTAGACTACTTGAAAGCATTAGTTGATAAAGATGGGAATGGACCTGGGTTCGATTTGCACTGGCCACCGCCAATTAACATGGGGTGAAATCGGCGGCCCCTCTGGATGCCTTTGGTGGGCTACCCGGCTTACTCCGGTGTACGGTCATTAGGCGCTAGTCGGGTACTCTTTCGAGGGTGTTCGGATACCAGATTCATCAACAAAAAAAGATGGGAATGGTCAATTTGTTTTTCTTTTTAATTGGATGGACAATATGAAAACTACGTAAAAATTTGCTTTCTAAAAATAAGCGAGATCATAGGTTTGGGAGGAAGCAATTCATAATAAGCCAAGTGTTCCCACAAGTCAGCAACCTCCAAAGCCAAATTCCATCCAAGAAACATTGCCCTCCACAGCAACTATGTATTGTCTTGTTGATGCTTCTTGGAAGTCATTTGTGAATATGGCGGAATTAAGATGTTAGAAATTATGTATTGTCTTGTTCATGCTTCTTGAAGTTATTTGTGAATATGGCTGAAATTGCCTTCAACTGCAAGCCATAGTTGGGTCTTTGAAGTTTTTGATCAGAAGATTCAAGAAATTGTTTTAAGTATGAGCTGAGTCTGTGGCTGCTCAGATGTATTACTGAGTATTTATATGGAAGGGGGTTTATCTTAATAAAAGTTAAAATTTTGGGATAAGTATAACCAAATGACAGAAAACAGGGACAAATAATAGTAGTACACGACAAAGATACCAATTAATAAGGACGAACATCCACATTTTTTTGGTAAAATGTTAAATTATACCAATTTTCAAATTTGAGATAGACGTTACAGAGAGAACAAGTAGCGGAATGCGGAAAAAAAAATCTAAACAACGAAGCCTAAATGGAATAAGATAAACTAGAAGATAGCCGGACAAATTTTAAGAACGCGATTTGCTACGAGTCAAGCTCGGACCTTGCAAACCAAGACCAGTCGAGATCGAGAGCTGGACACCGCGAGCTACCGAGAGAAAAGCGCCCTCAAACCTTGATTTTACGGTTCCTACAGCTTCCGACCACTCTGCCAAAACCAAGACCCGAAAGAAGAATCCGAAAACGAACAAAACTCAATTCACCTGACAATTCACTCCCCATTACATTTGTCAGAATACTAATATTTTTCTGTAGTTTATATTGAAAAGCCTATTAAATTTTATCTTTTTTTTCCCAGGAAATCAATGATTCATTCCATCAACATCAAAGAGTAATTTACAACCGAGAGATCATGTTCTTTCTTCTATATAGGCTAATATGCTCTGCACAGACTGCAGAGAAACACCAAAAAACCTTAAGCCTATACCAGAGCAGGCCACAACCCGATCCAACCAAAAGAATTAGAGGCCGCGACTGATATTGGAAGTTTTCAAGGCTCCCAAGTCAAATGATAGTATAAAAGGTTGTCGAACCACAGAGAACTAGTGATCTATAGCACCAAGAATACACAAACTCTCTTAATCTAAGCAAACGAGAAGATGGATGATGGTAACAAGCTAGAACCTACTAATATGAACAAGGCGATCTCAAATCCAATCTAGAAACTAGTGCAAGAACTCAATCAAATGCTAAGGTGGACTCATGGGACTAGGGATTTGATTTTGGGTGACTAAGATCCAAGCTAGAGTGGCAAACTATCAAATCAACACTTTCCTTATGCCTAGACACAACACTAAACAAGCTCTATCTCTAGATGAATGTTCTTTTGCTAAAGCAACTCAAGCATCTAATCTCTTAGGTTGAATATTACTAAAGCAAACATGGAGAACAAGTCTAATAGCAATCTTAGCCTCTTTAACAACAAATCTCTTTGGCAAAGTAGACTAAAAGCATTGAAGAGTTGGTTCAGACATTTCATCATACACCTTTCGGGCAGGAAATGTCTAGGGATCTATTTTAGTATGATCAAGACTAAAATAGCATTGAGAACCCTCAACAAGCAAAGAAATAAGTAGATCTAACATTAAACACCCTAGATCTTCACTAATCACCTTTAATCACCCTAGCCCATGAATCCAAAATGTGTCTACTCCCTAATCTCCATGATAAACCTCAAATCCATATGAGATTCAAGGCTAATCATGTTAATGATTAAGAGAAACAAGATATAAGATGAAGAAATTCCTTAGAATGATAAAAAGATTCAAGCTTTTACAAAATGAGGCAAAGTCTAGAGAGAAAATGAGATGATTACAAAGATTAGGTCTACAAAGTATTTATAGTAGCTAGAAACATAAGGATAAAAGAGTAAAAACAAGTCTGATAAACTCTCAAATGCTAACTATGAAAATGGTCGCAACTGCCTTTTGGCGCTGACAAAAAGCCGTTGAGGAGTGCAGAAACCCGCTGGGATATGCACACCGGCTTCTCGTCACGTTCACCAAGCCGCTGCAACATCTCGAAGTCGGGCAGGGAGGGTCGATTTTCTCCAGCGGTCTGGTGAAGCCGCTGCACCAAAAGCCGCTCCAACACTTAGAATTTTCAGCAGAACTTCTGCACCGGCTTCTCGTCAGGACGCCAGGCCGCTGGGTGACGCTAGGCCGCTGGGTGATGTGCATCGGCTTCCTGCAAGGTCAAAATGCCGCTGCCTGTCACATGAAGCCGCTGGGACACTTGGTCATCACACCATGAACTCGAAAAACACCAATCTTGCCTCCAATCCACCTCCAATTGCTCCAAAGTCACCATTTGGCATCTCCATCACCTGATAAGAACAAATGCAATGCAATGCAAACTAAACAAGTCTAAATGCTATCCTAGATGATCAAAATGCATGATAAATGAATGATAAAATCTATTAAAAACACAAGATATCAACTCCCCCAAACTTGTCCTTTACTTGTCCACAAGTAAACTTTCAAGAACTTATTTGGAGAAGAGGTTTGAAAATGAGAGCTTATAACCAAAAGAAACACTTTCTAGCCTTCAACTTGACATCCTAAGGAAAATATAGCAAATAGCATGAGCAAGAATTTTTATTACACTCTAGCTTCTCAAGACCTATCCATACTCCTATACTTCTACACAAGTTGCAATGCTTATCCATCAACAAGCTCTTTAGACCAACTCTCACATTCATTTATACAAACACATAAGGTGAATACTTGCAAATGGGCACATGATCCTAATCATTTGGCTTGGTGAACAAAGTGGTCAAATGTGAATGAAAACAATGGCTCAAATAAATCATTTCAAAGTGGCAATCACTCAAGAACAAGGAGCTTGATCATTATGCAAAATTTATCTAAGACCAGGAGCAATTTATGCAAACATAGATCCATTCTCATCATTCTACCCTTTCCTAAGTGATATAACAAGCTTCACCCCTATTCACATTCATCCCAATACCCAAAGTAACCCACTTTATCACACTCACCTCATGAACTCTTTAACAAAACCATCTAAGGATCTTTTATTAACTTTCCACAACTCTTAACTCTATCTACCTTCCCACCATCTTATTGATTCATCATTTTG
Organism: Raphanus sativus; assembly: GCF_000801105.2. NCBI lineage: Eukaryota > Viridiplantae > Streptophyta > Magnoliopsida > Brassicales > Brassicaceae > Raphanus > Raphanus sativus. The sequence goes on along the minus strand of NC_079514.1, from coordinate 17,284,954 downwards.
TATTTTTTTTTTTTTTTATATTGGGGGAAGGTTCAAATAGACTAAATCTAGAGATTTCTTATTTTTGATCCTTAGTGGCTTCTTTTCTCAACTTTTTGATCATCTTTCTCATCTTTCTTTTCTCCCAAACCCAAGATAACAAACTTTAGAATAAACAAACCCACTAACCATCCTAGATGCTAACTCAAATGAGGATCCTATGCTAGCAAGAGATGAGAACAAATCTATGTCGCTCCCAATACTCTCAAGATTTTGCACATGACAAGCTATCAAAAAGAAGGCCTCACTCAAGCAAATCAATGTTGGTCTCAAAGAATGGCTAAGGGTTTAGGGGTAGGAGAGTTCCATTTGGGTTAACAAAGGATAATGAATGGAATAAGATAACCCAAATGCGTATGAGATCCATGATCAAGTATGCAAGTGCCCATATGCAAGAGAGATTAAGTTCATTAAGTTCAAGTTCAAATTGGAGTTGGCTTTCAAGAGCAATGCCAATATCAAGCAAGCAACATGTTTCAAGAAGAGAGTTCAAGGCTCGAAACTTACAAGCTCTTTTAAGAGATGCTCAAGCTATTTGATATGCTTAACTAAGGTGTCAAATTGAGTTCTAGACATGTGCTCTTTACAAGGTTTCTCCCAATGCATGAATGCAATATAAATGCTTCTAGAATTTTTTTTTTTTATGCAAATAAGTATGCAATGCAATGCATGAGACTCATGACAAGAAAACAAAACAAAAAACAATGTGAGATAGTAGACTCTCCCCCAAACTTACTTCACACAGTCCCTTGTGTGAGAGTAAGCTCAAAGAAGAGATCTAAGGGAAGGAAATAAACATGATAACTAATTATTTACAAGGGTAGAGTGGCACATACTTGGAGTTTATTGTCTGAATTGGGTGGTAGAGGACCCTTGGCCTCTTGTTTGTTGCACCGGTAAACATAGGCTGAAGTGGAAATGAAGACTTCTCTTATCTAGAGATACACCCAACCTGAAAATCTCAACCATACTTAGTAAACAACTTAAAAGAAAGAAAGATAAAAAAAAAATATATATACAATGGATAAACATGGGACTTCCTCCCAAGTGAGCTTGTTTTAAGTCTCTAGCTTGACTTTGTGTGCATGCTAATCATAGGTATCAAAAGGCTGAGCCAATGCACCTTTGGTCCTTCTCCTACAAGAACAAGAAACCAAGTGCGCAAAGGAGCACACTACTGTCCATAGAAAATAGACAGATTTTTCATCAAAGAGCTTCACTATAGATGAATCATGAAATATGAGATGCTCTTTGATGTTTAAATAGGCATGAGAATCAAATGCATTTGGTGGAAAGATAAAGTCAACTACTGGTTCAAACGAGGTTTTAACAAAGTAGTCAACTCTATCTCCATCAACTGAATAAAACACAATGTTCACATTCTCATGATTATTTTTGACAAGGGGGTTTTCTATCTCAAGCAAGAGCTTATCCACATCAAGCTCATCCCCTGTATCAGCAAGAGAAAGAAGAGGTATAGGTTCATTAAGAATCAAAAACTCAGATTCGAGATCAAATGAAGCACATAGATAGCTCTTGTCAAAACAAACTTCAATATGATCTCTAGCAAGCTTTTCTATTCTCAACTCATCTAGCTTCCTAGTTTCACATATCAGATCAAGACATTCATTGATGAGCACAAGAGAATCATGATCATGGGCAATGTTTTCACCACAAGGCGAGCATATTTTCTCAAATTGAAGTTCTAAAATGGAAATTTCTATACCTTCCAGCTGGAGTGGTGGAGCCCAATCCATTACCTCTTTAAGGTCATAGGCAACATTAAACTCATACTTTGTAACTTCCCTTCCTTCAAGCTCTGCTCGATCCTTAATAAGCTCCAACCGGATCCTTCGTGCTAGGGATGTCTTTGCCGACCCCGGGTACTCCTTCTGAAGCTCATATAACATCACAAGTTGTGCTGGTGTGAGTATACTTGCATCAAAGTCATCTTGAATGTGATATTCAAATGTGTCTTCCTCTTCTTGTGTCTTCTCATGGTAGCTTGAAGCCATCACTGCAAGAACAAAAGCTAGAAGAAAAGGTTAGTAACTATACAAAAGCAAAACAAAGCAAGAAAATAAAGCTTAGTCTCAAGAAAGATTGAAATCCTAATGATAAATCTACTAGTTCCCCGGCAACGGCGCCAATTTGATATTGGAAGTTTTCAAGGCTCCCAAGTCAAATGATAGTATAAAAGGTTGTCGAACCACAGAGAACTAGTGATCTATAGCACCAAGAATACACAAACTCTCTTAATCTAAGCAAACGAGAAGATGGATGATGGTAACAAGCTAGAACCTACTAATATGAACAAGGCGATCTCAAATCCAATCTAGAAACTAGTGCAAGAACTCAATCAAATGCTAAGGTGGACTCATGGGACTAGGGATTTGATTTTGGGTGACTAAGATCCAAGCTAGAGTGGCAAACTATCAAATCAACACTTTCCTTATGCCTAGACACAACACTAAACAAGCTCTATCTCTAGATGAATGTTCTTTTGCTAAAGCAACTCAAGCATCTAATCTCTTAGGTTGAATATTACTAAAGCAAACATGGAGAACAAGTCTAATAGCAATCTTAGCCTCTTTAACAACAAATCTCTTTGGCAAAGTAGACTAAAAGCATTGAAGAGTTGGTTCAGACATTTCATCATACACCTTTCGGGCAGGAAATGTCTAGGGATCTATTTTAGTATGATCAAGACTAAAATAGCATTGAGAACCCTCAACAAGCAAAGAAATAAGTAGATCTAACATTAAACACCCTAGATCTTCACTAATCACCTTTAATCACCCTAGCCCATGAATCCAAAATGTGTCTACTCCCTAATCTCCATGATAAACCTCAAATCCATATGAGATTCAAGGCTAATCATGTTAATGATTAAGAGAAACAAGATATAAGATGAAGAAATTCCTTAGAATGATAAAAAGATTCAAGCTTTTACAAAATGAGGCAAAGTCTAGAGAGAAAATGAGATGATTACAAAGATTAGGTCTACAAAGTATTTATAGTAGCTAGAAACATAAGGATAAAAGAGTAAAAACAAGTCTGATAAACTCTCAAATGCTAACTATGAAAATGGTCGCAACTGCCTTTTGGCGCTGACAAAAAGCCGTTGAGGAGTGCAGAAACCCGCTGGGATATGCACACCGGCTTCTCGTCACGTTCACCAAGCCGCTGCAACATCTCGAAGTCGGGCAGGGAGGGTCGATTTTCTCCAGCGGTCTGGTGAAGCCGCTGCACCAAAAGCCGCTCCAACACTTAGAATTTTCAGCAGAACTTCTGCACCGGCTTCTCGTCAGGACGCCAGGCCGCTGGGTGACGCTAGGCCGCTGGGTGATGTGCATCGGCTTCCTGCAAGGTCAAAATGCCGCTGCCTGTCACATGAAGCCGCTGGGACACTTGGTCATCACACCATGAACTCGAAAAACACCAATCTTGCCTCCAATCCACCTCCAATTGCTCCAAAGTCACCATTTGGCATCTCCATCACCTGATAAGAACAAATGCAATGCAATGCAAACTAAACAAGTCTAAATGCTATCCTAGATGATCAAAATGCATGATAAATGAATGATAAAATCTATTAAAAACACAAGATATCAGCGACTTTCATTAACAAAGAGTTCAAATAACCAATTTGGGTGACTTCTCGCAACGTATGATTGCGTCAGTCCTTGGTTGGTAACACTTTGCGCTATGAAAGTTGCTCCTCTATTTTGACCCCTAGAAACCACTTGCCATCTAGTTTCTCTAATTTCTGCAGCTTCCATGAGAATCTCTCCCACCTGGAACGACAAGGAAGGCCACGCTTCCGGTCGGTTCCCTGCACCAAAAAAAAATCCTCAAACTCTCCCGCAAAGACCACTCTGTTGTATCGCATACTGCGCATACTTTCTACCGCCCATAGGATCACTGCAGTTTTGCAGCATCTTTAGAGAAGATATTCGAGAAGGCACGCCTGCTGTGGCTCACCACCACACCTCTCTCATTTCTTAACACCCAAGCTGCCCCCAACAAATTCCTAGATTCACACCAATCAAAACCAATATCGCACATCAACCAATCAGACGGCGGAGGCTTCCAACTTTTCTGTTTTTTTGGCCGAGCCTCCACCTCTTTTTGGTTAAGGTCTACTTCCACTTCTTGGGCCATCCTCCATTCTTCCTCATCCTGTTTTGCTTTGTTCATCACTTCCTTTGGAGAGAAATTTTGACCCTGAAACAAAGTGGTTCCTTGCTTTCCATATTGACCACAATATCCAGGGCCACTGTCTGATCGGGCAGGATATCCAGGTCTTGGTTTTTTCAGCTGCAACAAATAGCTGATGTTAACATAGATTGATGACTGGTGGAACCCATTTTCCAGATAAGGAATATCTGAGAGTTCCCATATATGTCTAGCATATGTGCAGCTAAACAAAAGATGATTGATGGTTTCATCCTCATAGCCACATATCTGACATAGTCCTTCGACTTAAATTCCCCTGCCTCTGATAAGAGCTTCCACCGGCAGAGCCTCACTTAACACTTTCCACAGAAATATTTTTATTTTAGGAGCAGCAAGGGTTTTCCATATTTTCTGTTTGAGTGGATTGATTGACGGCAGACACATCACGTCCCTCAGATTCTGTCCTGATTTCTGTGTAGAAGCTAACCAATAAGCTGACTTCACCGTAATGAGACCATTCTTGTTAAACTTCCACAAGTGAAAATCTTCCTTCCAAACCACCGGCTGGTAGCCTATTAAATTTTATCTTGAATACGAAGATTTTCATTAATATTTTCAAAACATATTAAATTATATTGTATATATATGCATTATTTATATATTATTTGAGAATCATATCAAAATTAATATGTCATGTGTCATCACTACAATGACTCTTATAATCCTTAAAAAGATAAATTATTAATGTATAAAATATTCTTGCTTTTTGCCTAAATAAAAATTGTGGAATCACCTAATATGATTAATATATAAATATATATATATATATGACAATTAATACTTTTAAGAATAAATATTTGATAACAATTTGTATATCCTCTATTTTCTAATTTTATATTATTAAAATAAATCAAATAATAAAATTAACTATATATTAAATTTTTAAATTTCTTGTATATTTTATATTTTTAATTTTTAAAAATGACTATAATTTAATAAAACTATTAAAATTTTTACATTGAAATTTTTGTGATCAATGATCTAAATCTTTTTATAACAAGCTAAACGATCATAAAACCATATGAGTTGGAAGTCTCATTTAATAGATATTAGATAATATGACCCGAAAGGGCGGGTATTTTTTTAACTTTTTGGAAAATTAAATTTTCATATTTGAATTTTTTGTAATTATATTTGTGTTTAATATTAATTTAATTTAATAGAATAATCTCTGAATAAATAAAAATATATTGTTGGACATAACAGTTATCAATAGATCATGATATTGTTTTGATATAACAGACTAAATGACAGTGGCATTTCTGTAAATATTTTGAAAAACTAATGTCAAAAAGAAAAGACTTCTTTTTAATGTGTTTTGATAAATTTTTGGAACAATGAAAATGAATATTCTGTAAGTATATACTGATTTTAAGATTAGTTTGTTGCTACATTTGAAATATTATTAGATATATGATATATCGTTATTTGAAATTTGAAATTTCTCAAATGCAAAAACGAACCAGTTTTGATTAAACTACCCGTATGTCCATTGTGTTTTTGAATGGTTAGTATTATAAAAGAGTAAAAAAAATTATTTCAGTGATAGAATATATATTCTTCTATTCTCCAATGGATACCGAGTTTTCATTCGTATTCTTAATTTATACCTTAAAAGAAGTTATGCTGGGCGTAAATGACATCAAGTGAGGAGAAACATTGATTATGGTGTGTGGTAAAGAGAACTTGATGAGTAAAAATAAATAAGTAGACCAACTACCACTGAAAAACGTCAGTTAATATATATATATATATATATATATATATATATTTGTTGATTAGATATCTACTATTTCGTTAAACTATGTTATTATGATCGACTAGATTCTTGAACCGCGCTACGCGCGGTTTGTATTTTTGTAGTTCTATTTTTGAATTTATTTTTTTATATTAATTAAAAAATTAAGTTTTTTTACTTTTTTTATTTTCTCTTTACCCATCAAAATTTACTCTGTTTCACAATAATCATGTTTTAAAGAAAAAAATAAGTTTAAAATTTATTATATTTTCTATTAGGTAACAATGATAATTTGTAAACTTTGAAAAGACATAATTTAACTTACTATTGACTGAATAATATTTTATCTATTTATAATTGAGGCCATGTGAATAGAACAAATGTTGAATGCATGATTTAAAACCTTTTATTGCACATTTTGACATAAAACCTTTGGCATCAACAATTTTGTTATGTGAGAATTGTATGTTCATATTTATGATTAAATATTTTTATTTTCTTTAACATGAATTTTAAAAAAATTATTGTAATGTATCCGTTATTTTTTATCATATATTTGTTTTTATTGTCTTATTATTTTATAGATTTTTGGCTAGTTACGAAGTTCACTGAGTGGATGGAGACTCATAACGATCACCAATAGATTTTTGGCTAGTCATCGTTTTTGGCGGTTGCTAGATCATTTATCCGCGCTACGCGCGGATTGTATCTTGTACTTTTTTCAATCATTTTATTTAAATATAATGGTATTGAAACTATTTTGAAAATTCCCCATTAATTATTTCTCAATATAGCCAAAAAAATGAAAGATATAGAATGTTAGATTTTGTAGAAGAAGATAACGATAGACATAATATAAAACAAACTATTCTCTATCTAAAATGTGAACAATCTTAAATTATAAGTTTAACTCTTTGTTATAGATGTTTCATGACATTCAATGTCACACCTAAAAAAGTATTATTTTATAGTTGATGTAATTATAGTTGTTTTGATGTAAGTTTAATACTGACTCAAATGATTATAGAGAAAATTGTGCACTTCTTTTAAGAATTTTAACATTGGTAACATGTGTTCTTTTTACTAAAAGAAGCAGTGGTAATAGTCTTTCTGATATTCTTTGTTCATAGATATTTAGTGCTAACGACTGCTTTCCAGAATCCAGATGAAGTACAAATATAGCAATACGATGATTATAATTGAAAAGTGAGAATCCTTATATATGACACTATTTTGTATTTTCATAAGTCCAGACTAAAAGCTCCACAGTATATGCATTCTAAGATTGGATATTTTGATATTTTCAGTACCTGAGTTCGAGCTACATCATTAGTTTTTATTATTTTAGTATTTCGAAATTTATGTACATAGTATTTGGCAAGAAATTGTTGCTTTTGAATATATGATTTTTCATGCATAATGATTGGTTGGCCATATAAAATCGAAAAGGAATATACATACATTTACTCTTTTCTTCTGTTTTGGTTATTTTTATTTTTTAACTATCCCTTACATGTCAATAGAATGTGTTCTTTTAATGAATGTTAAATTAAATCAAACATAAAAAAAAAACTATTTACAACAAAGTTGTTAATGTTTGAAATAGCTAAAAACTTTAATAGAGTGTTACATTTTATGCTAGGAAGTTGGGTTTCCTCGTTGGTCAGGTATTTTTCTTTTCGGACTATTGTTTTTAAAAAATGAAAACACCAATATAATTATGCTTTTCAGAGATAGAATCAGTGTGAAAATGCAGGGAGTGGAAAAATTGCATACTCTATATGGAGAAAATATAAAATCTACTTGTTAAACATATATATTTATTATTAGAGACCCTTATTAATATGTATTAAATGGTGGAAGAGGTTTTAGACATCGTGTTAAATGACTTACAATCATATAGTTTTACTGTCGAAGTAGGTAGAATTGTATTAGGAATAAAAATGAACTACAAATAGCTTTCTTTAATATATTAGTTAACTAATTAATTAGATGGATATGTACATACATTATGATTTGTTTCGTTATCCTATCGATTGTCCAAGTTTACTTAGTTTTTTTTTCTTTAATTTCCAGGGAAGTTCAGACTCAAATAATTCTCCATCTTTTATATCTATCTAAGTCTCTTGCCTTCCTTTCTCCACCACGTTGACTCCATTTTTAACCACTATAATTACATGAGTTAATTAAATAAATAAAAAATACATGAGTTCTTGATTGTTGATAATAAGAGTTGATTGTTGAAAACCGATGTGTTAACAACGATCCGGTCCACTGTATATTGAACCACACACTGACTAAGCATCAAAGCAATTGTTGCTTCATTCAGCAGCAACAGCGGAGGGTGTTCAAAATTTTATCTGACTATGGCCACTCTCAACTTATGACCGCCTGATCATTGAACTCCTTTTTCACCCACCAATGATCATAGCCCTGCAATAGTGAATCCATCTGTAGTTTAGTATTGAATCTAGATATTATGACTACACATTTGATCAGGTGCCACTAAAAATAAATGTTGTCCATTAACGATGCCATGAACGTTAGGTATATCAGTTGCATTGCATATACGACATTGGTTTAAGAAGCATCTCCTCCTTTTTCTGTAAGCAATGTTTTGCTCAGATAGTTATACTGAACAGAGCAATTCTTGGCTCACCATACCGGTTTGCTGTGCTGGCCATTCCAGCTGAAGGTACTAATCTCCAATCCGTCAAAAGTGTTGACCTCATCCAGGATTGCAAAACTTCAACAGCAGCTCAGTTACTGTTGCTTTCCTGATTCCGCTCTCTCAAACCAAAGCTAATGTTTGAATCAGAAAAAAAAACAAAAGAGAAGAATGTAAGTTATTGTTTGATGGGATATCAAAACCTGTATAGAAAATGGCCGCATAAGAAGCGAAGAGAACAAAGAAAGAAACTACGAAATAGATACCACTAACTATGTTTTGAAGTATTCTTGCTTTTGTAGAACATTGCAGATTTCTTCATATATGTTTTCATCACTTTCTCCTGGAATGAAGGAGCGGTTCTTATACTCATGTCCGCTTCTAGGCTTGTTTCCTCGTTCATTCTCGTCCTACAGTTTTTCAATATTTTCATTAGACAAAGAATACATTAAAACTTTGGACTAAAACTAACTCAAAAGTGGACATAAATGAACTTTAAACCACAATCCGTGGCAACATCAGCAGAAAGCCTAGCTCCAATAGCACCACTTGAGTTCTCAGTCTATTGATGCCACATCGAATCTAAACAGAGACGGTGGAAGCGATCAGATAATTTAAGGATTTAGTAAATCCAGCAATATATTTGGAAGTATACGAAAAAGATCAAAAGCCACGACAAAGACAAATACACACAGTTGACACTTGCGACGACGACCACAGAGTTTTCTCATGCCCTTGTTACACATTTAGAAACTCCAAATCTCAAGCAAGGCCAATCTCTTCAAAAATATTGCAGAAAGTGATGATAATAACAGGACGAAAGAAATCAAAACATTCCTGTCTGAATTAGCTCAATCTTTTCATTTTGACATTGTAATTTTGTAAGTATCAAAGAAAAAAGCTTGTAGCATGTATATAAAGAGAGATGCTATTCTCTTATATGACAAAGACAGGAGAATCACTTGAAAATAAATCAAACAGCACATAACAGAAAGCAATATCACACAAAACTAAATCAAACAGCACATAACAGAACGCAAGATCACTTAGTCCGGCACAAGTACTCGAGGCTAAGTTTAGGAATGAGGGAAATTACCATCGGCTCAGAGTAGACGGAGCTTGTAGATTCAGAACACGGTCCTGAAGGAGCCGGTCGGTGGTGGGGTTTGGGAATCTGGACATTCTTGCTTCTTGTGACTTTCATTGTTATCTAGCAAATCAACATACTACCAAGAATCAGCTTAAAGAAAAACAAAAACAAAGCTTAAGAGAACTACGAAACGTTCAAGAAAGAAAAAACCCAGAGAGCTCATGCACTGAAGAAGTAATGTCTCATGAGACTGTCCTTAATCCAAGTTCCAATGAACAAACTGTAACAGCAACAACAAAACAACAAAGCAGAAAAAAAAACAGTACACGAAGCTCATGGAAGCCAAAAGCTTGAGAATTTAATCACAACCCATCAAGCTAAACCAAAAAGGGTATCTGATAACGGTGAATTGCTGTGATTCCAAACGACGACGAAGAGAAGTCGATCGATAATCGCTCTCATCGGAGTTTATATGTTTTTTGAGATGGGGTTCAAGTGGGACCACTAAGAATTATTATTGGCCCAGAAGCCTTGTCTGATCGACGGGTTTGACCGGACCGGAGGAGACCACGGATTCGCCGATCATTTTCTGTGAGTCGGATAACGTCATCGTAATGAGCAGTCGAGAGGATTGAACAATTGTTTGGAGAAAAACTAAAACCTAAGGAGATATTTATATAGGATCTAACAGGAATCAAACCGAAACGTTCCATAGAGTTCAGAATGAGAAATCGAAGAGATTCCATTAACTATACGATTAAGGAGCAATCAGGAGTGGGGAGAGAATTGATTGATCGTAAGAAGGAACATGAACGAAGAGAAGAAGAGAAAAGGTCTCACAATCGAGATCGCGAGATGATTGATGAGCGAATGGGCTGCCGACCAAAAAAAAAACAATAGTGAGATGGGCTTAACGGGCCACTGGCTAAACAAAATGCGAAGCCTGTTTACCTCCAGCTGTCCGACGTGACAGATTATCTTATTTCCTATTGGCCGAATTAATTAAATGACGTGGATGCTCTCATAGAGCTTCATATCTTCCTTTTAGTAGTGTAATAGATTATATTGGATAACAGTTCATACAGTATTATTAAAATTAGTTTCGTGGGGACTTGCTGACTTTTTTTTGAACGACTGGGACTTGCTGACTATATAATGTAAATATTATGTAACGTGGTTTTAGGTAACTGACGTGTGTGTTAAAGCTAGAGAAATGAATAGGTCCAAAAACTAATAACAACTTCTAATAGTAGATAAAAATAGGACCCTAAATTAATAGATTAGATTAAGATTAAAATATATATCATTTAATATTGCTTTAATTAAACTAAATACTATATAAAATACATAAATACTTAAATTTCAGAATTTGCATTGAATAAATACTGAGAACTTAATACTTAAATTTCAAATTTTCATTTAATTCTTAAAAACGATTATAATTTACTAAAACTATTTAAAGTCACTTATTGAAAACAAATTTGCGAACTTTTTTTATTAAAAGATACAAAATGTTCATAAACCATATAAGTACAAAGCTTTATTTAATAGTTAGTCATATTAATAATATAAAATATTTTTATGTTAATATCATTTTAATTAATTATATATCATATAAGCTAGATAAAAGTTATTGTTTGGATTTATTTACCATAAAATGATTGTAAATTTGTGTGTTTGTGTCAATTTAATTATATAAGTAATTTTATTGATTTCTCTATCTTTCAATATATATATATATATAATATATATATATATAATATTTTACTATTTCATAATATGTAAGAACACAAATAAATAATATTACCTAAAAATATTTGTATATACAATTTTATTAAACAAGTCAAGAGTCTGATCTTAACCTAGTTTGTATTGTTATTTAGCTGCATTAATATATATCATCTACAACGGTAACAGTTATAAAATCATTAATATAATTAAATAAATTTTACATATAATTTTGACTTGTTTTTAATATAATAAAGCATTAAATTATAAAAATATGATGATAAAAAGCCAATATATAGCATACCATTATAAATGATTTTAATAAAATATCAAAAAATAATTTTAATGTTAACAACCAGAAGATCGGTTTGTGTTAACGGTTTATTTACTCAATCACATTCAAATATCGATTTGTTTTAACAATTTATTTACTCAATCACATTCAAATATGAAAGATTATTTTTGGTTAATTCATTGCCCTTTTGATGCATTTCTATTGATTATCTAAATCTGTCAGTGTTCTTGTTTGAAAAGCGATTTTGTTTTTGATATTGTTAAATTTGGGTTTATCATAGAGACCACAATAAATAGATTGACCTTAACTTTTTATTTATTAGTTAATTATTTTTCCAACTACTCATGTGACATTTAATTCATTAACACTCTTTCTCATGTTCATATGACGGCAATTGTAGAAACAACATCTATCTGAGTGGTCTCACATCGGATAGCCACTACAAGAAAACATATATTTAACGAGGGCCATTTTCCTCGTTAATTCCTCGTAAAAGAATGTTTACGAGGAATTAACGAGGAAAAATGTTTCGTCGTTTATCGTCCGTCGTAACAGAACTTTCGTCGCCATTTCCTCGTAGACTAGCGAGTATTTTATTTCCTCGTAAAGACGAAGTTAAAATTTCGTCGTAAGTTCCTCGCCGCTATTCCTCGTAAATCACTCGCGGACTTTCCTCGTACAAACCACGCGAACCACGCGTCGTTACTTACACGTAATATCCTTGAAATTAAATCCTCGTAAATTCGATGTAATATCCTTGAAAAGGTTTCCTCGTAAAGACCATGTAGAATCGTTGAAACATTTTCCTCGTAAAAACCTCGTAAGGCTTTCCTCGTAAATTCCTCGGAAATCATTTCGACGTAAATAACTCGTATAGTGCCCATTTTCGAATTAATAAAGATATTATTTGATATAATAATTATTAATTTAATAAAATAAAAGTATTTAAATATTTGGGTTTATAAATAAATTTTAAATAAATTTCAAAAGCAACAAAATATTTTATATATAATTAAGTTTTGGATTTTATAATACATAAACCGGAAAAAAACTAAAAAAACTAAGGCCCGTTCATGGCCTCGTAGAATTTCTCGCTCCTCCTCGTAACATCCTCCTCGTTATGTGTGCCCGATGACTCGCCTGGAATGGGATTTTGTTGTTTCATGTTCCTCAACAAAGCTTCCCATTCCGGGTTTGTGGACGCTATAACGTCGATGAAGGCCTCGAGTCCACTCACACGGCTTTTGGTCGCGCCCAGCTCGGAACGCAACTGAGTGACTTCTTCGGTCTGTCTCTGAGCATAAGACGATGTCGTTCTCGGGACATCATTGACGGAACCGATCCCCAACGTACGTCCCTTTTTCTTAGAGACAACCTTAAAAACAAAAAAAAAAATTTGTTAGTTAAATTTAAAAAGTAAATTTAATGAATTAATAATTAAAAAGATATAATGTTAAAAAATTTACCTCCTCGTAAATCTTATCCACTTCAGTTGTGGATAAGGTAACGGGTAATCCGTCGGCGGACTGCTGGGTCAGCTGAGTCTGGCGCTCCTCAACCCAAGCAATAACGTCGTTGTAGATTAGTTGGGACTTGCCATCTAAAAACTGGCCCGCCTTGTTCTTGTGGGTCCGCTCGTAAAGTTCTAGAAGAGTCGGAAGACGTCCCAACTCTTTGGCCTAAAAATATTTAAGAAAATTGTTAGAAATATATTTATATTAAAATTAATAATTAAAAAATTATTATTTAATTACATATCATTTGCAAACGGACACCGGCATGGGGTTTTTGGCCCGCAGAGTGTAGCATCGGGCCGTTACCGTGCTCGTCTACCGTGTTACGGACGGCAGCACAAATGTTTGCGATCCTAATGGAGTTGGGATCCTTCCAGTAACGGATGAGGCCGTCCCAAACACCCGTGGTAAGCTCAGCGGGTTTGCCACGGGTGTACCCCTTGACGATCCAGTCGCCCTTCCAGTTGCAAACCGTGTCCGCCAAGCGAACTTGCGCCTTCGCGTAAAACGCCTTCCTCACTCTCTCACTGACTCCGATAGACCAATGATACTTTTGCTGCAAAAAAAAAATTAATAATCTATTATTTTAAGAAAAAAATATAAAATAATTAATTAATAGAATTACTTACAGCGTAAATCTTGAACCACGTCTTTCTGATGTAGATCGGCGTCAACTTCCAGTTTGGATGCGCCATGGAGAAGTAACCTTTAATCGTCTCGGTTACATCTGTCGCAAGGCAATTGTCAACCCCAAACCTGGAAAAAATGAAAATTTAAATTATTTAATGAAGTTATAAACTAAAATAATTAATTAAAAATGCACTTACCACAAAGTCCCGTCGGGTCTTTCGGAGTCTATGATTGGTAAACCAGCTCTGCCTGACATACCGAGAATATCCTCGACAGTGTATTGCGAGAAAAGAACAGTAGGTGGCACCATGAGATCGGAATGAACAGCGGCGGGAATCTCAGGAGGAGCCATCGAAGGAGCTACCGGAGGAGGCATCGGAGGGAAGAAATGCTGAGTCTCGGGAACAGACTCCTGATCTGAAGAACCGGAACCGCCGGCACCTGAAGAAGAACCTGGCGGGTCTAACTGACTACCAGGCTCACCGAACATCTCTCTGTAGTGAGCAGTAATCCTGTTCGCACGAACCTGCAAAAATATATATTTTTGAGTTTATGCTCATCAATAATTAAAAATCTATCAACAATAATTAAAAAATCTATCTAACGAACATAAAATCCGTAAACCTATCTAAATTCCCTAAACTAACCACCTAAACTAACGACCTATCTAAATTCCCTAAACTAATTATGGGGCGAGGAAATTACCATTTTCGAAGGAGAGAGGAATGGGAGAGGAGTTGGAGACGAATTTGGGAGGAAATGGAGAGGAAGTTGGGACGAATGGAGAGTGTGAGGTTGTATATATAAGTTACGATGGTCTCGCAATTTCCTCGTAGAATTACGAGGAATTAAAGAGGCCCGTCTTTCTGTTCCTCGTAAAAACCTCGTAAACTTACGAGGAAATTGCGAGGCCCGTCCCAAATCAAACGAAGAAATAGCGAGGCCCGTGTTTCTATTCCTCGTAAAAACCTCGTAACCTTACGAGGAAATTGCGAGGCCCGTCCCAAATCAAACGAAGAAATAGCGAGGCCCGTGTTTCTATTCCTCGTAAAAACCTCGTAGATTACGAGTTTTTAACGAGGTAAATTTCTAAACCTCTAAAATCGAAACCCCAAACCCTAAACCCCATCTTTCTTATATTCTACCTCAAAATATATCTTCCTTTTAACCTCAATATCTTCTTTACATTTCAAACCTCAAAATTTAAAACCACAATTATTTAAACTTCTAATATCAATCTCTTCTTTCTAATATAAACTTATCAAATTATTTATTTAAATTTTTTATTTTGCAACAAAAATATAATCTTTTAAAGATTTGAAAATATAATCTTTTCAAAATTATAAAATTATTAATGGGGTTTGGAGTTTAGGATTTAGAAAAAATAGATAAGAAAGATGGGGTTTGGGGTTTAGGGTTTAGAGGTTTAGACAATAAATATCGTTAAAACCTCGTAAACCCACGAGGAAATAACGAGAAAAAAAAAAAACAAAAAGCCTCGGTAATTCCACGTAAGCTTACGAGGTCTTTACGACGATTCTGGCTTACGTGGAATTAACGAGGCCCGCGTTTTTCTTTTTTTTCTATTTTCCTCGTTATTTCGTCGTAAACTACGAGGAATTAACGAGGTTTGCTTTCTAAACGCCTAAAATCAAAAACCTCAAACCACAAACACCATCTTTCCTATCTTCTACTCTTCATATTCCAATCCCAAACCTCAATCTTTTATTTTTCATTCAAAACCTCAAACCTCAATATATTTTTTTCTTTATAAACATTCCCAAATTCTTTATAAACATTCCCAAATTCTTATAATCTCAATACATTAAATAGTTTTTCATGATTAAAATAATCGAATCACATGCATTAAGTCTGAAAATCAATCATATTAAAACACAAATACATCAATCGGATACATTTTCGTCATCACTAGAAACATCATCATTTTCATTAAACTCGTCTTCAACAGCTTCGTCTGTGCCATCGTCGGTAAGATCTTCATACGCATGATTATGCGGATCAATGAAAAGAATGTCATCAATTTGTTGTTCAGGTTCCTCGACTTCATTTATCTGTTCTTCTTGCAATGGTGGTTCTTCTCCACTAATGATTCGTCCTCGAGGTGTAACTTTGATCACGGATAACCAATTTATTCCCGATTCTCTCATCCGAGGGTATGGAAGGTAGCTAACTTGATCTGCTTGTGAAGCTAAGATGAAAGGCTCGAATTTGTTGTACCTGAAAAATAAAGAAAACATAGAAGTAAGCTTATTCTGCTCATGTATGCCAAATAAAGAATTTGTTGTACCTTCGTCCACCATTGACATCAACTACACCGAATTTGTTAAACCGAACACCTCTGTTGACGACGGGGTCGAACCACTCACATTTGAAGAGGACGCATTTCAGCTTCAATATCCCTGGAAATTCCACTTCAATAATCTCTGTCAAGATACCGTAGAAATCGGTTTCCCCTTTCACACATATTCCATAGTTACTGGTCGCCCGCTGTCTACCATACTCATATGTGTGAAAAGTATAGCCTCGTGTGAAATACATCTGTGAGGTGGTGACCTTTACATGTGGAGATTAAATTACTTCATGTAACCACTTAGGATAATCTCCATCGTCGTCAAAATCAACCTGCAAAAACAAAGTGAACGTTAAAATACATATCATTTATGAATAATGACTTTGAGTTAATACATGATTCTTCAACCACTTTATAAAGTGTTGATCTTTCCTTTTGTCTACGTCAGTTGTGGATATACCTGAGAATGTTTCTTCGACTTGTGAAACAAATAGGCTGTAAAATCACATTTTATATTAATTAATATTTGGCAATTATATATATGTGTTAATTTATATGTGTCCATTTATGTTACCTTTCAAAATAACGAATCAATGGATCCTCACAATTGAGTAGAATATAGGTGTGTGCACTATGAGCGTCTTCTTCACTCGACCACCAAACCTCTTTTGATTTCCCACCCAGTCGTCCAATCTGGCTAAAGATGTCTGGAACACCAGCAACTGCGTATGTTGGCGCGACACCACCATCATCATATCTCCTTGGAGCTCTTTTCCGGGTACGTACTTTTGACGCAAAGTAGTACGATGTGAAGTGAGAAGTTTCTTCCGTCAAACTTCCAGCAATTATAGAACCTTCAACCTTTGCAAAGTTCTTTGCTTTTCCCTTCAAATATTTCATGGCTCGCTCATACTGATACATCCATCCGTAATGTACAGGTCCACGAAGCAATGCCTCATATGGGAGGTGCACAGCTAGATGCTCCATGACGTCAAAAAACCCAGGAGGAAATATCTTCTCCAAGTTGCACAATAAGATGGGAATGTTCTCTTGAAGCTGTTCCACGACTTCTACTTTAAGAGTGCGGGTGCTCAGATCCCTTAAAAATGCTCAATGCCTTGTATATTCCAAAAACAATTATACACATTATTAGTCATATATTATTTCAAACTAAATCATTATATATAAAATTACTGCAATATATAATATATATAGTACCTGCAAGTGCTTCAAGTACGTTTGTAGGAAGTAGATCCGCAAAAGCAAAGGGAAGTAGTCGTTGCATAAAGACATGACAGTCATGACTCTTTATCCCGGAGAACTTTTGACCCTTTTCAACGCATCTAGACAGATTTGAAACATACCCATCGGGGAATTTCACTTCTGATGCTACCCAGTTGAACAACACCGACTTTTTTTCTGAAGACAATCTGAATATCGGAACAGGAACTTGCCCATTGCTGTTTATATGTAACTCACTTCTTGAGCAAATATCCGGCAAGTCTAACCTCGATTTTATGTTGTCTTTTGTCTTCCCCGGGACATTCAATATTGTATTCATGATGTTCTCAAAGAAATTCTTCTCTATATGCATCACATCGAGGTTGTGACGCAGAAGAAGATCCTTCCAATATGGCAACTCCCAAAATATACTCTTCTTGTGCCAGTTGTTATGAACACCGTAAGAATCAGGCATATTAGGGGGGACATGCCAATTACCACCACGAGGAACTGTTTCCAAAGCTCCATAGTAATCGAGTTGTTTTTCAGTTTCTTCTCCAGTTAAATATGGAGGAGGAGTGTCTCTCACAACCTTTTTGTGCCTAAACAATGTCTTGTTTCTTCGATACGGATGGCCAATGGGAAGAAATCGACGATGACAATCGAACCAACTTGTCTTCCTTCCATTCTTCATTTGAAACGCATCTGTCGCTCCATTACAATATGGACAAGCTAATCTCGAATGTGTAGTCCATCCCGACAACATCCCATAGGCAGGAAAGTCACTTATGGTCCACAAAAGCATCGCTCGCATCGTGAAATTCGTCTTCGTTGAGCAGTCATACGTCCTCTCCCCAGTTGACCACAAATCCTTCAACTCTTTTATCAGGGGTTGCAGGAAAACATCCAGCGACCTTTTAGGATGTTTCGGACCAGGTATTAATATGGTCAAGAATAGCAACTCCCGTTGCATGCACATCTCTGGTGGCAGGTTGTATGGCGTAAGAAAGACTGGCCACAATGAATATTGTCTCCCTGACATTCCGAATGGACTAAATCCATCTGTGCATAATCCGAGATACACATTCCGGATATTGCTAGCGAATTCCGGATATACTTTGTTAAAATGTTTCCAGACTCTTGCATCTGATGGATGTGTCATCTCACCATCAGTCTGAGTATGCTCGGCATGCCATCTCATCTTTCCGGCAGTCTGCTCTGATTGGTACAATCTTTTCAATCTGTCTGTAATTGGTAGGTACCACATCCTTTGGTACGGTACCCTATTACGTCCCCGTCATTGCGGCTTGAATCGTGGCTTCTTGCAGAATCGACATTCTTCTAACTTCTCATCATTTTCCCAGTAGATCATGCAGTTGTCGATGCAAACATCTATCATCTCCGAAGGCAACCCAAGACTATAAACCAGTTTCTGAATCTCATAATAAGAATCAGCAGACACATTGTCTTCCGGCAAATACTCTTTAAACAAGTTTGCCCATTCATTCATGCAACTTTCAGGTAGATTGTGATCAGTTTTAATATTCATCATTCTAGCAGCCAACGACAATTTAGAGAGACCTTCTCTACAACCACTGTAAAGTGGTTGATTCGCCGCATTTAACATTTCATAAAACTTTTTTGCATCTATATTAGGTTCTTCATCTTCATCATGAGCTACAAATGCATCAGTTACCATATCATGAACCCTATCAAAATCTACCATCTGCTCCTCCTGATGGTAACTATGTTCATTATGCAAATGATGAGCAACCGGTTCTTCCTGAAAATTGCTATTACTACTACTAGCTTCATTCTGATCATAATTATTATAACCTTCTCCATGCTGAAACCAGATATAGTAATTTGGCGTGAAACCTCTATTTATTAAATGCTTCCAAACATTTTCACGATTTGTCAATTTCGAATTGTTGCATTTTCGACATGGACAGAACATCTTACCGCTTTCTAGAGCGAGCGGTGTGGAATCTGCTTGATGCATAAATGTCTCCAGTCCCGCAATGTATTCTTTCGTCACTCTCCCGTTAGCATCTCTATGCATATACATCCAGCTCCGCAACTCGTAGACATTCCCGGAGCCTGATATTTTTTTCTTTTCACTTTTTTTTTGTTTTTGTTGGTGTGTTTAAAATGATGTTGAAACTTCCATATTTATAGAAAATTTTCGAATCTGGTAGTTGAAGTTTTGCGATGAATTTGCGAGGAATAGTTAGGTAGCCAAAAAAAACGTGTTTTAAAATTCCTCGTTAAGTTCACGTAAATATTTCCTCGTAAAGAAGACGCGAATTTACGTGGATTTTACGAGGAAAGTGTATTTTCTCATTTCCTCGTAAAGATGATGCAAGGTTTACGTGGTGTTTACGAGGAAAGTGTATTTCCTCGTTAAAACCACGTAATATTACGATGGTTTTACGACGAAATGTTTTCTTCGTTACTTTACGAGAAAATAACGACGTTTTGTTCTCTCTTTGTAAATTCCTCGTAAACTCGTCGTAAAATTACGAGGATCATATTTCCTCGTTAATTTTCCTCGCCAAAGTGTTGTTTTCTTGTAGTGAGCACTGATACTATATAAAACTTAGGGTTTTCATAAGATTTCAACTTAAAATTAATTGACAGTAAATTTGATTTTAACTTATTATATATTAGTTAATTATTTGGTAAACTACTGATGTGGACTTTCATTCAGCAACAAATATGTCGTCAAATTTGCATCTCTATTATCTAAAAAGGGAGAGACATAAAAGATAGATTTTGATGATTTGGTTCTATTTTTAACTTTGGTGCTGTTTAACTACAAATAAAAAAAACTTAACTGTTGTTTTCTGTATAAGGTTTTCAGCTTCCGTTTTTTGTCAACATTGGCTAGACTAAACTTAACTTTGGTTCTATTTTTTTGTCAACATTTGGCTAGACTAAATGGAAGGTTTTCAGCTACCGGTTAATCTTTTCTTTTTATAACCGTAGATATTCCAAAAGCTTTTTAAATCCAAAACTAATTTCATAAAATCCACAATACTCCGCGTATTCTTAACATTTAAGAAAGTTCAGGTGACCAAGAGGACTCGAACACAGGACGATACCAGTGAGTCAAGACAATTTTAAAAGAGATAAACTTCTGTTTAATTTTAATGGTTTATCTTTATTGTTTTGTTTTTATCTTTTATTTATCTCAAATTCGCAATCATTAATGCGAATGGTATTGGATTATATATCATCAGTGTTCGTCTGCTTAAAAATTAAAACTAAACATAAACCACCAATCTCCCTTATTAAAATAAAAACATACTTTTGGACTCAACTTTTTTGTAAGATTTAAAATAAAATACATCTTTCTTAATAATAAAGGGATATCCACATGTATCTATCAGTTACCTTTCTTTTTAGCAACTAACGTTTATGATCTGAGTGTTTAGAAAATAAAATAACCAACCTTTTAATTATTTTCTTTATTTATGTATGAACCAATTATTTAGGTCTATTAATTATCTTTTACTTATGAATTAAAATCCGTCTGATAGGGTGCACTGTATAATATAACTATTTTAATAACTAACTCCAGTACATGCTTTTATATAATTTATTTTTTTAATAAAGTTGAAAACGCAATCAGATCTAGTATTGCATTAAGCAGAAAACATTAGGGTAAACACACACTATCAAGCACTTGTAGCGTCGAGGATCTTAAAGTTGAAGCTAGTGGCCCACACATATCTGAAGACGTAGTCTGATTTATACTCGACAGACTGGAGGAGACAGTCGTTACCAGATTTCGACAACACCGATTTATCAATGGGTATGACTGATTGGAAACCGGTGCAGGACAACTTTACGTTCTTGAAATCGCTTGGACATGGGTTCGTCAATCTCACTTCCCACTCTGTTATGTCCTTATACAAGTTGCCGGTCTTTGATTGTTCTAGAGTTAGATTGCTACGGTCACACCCATATCCTTCCAAATTTTCAAAGGATATATATTATTATCATTTTCTTTTATTTAGAGCAAAAATCATATAAGAAAAATGTTAATTTTTTAAGTCCTAATTTGATTTGATATATGAACATAACATGTAAACTAGTATTTTGTTAGAATGATCTTATAAGGGCATCTACATCCTCATTTGATAGTGGAAAATAGAGTATGAACAAGAAATAAAAAATTATTAATGAAATAAATTTTTATTTTCTATTCATACTCCATTTTGGAATAAATTATGGAGTAGGAGTGGAGATGCTTTCATTAAATGGGTTCATCATTATTTTGTTATACGAAGTTTGATCGTATATAACATGTCGACTTATGGGGATATAGGAATCTATAAATGATATCTTCCAAAAAGTGCAACTAGGATTTTTTATGATATATTTGATCTATAAATGAATACATGAAATATATATAAATACCTTGAGAAACGAAAGTCACGAGGATGAAGAGGCAAAGGAGTTTGCAAGCCATTGTTGGGTCTTTATCTGAGAATTTCGGAAATTATGTTAAGTATGAAGTGAGCCTGTGGCTGCTCAGGTGTGATATTGAGTATATATAAGGAGGTATAGGGTTTATATACAGCAAGAAACCAATTTTAAAAGTAAGAGAATCCACAATAGTGAAATACTAATTAGGTATCCAATCCCCTTATTATTGTTAGAATCCATTAATTTGAGAAAGTGTTAATATCGGTGAGATAGCCATTACATGTCTCAAAATACTAATTTTTACTGTTGTTTATTTGAAAAACTTATATTAATTTCACATTAATTAGAGGATTCTCATAATATTGTTTTAAACATATCAAATTATTTAATATATTTATATGTATTCATTAATATTTGTTTAATATCATCTGCAATAGTAAGAATTTTTAAAATCTCAATATTAATAAAATTTAAAGCAATCTAAATAACTAAATACATTCAAGATATTATAATTTTAAAATATAAATTTAAGCATAAAACACACAACATGTGAAGATATGATGTCTATTATAAATGATTTTAAAACGTATCAAAATATTATTTGTATCCTTTCAAAGCTCAGATTTTTTTCCTAGTATGAAGAATGTTTTTAGTAATTTATCATTTTATGTGAAGATATGATGTCTATTATAACAATTTATTATAAAAGATTTTAAAACGTATCAAAATATAATTTGTATCCTTTCAAAGCTCAGATTTTTTTTTCTAGTATTAAGAATGTTTTTAGTAAGATATCATTTTATTACTATAATAATAAATCTTATTATATTTTAATTGTTGATTTGATGTCTATCTAACACATGATTTATTTGTTTGCAAGAAATTCATCTAGAACACTATCATTATTGTTTTTCTTGTCAACAAAATACAGATTCATATTGATTTTGTGAACCAATTTGGTAACTTTGCATCCATGTGAATAACAAAAGACAGTTGTTGTCTGACACATCTTACTAGACTGTCTATTTTTGTATTCTCTGTCCGAGGTACATGAATGATCTCTGAATTGAGGAAACTGCTTTTCAAAGTCTTGATATCTTCCAAATAACTTGTAAACGGTGGCCATTCTTCTGGTTTCGTAAACATCTTCACCAATTGAAAATAATCCGTTGCAAACGTGACCTAGAACTGATGTAAATTCTTCATACATTCAATTGTCCAAATTATTGCTTTCACCTCATAATGAAAAGGTGATAGGCTTTCCCTAACATTCCTTGCCCCCATCAGTGCATCAAATCCCCGTAGAGTGCTAAATCACTCTTGCCCTGAATAAAAAGCTTTGTCATTCCACGAACCATGTATAAACACCATTTTCCTCGAATTATCGGAAGGATCCTTACCTCTATTTGTTGGACTGTTCTCTTTGAGCTCAATTCTTGTGCCTAAACTCAAAGTGTTGATTATGTTTCTACTATTTTGAGCGTATCTGTGGATCCATATCCAAACACTTTTATTCTTCCCTTTCTAAATGTATCATGAGACCCATCTTCGGAATGGTTCTCCAAAAGAGATATTCCATATCTGTGAAAAAAAAACTGGTAGGAAAACTATCTATATTTGATGGTATTCTTGAAAGCGCCCACATTTGACTCTCTCGAAGATAATTGGTGACTGAATAAAAATCATATTGAAGTATCTCAAATTTAAGTTTATCTGTCGAAAAAAAATATGAAAACAATTAAGTAAATTTATGGAGAATAAATAAATGCAGTGTTAATAATTCAACTATTTTATACGACTTTGGTAAAAAACTCTGGCTTGTTACAACATTCCTGATTCTGATTTTGTCTTTGCAGTGATATAACAAACGGTGAAACAAGAAGTGTGACAATTAGTTCCAAAGCAGCAGCTCCTTCCTTGTCCGTGCCATCTTCTAGGTACCAATCTGTTTGAAGTTGTGGTACTTGTGTCCACTGGCTCTATCTCGCTTGTAGTAACATTCCTCGCTACTTTTTTTGTGTGTCTTTGCAGAGCTCCAACAAACGTTAAAACTAAGAGACAACAAGCTTATAGGATAATATCTGCTTCTGACCCATCATGGGCTGATCTTTTTAAGACCCCAGATGCTACGAACCGATCATCTACTGAGTCTGATGCTGCTAGAA
The DNA here is from genome assembly GCF_000801105.2 of Raphanus sativus. Lineage (NCBI taxonomy): Eukaryota > Viridiplantae > Streptophyta > Magnoliopsida > Brassicales > Brassicaceae > Raphanus > Raphanus sativus. Next base: position 17,260,882 of record NC_079514.1, on the reverse strand, counting down.
GAGCTCAACTTCAAGAGTCTGCTTTGCTTATCCCGAACCCTCCTCAAAACTCAGCTTTTCCTGTCAACCAGCCAATGGATACTACAAGACAACAAAGCACTGCTACTGCATCATCTCCACTTGGTCTTGGGCCACCGATCTCCATGGACGACTTAAACTCTTTTTTCTCATCAGCAGGATTTCAGCAACGTAGTGGTAGTAACAGCTACACTTTGGCGCATGATTGTGGTGATATGACGAACCTTCATTACCTGTGGCGCCAAGAACAGAACAACGTGCCATCTTCAGAAGCATTACAGCAACGTGGTGGTACTAATAACGACACTTCCCTTTATCACTCTCTCGATTCAGTGTTTTCTCAGTACAGAAACAATAGCCTGCCTCCCTCAGCTACCTCTAGTGACATGACGCGTGGTACCGCTGCAAACTCGAGTGATACCTCCTCTATTGGTCCTTCATCGCACGCCTCTGCTTACAGTGTTGGCATGCCGAGTGGTAACGCTGCACCGTGGTCTGGAAGTATCCCAAGAGTTCACTTGCCATCATCAAACTCGAGTGGTGGAACCTCCTCTATTGGTCCTTCTTCTTCTCACGTTAACGGTTCAAACTCGAGGTTGGGGTATGGAGATTACTTGCCACCAGTTCACCTCCAGGTTTGAAATCTCTCTTAGGGTTTGAAGTTGCGGTTTGGTATATCTCTATCGATGACTTGTCATATAGGAGAGGGTAACCAACACTTGTTTTGATGACAGCAGGGTAGTAGAAGCTCAAAAGAGTGGACTGTGCAAAGTGAAGAAATTTACTTCATCCCGTCTCACTGGAGGTCACCGGGTTACAGACCTAGCCAACAAGAACGGGAGGAATACAGAGGGATTGGCTACGAAAGACTCAGAGCTTACAATGCATCTCTTAACCAAGAAAACAATACAAGTGATCCATCTGACCAAACCCAGCAACGGCCAAGAGACAAGTAGCTAGTGTAACTTTTCAAAAAAAAATCAACCAACTCCAACAACTGATGACTTTCTTTCTAGTGTATTAGCTACATTGTAGGCAAAGAACAATATGCCTTTTATAACGTTTGTTCTGTGGTTTGATATTTTTTACTTACAATGTTTGCATGGCAACGAATGATTGGGTTTTCTTAGTTTGTGAAATAATCAAAATGATGCACGGAAACTTAATATATTTGGTGTACTATATCAACATAAAAGACGTGTTGAACACTTGAATCTTAGCTGCTAGACTATATACATTAGAAAAAAGTTGTGACCAAATCATACACAGCTAGCATCAGAATCGTGTCAATCAGTACATTATTATCTTAAGAATAAGTCTCTTATTTAAATATAAAAATCTCTGTCTTCTTCTAAAACTTTATTGTTATATAAGAACCTTTACTAGGTAGTAATCCGCGCTCTGCGCGGAATAAGATATTTACATAGATGTTGAAATTATATATTTTGATTATGTATAATATAGTGTATATTTACGTTAAACCACATTACCACATTATCGTTTATTGAATGCTAAGGATATAATCAGTTTAAGAAAGCCATGACTTTGATACTAAGGACCAGATTAGTGTAACCGTAAAGGTTGTTGAAGTTTGTGAATGCGAGTGGCTGCAATTTTAAGCATTTTTAGAGATTTGTACGACTGGTACATTGGTTAAAAATTGATGTATTTACAAAATTCTTATGATTGATTAATTACCAAGTGAAACAGCTAATATATAATAATTTTAAAATATTTACATTTTAATTATAAAAGTACTAAAAATCATAATATTATAATAAATATAAAAACTATATTTATAAAATTACACTATTAAAATTTAAAAATTATAGGAATATTTTTGTTTTAAAGTTCTATAATATAAATTAAAATATAGTATGTATATATTTTACAATTTCTATTATTTAAATTTATTTTTAATTAAATATTTTTAGTTTTATTGTCACTTAAAAAGAAAATTTACTCTTCTGCAACTGTCTGCAACAGCAAACGCCAGTTGAAATCAACTTTTGATTTTAAAAGATTTGGAATGGTTTGAAAAGTAGTGTTTTTTATGATTGTTTCAAAACACCAACAACCGCTACTAACCCCAAAAACTGTATATGCGGATGGTAGTAGAGAAACCAATCATGCCCTAAAAAATAAAATACAAACATATTTTTTCTTACGCCATATGTGGGTTTGCGGCTTAAACTATTTGTTGATTTTTACTTTTTTAAAACACTCTCATCTACATAATGAATTTTTAAAGAGAATTTACACTCAATAACCAAACAAAAAACTCAAAATTAACTAATTAACCAATTTCTCTCTCTCTCTCTCTCTCTCTCTCTCTCTCTCTCTCTCTCTCTCTCTCTCTCTCTCTCTCTCTCTCTCTCTCTCTCTCTCTCTCTCTCTCTCTCTCTCTCTCTCTCTCTCTCTCTCTCTCTCTCTCTCTCTCTTATTTTTTTCTTTCTATCTTTCTGTACCCTCTCTCTACAAAACTATTTTTTCTTTGTTACTTCATAAATAACCCCATTTCAAAAATGTTGGTTAAAAAAAACCCCCCATTTTAAAAATATTCACACTGTAGGTGTAACAAGCATACAATGTAAGGAGACCCTCTCTCCCACATAATGCAATTGTTTTGAGTTGGGTCTTTGTCTAAATTATTCCTCAGTAGATTTTCGTTAACAACTGATAAATAGTTAACAAATGTGGTATCATGAGAGCAATGATTTTAGTGTAGAAAAGTTTGATAAATCACGTGGTATACATAATATTAATGCTGCATTGGACACTATGGCTTGCATCAAATCACATAGATTATAGACAATTTTACTGCTGTAGTTCTCATATTTTTTTCAAAAAAATATAAGATTCCTTTATGACATATATATATATATATATTTGTGAAGTTTAACGTAGAAAAATGTTAATTAAAAAAATAAAGGAAAACAAATGGTGAGAAATAAAAGGAAATATCGGACACTATCTACATGTTCTTCTGCTTCACTCTAACACCTGTGTTGTGCCCCTTCTTTTCTTTGTCTTCTTCTCTTCTCTTTCTTCTTCAACTTGCTTCATTCACTTTCAGATTCTCTCACCAGACATAAACTCCAGATTTCCTCCTACAATGGAAATGTTCAATCTCTTTCTTTTTCTCTCTCATTCTGTCTTCTTCACGAATTGTTGACTGTACAATGTGCACTTCTCGTGACAATCTTTAGACACACCTCAAGATCGAAACTTTTTAGTTATGCCATTGCATCTTAATTATAGATTTTCTGTTTTCTACCACCTCAGTGTGTTATGTTGTCTTCCGTTTTAAATTCCACACAAAAGGTTTCATCAGTCTTAAGTCTTAACCGTATGTTCAGAAGTGTCTTAAGTCTTAAAAAGAACTTGCCGTCAAAAAAAAGAAAATCTTCGAACTTGAGGTATGTTGGTTTTTCTCACGTAGACGTGTTCTTCGAAATACACTATACACGGCAAGTTCTTTTTAAAAGGAAAGTAGTAGTTTGCATTAAAGTCATAGTTTTTGTGAGAAACATTCTCCACTTGACACATCACAAACCTTGTCAATAAACTTTTATGGTAAGTTTTTAAAAGTACTTTTCATTTAATATACAGGGGATAATCTGGTATCTCGACGAAAATAAGGTTGGATTCCTTCTAATGAAGGAAATCCAATAAAATAAACCAGAATAAACATACTGACGGAATTGACACGAGGTTATTGAAGAATGGGAGAAAGAAATTGTTAGGAAGTCGTTATAACGGACGTTGAAGAAAATGTGTCCAAAAGTCATCAATTCTGACATTTTTACTTTCGAGTTCATTTTTAAGTATATATAAGAGAAGCGTATAGAGATTCATTCAGAAAAGTTGTATCATCTTAATCTATGAACATAATTCTCTTTGGTACTAAAAGTTTGTTGTTGGAGAAGATTCTTATTAATCTGTAATTTTATACATATTGAGCTACGACTCCACGTTTTAGTAACGTTGATTCGATCATCGCGAGTCGTCGAGTCACACGAGTCATCAAGTCGCACGATTCATAACGAATCAAACTTGTGATCAGAGCTTACTATCCTCGGAATCGGTTACAGACTGATCAGAAGTGATGGCGGAGAGACGATTACAAGCGTTGGCTTAGGGAACAGTGGACACGTGACTCTGAAGCAGCGATTGCAAGTAGATTTAAGGCGATCAAGAAAGCGATTGCGATTCAAAACGAGAGATCATCGCAGTTGGATGAAAGTGTACGGGAGCTGATTGGAGCTTTCAAACGAATGTGTAATCCAAATCTATTGAACGTATGTACAAGCGGAGATGTTTATTGTCATGATGGACCACAAGGTGTGGGAGATAATCAGACTGAGATGAATTGATACAATCCTTATGGTCATCATCTCAACTACACTGGTATGACGAGGTTGACGAAGATTGAGTTTCCACGATTCAATGGGAGTATGATCAAAGAATCCCCTATATATTAAAAGAGAAGTATTACAACATTTTATGTAGGCATGTGTCATCACTACAATGCTTCTTAAAATCCTTAGAGAAATATGCTGGTCCATATAAATATATAATGAGTTGATTACTTCAAGGGACACAATTTTCTTTTTTTTTATCACATTTAGGCACTTCCCGCTGGCCAGGCACTTTGTCCTTCTCCCCCCCCTTGTATTTTGACACTTTTATCCCTTTCTCTTGGTTAAGCGATGAAAGAGCTGAGTTAGTTTTTATTATTCTTTTATTGGACCTTGTGGGGACCAAAATATAAAGAGGAAACGTGTTTGTAATTTTTTAGGGCCACAAAATCGTAAATCAGAAGGTCAATCCGACGGTTCACGTTATTGTAATTTTTTTTGAAGTTATCCCATCCTATTTTTTACTTCATTATTTTCTTATCTAATACATAGTAACATATATAACATACAAAATAAAAATGTATACTTTTTTCTCTTTGTTTTGACATCCATATATATATATATATTGATATTTTACAAAATTATAATTTGTTAAATAATTATTTTGTGGACATAAAAATGTGGATGGAGAAAACATGGACCGAAGAAATGGAGACATAGAGTGGAGAAGAGTTTTGCTTACTAAGGAAATATGGATGGAGGAATTGTGTACACGTAAATGGTGTTGAAACTCAAATTTAAACAAGGCTACGTATTAAGTGTGTGTGGATGGATATTTGTGGACAAGCATGCTTAATATTCATGTAGATATGTCCATGTGGATGGTAATATGTGGACGGTTATTTGTGGTCAAGATTACGGCCGGTGATCAACACAATTATTTGGTTTCTGCAACCAAAATTTTAAACCAAAACATCGAACCTAAATCAAAAACTTTCATGAATTTTATGGTTGTACTCTGACTTGATAGTCACAAAGGAAATTCCATCAATTTATATACGCATTCCAGCACCTAAACTACTATTATCTTGCAAACAAAGCACCAAAAGTCTAACAAACATGCAAGAAGAAAGCTGATACTAAGATAAGACACATTCATTCCTGAAAGTTGATACTAAGATAAGACAACTACTAAGATAAGACGCATTCCTAGCCTTGGTAGCATTCTGTCTCAGCTGATCAATAGCACCATCCTTGAAAGTATCCACACATACTGAGCTGGTTCGTAGTGTTTCTTCTGATGGTAATAAGCATACTTGGTACATGTTGTAGTTTTACCAGCACCTAAACATTATTAGTCAACACAAGTTTCAATACCAGTGTTGTTATCGGAGCTTAAACATACTCATAATCAGATTCTTGGTAATCTTATAATACAAACAAAGAAAAGAATCTACTAAAGTTAAAGCTTTACCTCTCTGGTATTTTCGAACTCTAGGACAAATTGATGTAGGCTGATGTGACGCCGATGGAGCTGGCTGTTGAACTGGCTCCCAATAGAAAACCTTACAACAACAAAAAACATATAATAATTGATGAAAACGCAAACAATTTACACAAGAATTGATTTCATAAGCTGTAATAGAAAACAGTTGAAGCACAATAACAAGATCGACCACACGGGCTCATAGAGTAACACAAGCTAAGAAATTAACTTACATGTTTCCTCTTCCATGGCCATCTTCAGGTCTAAGAAAGCCAGGTCCTTCCCCTTGTGCGAGACTCAAATTTAGAGGAAACATCTGGTTATGAAACAGACACATTGCAAAAACTTATTTGTTTGTGGATGTGGACATCAGAGTAACTGTTAAATTTGATTGTGGATATGGACATGAACTGGTATATGTGGATCTGTTTTTAGGACACAAATTCTTGACCCTAAAGATCAAAACTTTGAATAAGAAAACTACAAAACCCATGGACTCGAGAAACCCAGACAAATTCCAAAAAGTGGGAAGAGAAAAAACCCTAGAATTTTGTAACTGAAAAGCGGGCTCAAACAAACCCAGAAACAAACCCGACGAAAAAATCGCAATGGGGATTGAAACAGCCGATAAAGACATAAGAAAGTTAGAAACTTTGAGACGAAAATCGAAGAAATAATCAAAAAAGGTGAACGCTACAGTTTCCGAAAATCCGATATAACCTGATGAAGTAAGCGGCGGATCTGGTTCCTGAGAAGCACCAGCATTCTTCTTCGACTCCTTCTGGTTAGTCTTAGATTTCTTCTTCGCCATTCGTCGATTCGTCGATTTCTGGGCAGAAGGGGGTTAGGGTTTTGCGATTGGAGGAGAAGAGGATTGTATCGGATTTGAAAATAGAGAGAAGCAGAGAGTAAAGTGATGTTTGGGTTTGTCCGACAAAAAATAAAAAAAGAATAAAATAATAGAAACCATGGTTAGTTTGGGTTCGGTTAGTGAAGTGTGGAGTGGTCAATATGGAGGACAAGAATTATTTTAGACATGGATAATGTGCTTCCCAAGTGGGAAGTGTCTAAAGGAGTAAATTTAAAGACACAATGTGTCTTAGAAGGTAAAAAAATCATATATAATAAGGTTTTATTAAATTAACCATAAATTAATTATTTATGTTTTTCATTATTTCCTTAAATAAAATTACAGAACTGCCTAATGTAGATAAAGTATATATATGAACATTAATGATTTTCAATAATAAAAATTTGACAAAAATTAGAATAGAGTATCCTTTATCATTTTTTTTAAAAAAATTAACATATTAAAATAAATTAATAATAAAAATTTAGATTTTTCCATATGTGTTATATTTTAATTTTTAAAAATGACTATAAATTACTAAAACTATTAAAAATCTCACATTAAAATTTTTGTGACCATGGTTTAAAATTTTGGTACAACAAAATACAAATGATTAAAAAATCATATAAGTAGGAAATCTCATTTAATAAATATTAAGATTAATATATATATACATATCACTTAAATAAACTAATGGTTTAAAAATTTGTTACGACAAAATACAAATGACTACAAAATCATATAAGTAGGAAGTCTCCTTTAATAAATATTAAGAATAATATATATACATATCATTTAAATTTGACTATATACCATACAAATACATATGTATATTTTAATTTCGAAGCTTTGAACAAATCTTTTTCGATTCAAATTTTGAACAAATATTGACAACTTAATATTAAATTTTAAATTTTGAATAGAATTTTTTTTTAAAAAATATAAATTACTAAATTTATTAAACATCCCACAATTAAAATTTTGTTATCAGTAATTTAAAATTTTTGTTATAAAAAGATACAAATGATCAAAAACAATGTGAATAAAAACATTAGTTAATAGATATCAATATTAAAAATTAAATTTAATTATTTATCATATAAAGTAGAAATAATTTTTGTTTGGATTAATAAAATATATTTAGGTGTTCGCACTAATTTAATGATTAACATAATAGTTATTGAATCTTTAATTATTTAATATATATTTATTATTTATAATATGTAAAAAACATATAATATGTAAAAATAATTTATATATAATGTTTATTCTGTGTAAGACGCGGATCTTAACCTAGTAGTTCAGTAAAACTGAACAATTCTTTGTGATTGATAATACACCGGAGGAAGAAAAAGTAGAATTTGCATCAATGCATTTTGATGGAGAAGCATCAACTTGGCATCAAGATTTGATGCAAGAAGATGAAGAAGTGTTGATTTAACGAAGTTGGAGAGGTTATAAGAATAGACTCAAAGAAATATTTGAGGTGGTTCTTGATGATCCAATGGCATAGCTTAAGCCTTAAGGAGTTGAAGGAATCAAAGGGTATTGCAGAATATCATGCTAAGTTTGAAATCATACGAACAAGAATCAAAATGTCAGAAGAATACTTGACAAGTGCCTTTTTTAGCAGGTCTTAGTTTGGATACTTAAATGCATGTCATGATGTTTCATTCACAATCCAAACATCAGTGTTTGGTACTAGAGAGGTTGTATGAGGCTGCACATCCTAAGATATAAATGAAGAGTATAAAACAATATAAACTATTTTTATATACGGATAATTATCAAATCAATGAAAATTATTTTTAATTTATGATTAATTATATATCAACAAACCTAATTATTCAGTAAGGTTAATAAAAACTTGATATAACAATGTGAATTGTTTTAGATAATTATATTTATCAAATCAGTGTAATTCACTTTTAATTTATTGTTAATTGTATATTAAAAATCTAATTTTTCATTAAAAATAATATCAATATTAATCACTCTAATTTTTAATGTGAGAGTTTAAAAATAAAAAAAATATTTTACAATTTTACCCTTTAATAACCTCAGTTAAGAAAATCTAAAATGATGCATGTAATATAAAACTTAAAACTATTTTTCACCTGCTAATATATATATAATATTTTTTTTAAGAATCAGTCAGTTATTATTAGGGAAAATCGCATAAAAAATTCTCAGAGTGTCACTTACTAGCACTTTAAACCCTGAAGTTTTTTCTCTAACACTTTTAACCTTCAAAGTGGCATTTGTATCATAAAAAACCTTTTAAAATATAATTATTTAATTAATAAAATAAATAAAATAAATAAATAAATAAAATAAATAAAAAATTCAAAAATAAATAAAATCGAAAATTTTAATAAAATTCACAAAAATGAAAAATTAAATTAAAATTTTAGAAAATAAATAATTTTTTAATAAAATAAAAATAACTAAAATTTTATAATAAATAAGATTAAATTTAAATAGAGAAGAACTGTATAAAAAGTTCATAAATTTTTAAAAATAGAAAATCAAAATATATTTTTTTAATTATAAGATTTTTTTCAAAAAATATATCATATCATCGTGGACAATAACAATTTCAAATATATCACTAGTGACGATGATGGTTTCTGATTTTTATTTAACTTATGATTTTTTAATTAAATCTTACGATTTTTTTTAAATTTTCTGATTTTTATTTATTTTATTAATTAAATAATATATTTTCATAAATATTTTTTTCAATGATGATACTGGAAATTATCATTGGAGATATGACAATTATCGTCATTGTTAATGGTTATGTGAGAAACCATCATCGTCACTAGTGATATATTAGAAATTGTTATAGTCCACGATGATACGATATATTTTTTGAAAAAAAATCTTATAATTAAAAAATATATTTTTAATTTTCTATTTTTAAAAAATTGTGAACTTTTATTCAGTTCTTCTCTATTTAAATTTAATCTTATTTATTATTAAATTTTAATTATTTTTGATATTAAAATTTTAGAAAATTACTTAATTTGAAAATATTTATTTAGTTTTCTAAAATTATAATTTAATTTTTGATTTATGTTTTCATTTTATGAATTTTATTAAAATTTTCGATTTTTATTTATTTTTCAAATTTATTATTCATTTATTTATTTTATTTTATTAATTAAATAATTATTTTTGAAAAATTACCTGCTGAACAAGTCAAATTTTTGCGTTTGAGGTTTTTTATGATACAAATGTCACTTTGAGGGTTAAAAGTGTAAGTGAAAAACCTTCAAGGTTTAAAGTGCTAGTAAACCGGGGCTTCTAGCTCAGTTGGTAAAGGGTTCACAGCTGTGAGTTTCGCCACCTGGGTTCGAATCCCGGCCACTGGGGAATTAACATTTCGGCATCGCCAGGGACAGAGGACCGACATGTGGCGACACGTAACTAGTCTGGACTACTTCTGTGGGGCCAGGATACCTCTGTATAATTCAAAAAAAATAAAGTGATAGTAAGCAACACTTTGAATGATTTTTATGCGATTTTCCTGTTATTAAAATGTAAAAGTCTCGGTCTTTATTTTTGGTGAAAGTCTCAGTCTTCTTCTACCCGATCAAATGTTTTTTTTATTTTTTTGAACTGATACCCGATCAAATGTTGATATAACCCTCCAAGGATCAATGCATTGCTGACAAAAAAACAGATCAATACTCAAGTAACCTCCCAAAATCTATCAAAGTGATGGCCAACGACGGAAGTGACAGTAACGTCACTAACCCTTTACTCCAACCGGAGCACAATGACGTCGCGGTTCCGATGCCAATGACGCCATCTGAATTCAAAGACCGTTTAATCTTCGGACCATATAATCCCTCTTCCTTTGCCGACGTTCTCTCTGAAAACCTATCACCGCCATCCTCCCCTATAACCATAAACCCTAGATCGACCCGTCGAAGATTTGTCCGGTCTAAATCAGCTCCTTCTGTGGCTGCAATAGTCAACGACCAACCTCGACCCGAATATCACAAGAGATCTTTATCTGTTGCTCTGCTTATTGTGTATCTCGCAGTTATGTCGGTTGCTACGGTTGTGTATGGAAAACAGGCCTTAAAGACATTACCGGATTGGCTTCTTGCTTCGATTTGGGTGTTTGTGTCTACTTTAGCTGTCGCTCTAGCGTTTCTCTATTTGGCTGAAGCAATAAGAGATAAGAGGAGAAGAGAGTGGCAGAACAGAGTCCTTGCCCACATGTCTATCAGTGATTTCTTTGCTGCAGATATCGAAAACACTGGCTACCTGAGGTATCATTATAATTCAATTTCTGTGATTAGATATCACTTTTGATGCATGCCTTTTGAATTCACGTTTGATGTTACTTCCAAAGTTTCATCTTTGTTCATGTTCTTTTTTTTTGACTAATCTTTGTTCATGTTCTTGAAATCATTAGATTCGGATACTCTTGAATCTTTTTTCGTAGAATTAGAAACTATGATTTATTATCGTGTTATGCTTTAATAAGTTACATAGAAAGTTGTATATATACACAACACTTGAACCTATCTAAACTAAAAATAGAATTTACCCAAATTTGATGATATATATGTTAAATATTTTTCTCGTAATATAATTTATATAATATTCTTGGACTTAGGTTGAATAGATTTTACGTGCTTCACTTTATAACAGGAGATTAAGTTTCATGATATTTGGTCCACAAAATACAAATCTTGCGTATTATTATTTTTTGTTTGAATACAGTAGTTGTGTTCTCCGGTTTATGCATGTTTTTTGATGAACTCGAGCAAACTTGAATCACATTTAAAGATATTGTTTTCTGAGACATCCTGGAAATTCATTTTCTATTTGCAGTATATCGGAGTACGTTATATACAAACTGACGCAGATTGGGGAAATATCCGTTGAAGACATTAAACGGATCAGTGATCAGTTTGACAAGATTGACCGAGCTAATAGTGGAAAGATTACTCTTGCAGATATTATAGGATCCAGCACCGACGATTTATCCACTGCGACTTCGGCGTAGGAACCCACATTACGACATGATTTAAGATGACGTGACTGCTGTTTCCGATCTAACTGAGCCGGTTTGAATTATGATTTGTCTTTGGTATTTTTCTTATAGCAGAAAGTATTCTCGCGCCAAGCTGACTATGAGAAAGGAGGAGTTTGCTGGAGGATGAAGAAGTTTGACGTCTGTGTCTTTTATGTGTGTATTCATTGAACGAGATTTTCTGTTTGGTTTTGGAGTTAATATTTTTTTTCAAGAGTGTATTTGGTTTTTCTTCAAGAATTAAATTTTATGTTTAATCACTTCATTTATGCTCCATTATTCATATTTTTGCTTTGCATTTTTTTAAGTATTTTTTTGCAATTAAAAGAGACTTGTCAATCGCATTGAGTAACTCTCAGAAATTTAGCGGAAAAACCAGTCATTTAGGTTAGTTTTGCAATTGATTTTTAACCTAGACGACTTACAGGTTAGTCGTTCAATTTTGTTTGATAAAAAAAATGTAAGTTGTCTAGAAAAAACGGATTAGTTTTG